>NC_139344.1:386844075-387176575 GCF_055883805.1 Amblyomma maculatum
TTCTTCTGGCCCGCTGTATTTTTGCGGTGTTCACCTAGTATCAACCTTTCACAACTCACCGGACTAAACCTTTTTTTTTGTATGTGCGTAACATAGATATTTTGTTATACAATTTTAGTTTGAAAGTTCGTCGGCGCCATGTGTGTATTATGTCATAGGTATTACATAGGTGTATTGGTATAGAAATTGTAGTTCAAACGTACATCGAAGCCTCACAGTGGGCATGTAATGAACTATACATATAAAATAATTTGAAACCCAATTAGCGGGAGAGTCAAAAACAAACTAATTTCATTACTGAATGTAAGTAGTACATACGGCAATGGAGAGAGCGAAAGCTGAGAATAAAATCATGTAGCTGCTCATACGGCATAAAGGAACACCGAATGTGTAACTATGACGTTCAGCATGGGTGGACAGTAAATGACGGCTCTAAAAAAACGGCAAGCATAGTTGGCTGTAAAATGACTTAGTAACTGTGGGAGGTGAATTCGATGTTGCGATGGGCAAAAACGAAATGTTCTCAGTCAGTAATTAGTGTTGCTTTTAGGTAGAAAATAATGCTACCTGCAAATCTTGCGTCTCAACTAGACAATGGCGTGGAATCAAAACAGTTGTGATGAGTATAAACGCTATGAGTACGAAACATAAGCAAAGTGAAATTGTGGGCATATAGTAGAGAAATAGGATGTGAAAATCATGACATAAAAGCGGGCCTAAAGCTTTAAAGTGCCAGCATGTGACAATGTGAATGCCCTGATTTTAAAATACTGAAAGCAATACAGACGCGCATGAAAAATATTTTAGTAAATGTGGTTGCAAGCGTGGCCTGTGATTGCGCATAAAATAGTAGCAGAATTAGCACATAATATCTGCATGAGGTTACATAGTCCACCACAAAGCGCTATGGAATCTCATGTAGATTACCCACTAGCCCGAACCCTGACCTTTTTAATTCATAATGTCTCGCTAAGTATAATTCCTAGCTTAGCTCAGAACATCGACATCAAACTAGATTTTCATCGCAAAAGACTTGATGTAAATATAAAGTTTAAATACTTTCTTAGGACAGCAAAGATAAATGCAAACAAATGACATGAATGAATGCTATAAGCAACTAAATAGAGACAAGCGCAAGCGCAATTTCTCGCTACAGAAATTTTATGAAATTAGAGTAGCTCTGGTTTTTTATTTTCGTGTTTGCTGAAGAAATTATTCGCTGCTCAATATTATTACTTATGCGAACTGTAATAATAACTCGACACTGTTATGTCATATTCACCTTTTGCCTGTACATTCATCGTTTGGCTGTACTTTTACTGTAAATTTCCCTTAGCAGAGAAATCTACCGTGAAAGTACAGCAAGCTTTATTTACACTTTACTCATTGCTGATTTAAAGTCTTCATAAAAGCTTTCAGGTACCTACCCTTGTAATTGGTTTGATGAGGTTACGTAGGACGGTAGCAGCTTCAGTTTGTACCTCGTGTTAAGTTTAATTATGGTACCCGCCTCCTCTTCGTTAATGTTAAGAAGCTCCTCCATGCTGCCGGTTACATGTGTATTGACCAGGAATCTCGCACCTTGTTGTCTGTACGCTAAACCGCGATAGCTTTGTACGTGCCTGCCTTTCATGCTACATTTCATGCTCCATATTTGCTCCCTGCTTTAGTAAGCCCCATAATCTATTTTGTTACCCACGAATTTCTCTAGCATCACTGCTAAATAGCTTCACAACATAAGGGTTTAACGTTAAACATTGCACGCTTCAGATGCCATAGGCGGCATGGCCAAAGCCGCAGATACTTAGCATGGTCCGCTGCTTCGCAGACTGACCGCCCTTGTAGTTAGCTGTTCCACACAAAATGGGGATTCGGGGCAGGGGATAAACTCATAGATCCAATATATAGTTACTATATACACCAAACTTGCAAAATCCCTACTAGTGATGAAGCGCGTGACCTGCCGTTATCACTGAAATCCAGCCATACCCGTATTCTTCACACTTGTCAGCTCCACTCTAGGACATACGTTTCCCACCTGCTCCAGCCGCTGGAATAGCCAGCTGTCATCAGGCAAGGTTTGTGTACAGAAGAGCAAGCTGGGATCCGTCATGGTTGGCAGATGACAAAGTGATAAAGTAGACGGAAGAAAATAAAACCTCTTATCTTCCAGGGGAGAGAAGAGACAGACCGGTAGGTGGCTTCAAAAAGAAAATGAGAATGTAATCAATACAAAAGAGCTGTGTGGTGCACCAGTGTGTAAGTATTGATGCACTGTGCCGGTCTGTGTGTAATGCATGGTATTTATGGTATTTATGTATTTGTGGTCGCGCATGGTAGCTTACAAAAAGATAGTTATGATTTCGCATTGCGACATGTACTGGTAATTATGCGTGCTTCAGAACTTATTTAAACCTTAAGAAAACCTAGCTGCTGCAGGTTACATAGCTAAAACCACACAGATATGATCCGCGCATGTAATTTAGGCAATGCATCTAAAAAAAAACCCTCTATACAGGCCATCGCAGCGCTGCCAAACTGATTGAAAATATTTTAGGGAGCGCCGTTTCTTCGAGCCCCTTAGAGTGCATGACGAGAAACTCGCGGCTTCCTAAAGTGTTAAGAAACTATGTTAGTTTGAGGAAGAAATTTTGTGATAGTACATATACTGCAGAACCGAATACTGCAGTTCTAAGCATTGTATATATCGTGCCATTTCACTTTCAGAAGATTCATTTTGTTTTGTAAAGTTCACGTTCTCTAGTAGAAATTAACTAACTTAACGAAGTAATAGTTTAATCAGGATATGTAAACTTCAGCAGATTTTTCGTTCATGTAGAGCTGACAAGCACAGACAAGAACTCTCCGGAGATATTCCGCCCAATATATTCTTTTTCGCAGAATTATTCTCAATATTAGTGGATGATTGGCGAATAGTTCACGAAAGAATATATGCGTATGGCTTGTTAGGATGAAAGAACGAATTTTTATGGTCAATAATACTGTGAATAAAAAATATACTAAAATGAATATTTTCCATATAATTATTGACCTAAAAAACAGATTGCTTAAGTGTCTGAAAATGTGCGAACCCATATTGTTTACCAACGCAATTGTGTTAGGAAAACCTCGACACGAGGCAATAAGCCGCTTCTAGGCTTTCCTTATATAGAAAGTCGGTATGCGGCAGTAGCGGTAGGAGTGGTAGCAGGGGCGGCGTGGCCACAGCAGCTGCAGCAGCAGTGGTTGTAGTGGGGGTCGTAGCAGAAGCGGCAAGCAAGCCACAGCCGAGCGAAAGTATTACCAAAAAAGCAAGCAAGCAGCAGGAAAAAGGAGGAAGCCGCAAGCAGGATCAAGCTCTAATCTAGCACAAAGCAGGCAGTAAACAGTTAGTAGGTAGCAAGTAAGCCGGGAGCTTCAAGAAAGCAAACAGGAAGCACCGAGCAGGTAAGAGGCAAGCTGCAACGAATAGCATTGAGTAGTAGTACGCAGCAGTACAAAGCACAAAGCATAGTACATTTTCGCTTACAGCTAAGAAATTAGAATTTCTTAGATTCCTGTTTACAGTATATATATATATATATATATATATATATATATATATATATATATATATATATATATATATATATATATATATATATATATATATATGTATATATATATATATATATATATATATATATATATATATATATATATATATATATATATATATATATATATATATATATATAAATAAATTTAGGACGTCTGACCCTCTTCTAACCATCTCAGAGGCTGGAGCTCAGCCGCAAGCCGGGCCATTCTTTCTCAAACGCAAAACCAATTTTGATGTGCGCTGTTTTCTCACAGAGGAAGGAAGGCGATGGTAACTGATGTTTGTCTTAGAACTCATCTCAAAGAAAGAAGGGACCCATAACGACTAAAATAAGTGCTTATTGCCATGGCGCAGCTCTTCACTATATAGATGGTAATTTCACATATTGAACAGTTCTTCCACGCCCTTTCGCACGCTCGATATAGTTTTTCTTTTCGAATGTGTACATTACTCAGCTGCAGCACAAATGTGGCACTTCTAAGAAGAATGAGCGTTTTTATTTTTGTCACACAACATAAAACGGAAGCTAGCAGGGCCTTTTGCGTCGTTTGGAGGCGAAGCGTCTCACGCAGAGTACCCTCACAACGAAGCAGACATTGCTGGCAATTCTCGTAATCCCGCATGAGTAATTTGAATAGAGGTTGGGAATAGAAGTAGAAACGCAACGAAGCTTTCATAGTTATCGTTTCGTCATTCGATAAGAAGAAGAGTGAAAGCTCTAGAAGGTTTTGTTTTCATGGCGTCTCTTGAGTCGCGTAGAGAAACAAGACAAAGGGATGGAGGTCGTTTGAATAATTTTCAAGCTTTCAGATCTAATAGACACGCGTTTTTGAGGTAATTTAGAACGCAAAGCCCCACTCTAAACTGACGTGAGACCTACAGCCTACAAAGTTTTATTGGTGTTTGTCCGAGGCCACTGTGAGGCAGCATGCCGGTGTGTTGTCCGGAGGTGCGTCGATGCTTTGCCGCAAGTCTTATTATGTGGCGAAATGCAGCAAGCTTTAAATTTCGGACGCTTGTAACATTGTCAGATTCCCTTCCTCCGGATAGTGCACGATTGCTCAGCACATTCTGTGCCTGACGGAATAATTCTTTCCTTTGTCTTAGCAGCCATCCGCGCGTCGTAACGCTATGTGAGCTGCAACTATGAATAAGTTCGGCGTCATGCTATGCGTGGTCCTGCTCTCCTCCGGTGAGTGAGGTTCTAATCAGGAATGGTGGGCGTTTACTTTTTGGCTGGTTCTCTGATAATGGAAAAGAAGTTACTAAAATATTTTGAATAAAATATAAAAAACTAGTTCTTCTGTCAGCATTTATATTACATAAGGTGCATACAAATAGTAATTATCTTGCAATGTTTTCCATCCAAATAAATAATATACCTTATTCAGTCGTAAACAAGGCGCAGCTTACAAATATTTTGGTGGTGTCGTGAATGCGTAGTGTAGAATACAGTCCTATTACAGGCATTATATTTAAGACAGAGTGCTCTAAAGGGTGCATATTTTCTTCCTTGTTGTTTCATAAATATTTACATACATATTCGGTGCAGTATGTTTTTCCCATGTTTACGAAATCTAAATACAGTGGGAGTAAATACGAATCCAGCATGAAAAAACATAAAATTGAGCCAATTATATGCATCCTTGAAGCCCTACCTTACCTCGAAATATTAATTATCATTTCTGTGGGTCGCTTGACACAACAACGAAATTAAATATTTTAATCTCGCACGTTAGCTATGCTTAAATTCTATTCCGAATTATAAACACCGGCAATAGCTGGCCCAAAAACCAAGTTTTTTTTTTATTCAGGGCACGTACTATTGAGAGCATTTCCACATCTAGAAACTTTCTCGTAGCAAATTATAAATTGGGGATGCCTTTTTTAGCGGGTTCAGATTTGCAAGCAGAATATCTGCTTATGCGAGCTGCCTTTGGCGCGGTCGGAATTTTGTCCCCTGTAAGGAGGTTTAGCCTGAACAATTCGATTAATTGAATCTATTTGGCGGCCACGGAAGAAGTGTTTCCTGCTCATGAGTGCATGTCTTAGGAAGAAGAATTAGACCCGGGACGTAGCGACCACATTTAGACATAAGCGAAAAGCGAGACGCCCGTGTGCTGTTTAATGTAAGTGCGTGTTAAATGACCAAAGGTGGGCGAAACGTCTATAGCCCTTCACTACGATTCCCTTCATAATTTGAGTCGATTTAG
Source organism: Amblyomma maculatum (assembly GCF_055883805.1). Lineage (NCBI taxonomy): Eukaryota > Metazoa > Arthropoda > Arachnida > Ixodida > Ixodidae > Amblyomma > Amblyomma maculatum. The sequence goes on from NC_139344.1 coordinate 386,849,890, forward strand.
AAAATAAGACCCCATATATGAAACCAAATCTGACAGAAAAAAAGAATTGATTTTGTTTTTGTGCAACAGTCTGTCGAGCATTGTTGTTTCGAGCATATTTAATTTTTCGTCCACGTTTGCACTGAGAGCCTTTGATATCATCATCATCAGCCTAACTATACCCACTGCAGGGTGAATACCTCTCCTATATTTCTCCACTTAACCCGGTTCTGTGCTAGCTACATCGACTTGACCCCTGCGAACGTCTTAACCTCTTCCGCCCACCTACCTTTCTGCCGCCCCCTGCTACGCTTTCTTCCCCTTGGAATCCAGTTTGTTACCCTAAGCGAGCATCGGTTATCCTCTCTTCGCCCTACATGTCCTGGCCATGCCCATTTTGTCTCCTTAATTTCCACTAGGATGTCAGTAACTTGAGTTATTTCTCCGACCCACTCCGCACGCTTCCTATCTCTTAATGTTACCCCTTCCACTTTTCGTTCCATAGCCCTCTGGGTTGTCCTCAACTTAAGTAGAACCATCTTGGTTAGCCTCCACGTTTCAGCCCCATAGGTGAGTACAGGTAAGATGCAACTGTTGTATACTTTACTCTTGAGTGATACGGGTAAGCTGCTAGTCATAATCTGTGAGTGCTTGCCAAATGCCCTCCATCCAAACCTTATTCTTCTTGTTATTTCCTTTTTATGGTCCAGATCTGCGATTACTACCTGTCCTAAGTAGACATATTCTCGTACCACTTCCAGAATTCTTCACTACCAAATGTAAACAGCTGTTCCTTCCCTAGGCTGTTGAACATTAGCTTAGTCTTCTGCATATTTTTTTAAGCCTATTTTTCTACTTTTTCTGCCTAGGTCCTCAATCATTCTACGCAGTTCATCCCCTGAGTTACTTTGTAAGGCAATATCGCAGATTACTGAGGTATTCTCCATCTACCCTTATCCCTTACTGCTCCCATTCCAAGTCTCTGAATACTTCTAGGCAAGCTGTGAATAGTACTGGGAAGATCGTGTCTCCTTGCCTAACACCTTTCTTTATGGAAATTTTGTTACTTTCTTTATGCAGAACTATGGTTGCTGTGCAGCCACTATATTTATCTTCCAGCACTTTCACGTACGGCTCGTCTACTTCTTGATTTCGCAATGCCTGCATCACCGCCGAGGTTTCAACTGAGTCAAATGCTTTTTCGTAATCAATGAATGCTATGAATAAGGGCTGGTTAAATTCCGAGAATTTTTCTATCACCTGATTGATGGCATGGATATGATTGATAGTAGAGTACCGTTTCCGAAAACCTGCTCGATCCTTTGCTTGATTGCAGTCTAAGGTTGTCCTGTTTCTATTAGCAATTACCTTAGTAAACACCTTATACGTAACAGACAGTAAGCTGATTAGTCTGTAATTTTTAGGGTCCTTAGAGTCCCCTTTCTTTTGAATGAAGATAATGTTTTCCTTCTTCCATGGTTCCGGTACCATCGATGACACCAGGCACTGCGTATATACAGGCTGGCCAGTTTTTCTAGCACGATATCTCCCCCGTCCTTCAGCAAATGTGTAGTTATCTGATCCTCTCCACCTGATTTCCCACTTTTCGTAGTTTCTAATGCTCTCTTGACCTCGTCGTTCGTCACTGGTGGAACGCCTGACTGTTTTTCCCTACCGCCAATCTCGTTATGGTAGTGACTACTTTGGCTACTGCCTTTGATATAACCTTCACTGAACTAAAATTGCATGAGTGATAATCAGTCTTCTTTTCGGTAAACATCATGAAATAAGTTTGGACCTCTAGTAAATAGCTGTGAATAGTTATTAAACCACAGTGCTTTACAGGTTTTTTTTTTTGCGATTTACAGCTCACAATTAAAAATTACAATGCTTAACTTTTAAAGCGATGTAAATATAGGGTGTGCGTTTTACAGTACTGGGAGTACCGGTTTTTCCTACTGAAGGTGAATTTCGAGGTGAATCTTCCTTAGGTGTATGTGGACCTCCACGCCAGATAGTTGGACGCCGCTGCGGGGTAAGTCATACTGAACCTTATAAATGTTGGGCTATTCCAAGCTAAGTTAAATTGCACTGCTGAGTGGTACGCTCCCAAAGCCTTTTTGTGAAGTTTTAATATTACCAGCTTATCCTCAAATGTAGATTGTCGTGAGGCAGCTTACTTCTAATGATATGATTTAAAATTAGCAGTAAACATAGTATTACAAACAGTGCTATCGTGAAGAAAAATAGCGATAATAGTGATAAAAATAGCAATAATATTTGTTTTGTCTTGTAGAACGTGATTTGCCGCATCGGACAAAAGTGTGTCAGTCAAGTAGTGAATTGTATCCGTGCTCCCTGTTCACCAATTTCCAGATGTGAGTACGGTATAATACTTCTGAGTAGGGGAGAAAATTCAGCCTGTATATTTTTTCTTGCTCACGCATACCGGTGTGCTATCCTGGACGTCAATTAATTACGGGAACACAAAAAGTATGGCAAAAACAATGCGACACATTTTTCTTCAGCCTGAATGAATAGATCAAGTCAAAGCAGCACTTATAACTCGGCTAAAGTTGAGGAAACAACATGTTATGCTTCAAAAGAACATATGTGGATTTCACCTGACAAGCATGAACGCACAATTAGACGCACACTTGTACAACCACTACAACAATTCTAATGTAAGCGCGTCGCATCATCCTGCACACTTTGGACTAAATTTGCAGGAACCGCATGCGTCATACACTCAGCTTGACGCGTCATCGAAGAACCACCTCTTAACGGGCTGCTCAGCTACCATGTCCTATGTATTCCTCCATCGAAAAGTGGCCGCCGAATCCCGGCCTCGGCGGCCACTTTTCGATGGAGGCGAAAAGCAAGGCGCCCGTGTGCTGTGCGATGTCAGTGCACGTTAAAGAACCCCAGGTGGTAGAAATTTCCGGAGTCCTCCACTACGGCGTCTCTCATAGCCTGAGTTGCTTTGGAACGTTAAACCCCATAAACCAACCAACCAGCACTCTTCGTTATGCTGGTAGCAGCTTCCGCATGGAGGCTCACCACAAGAGTTGCGGCAATAGCTATATATGAATATGATTAAAGGTACCAAATATTAGGAAATGTCATTTAGCACATATTTTCTATGATTGGCTTAGATGATTGTGAGAAAAAAAAAACACATTCCCAGAAAACTGAACCTTTTCATAGAGAAGAAACAGTGAGTTGATTCAGGAGCGGTAAAAGCATCTGTGTTTCGGGTAAGTAGCTAGGAACATAAGGAGCAATTTCGCTTCATAAGGCATTTGTTACTTGCACGAACCGTGCAGTAGAACGGTTAGCCACTCAACGATCGAGACGGAGAAAGAATTACGCTAGCTCAACATGAGCTTGAGGGCAGAAATAAAATACTGAGATTTTATGAGGCTATAAGAATCACCGAATTTACGTGCAATTCACTCACCCTTTTTAGACACAGAAGGCTGTCGCCTAATAAAAGTGATAAACTCTAGGAGCGTGGGATACGTGAACGGAATCCTTATGTGGCGTTATTATATAAACCGTCGCTCCAGACATTTCCAACGAAATAAAAGTACGATCTGCCTGGTGACACTCAGGAAAGGATACCTATGATGTATTTGGGATATGGAACAATTCCAATTACGTGGTACAAAAAAAAATATCTTCCTAGTTTGAAAGCTTTTGCAAGGAAGCAGAGAGAGAACATGTCGTACTATGGAGCATCCACGTTAACAGTTATAATTGGTAGTGGGCTCGCAACACGACGGCCAGCAGGATTTGAAGCTATTCCGAGATGCGCCAAATGCTCCCTATTTTAGATATGCCAAATATGTATAATATAGTTCACGTAAAAAAGGTACATAGATTCAGGCGCCTCTTTCGCTAATGATAGCGAAATAAAAAGATTGGAAGAGAAGAGAAGGACAGGCCAGCGCTTTAAAGGCGAGTATGCGACACTTTGCTACATTGGCTCAGAAAAAGGAACTGGTGCTATAACGGAGAAGTAGCAAACAATGCGGCGTTGCATAGCATGTGCACTGTGGATGTGAGGCCCTTGTGCAAGGTAACATATATAGACATGGCCTGCATGACGTCTTGAAAACTCACAAAGGTAGCTATCTCGTCTTTCGATTCGACGATGTCTAAGGCAGTATCAGGTAATCTACGTCTCACATTAGAGTGCGGAGCGGATCAGTCCGATTTATGGCATAACTGTAATTTAGTCCTAATTGCAGTGAATGCGCCTGAAGCGTGTCCAGTGCAGAACGGGCCAGTAGAGCTACCTTTAATGTCATTAAGAAGGAACTAGTGGTTCGTGTTTGCAACCTCAGGTTAAACGTGATGCAGCCGTTAACATTCAAGTAGGCTCGTTTAAAGTCAGGATTGTAAGTAATGGTGCCTTAGCTGCAGACGTGTGTTCGAAATATTTGTCGTCAGACTTTACTAAGTAAGCTTTAACACAAACTCCGCCTCCCTACACGTCCGCCCCATGAATATCCTGCGGCCGCTGCATCACGAGAAGTGCAACACAGTACTTTCGCAGCGTCTATTCCCGAAATATAAACGATGCACGAATATATTCACTGCGTGGTGATAGCGTCGCTCCCTCAGAGTGGAGGTTCCGCCCGGTCCTGGTAACACTGAAAGAAAAAATGGAATAAATTGATTATCCCCGACAGAATAAATGATTGTGAAATTTTCCAGCAAACGATTGCTCTCTAATATACTTGCTTGAAAACCAGTGGGCTTACACAAGTTCCCACCTGTAATGATGTTGACTGCACCTACCGTAAAGCCTAGCAATCCCAAACTAGCGCCTTGCTCATTTCGATCTGTAGCTCATCTACAGATTGTGCTTTTCCTTTTTCACGTGAACTTCCTTTTACCCCTTGCAGGCGTGTGGCAGCATACTTCCTGGAAGAGGAGGTGCATTTTATAAAAGATATATAAAGGGCTGTTTTGGACCAGACATATTTCCTTTTTCTGATATCTGTGTGATGATTTTCAGGAAATATCTCTTCCCTTTTCTTGATTCTCGCAGATCAAACGCTGCCTATAATCTAACTGATATCCTTGCTCCTATGTACGCAAATTCTGACTCACTGATGAAAACAAAGAACAAGACTGCTGAAACCGATCCCTTGCATGTCAACGATACGAAGACAGACTCGGAGAGGAACAAAGTGCAACCAGCTTTTAGACTTCATTTAATTAGGTTGATTTTATAGCGCGCAAGGACCAAAACCCTCAAAGCATCATACGGATATTTTAAGGGAGATAGATGTACTAATCTGCGCTCCACTCAAACATCTGAAGGACGACTATAGCAAAGACGTTTTGTCTACCATTTAGAGGCATCATTATAAGAAACATGTGATGTACACGCTTTAATGTCAGTGAAGTGGCAGGGAAAGAACCCCTATCGAGCCGGAAGCTCACGGCATTGTGAAAGCATTATATAAATTAGAATTATAGTAGCTAGAAAATCTAAAGCGTTGATATTTCATGACAGCCATTGATCTGCTTCAGTGTATGATGGTACTTTGTGCTCAGCTGCCAGAAAGCAGCACTGAAATGCAGCCACAACGGCTCCATTTAAACGCAGGCGAAATGCAAATGTTCTGCGGCCTCGTATGGCTTCGACACGTTGAACTCGGTACTGACAACCGACAAGGGCAGGGAAACGTGGTGCTTTGCTACGACACACATGAACAAAAGAGTTATTGCAGCCAAAGAAAACACTAATCAATCAATCTTTTTTTCAGTTTGTACATGCAAACTGGGAATGATGAGAAAAAATGACTCATCACGAGGTTCGCATTAAGCAAGGTGATAAATATTAATAATAACTTACTTACGCAATGAGAGCCAACAGCAACCAAAACACTGACGCATGAAATGCTTTTTTTTCTTATGGTCGTTGAACCTGCCCCCCCACCCGTTTGCATGGTGGTTCTGTGCGCAGAGCCGTTTCACACATTCGTGCCCAATGAACTGGTATCTACACACAATTTGAAGTTTCCAATTTCTCGCATTCGCCTAAACCGCTTTTTAATTTTGATGTCGTTAGTCAGCATGCCTTGTTTCGTTCGTGCCATCAGCTCTGCGATCGCTGCGTATAGTCGGTTACAATTCGATAGCCATTTTTAGTATCTCCAATATCTGTAGCTGCTGCAATGGTGTTCATGGCTCACAATATGACAAGCAACTCAGCGTAGAGAAATGAGCCCCAGGCGGGTGGCATATGTGCTATCTGTTGTGCAGGGTGCAGGGTGCCGGTGTACAGACCACATACTGACTGCATCAATTTTAGGTGCAGCAGCAGTGTAGGTATTTATTGTGTTCAGCTGTCTATTAAAAGCTTGTCTCTTCTAAATTGAGACTCTCAGGACAACCAATAGGTAATAGTGACTCGCGCAACGAACTAGAGTTCTTGACCTACTTTCGAACTCGAACCCACGACCTCTACTGGGACCTGAACGCACCACCTTTCCTCCTCCTCCTCCTCCTCCTCCTCCTCCTCCGCATCATCATCATCAGCAGCAGCAGCAGCAGCATCCTGACTATATACACTGCAAGGCGAAGACCTCTCCCATATTCCTCTAATTAACCCCGTCTTGTGCTAGCTGCATCCACTCGCGATCTGCAAACGTCTTCACCTCATCCGCTCACATAACTTTCTGCCGCCCCCTGTTGAGCTTCCTCTTCCTTGGTATCCAGTTTATCCTAAGCGACCATCAGTTATCTATCCTCTCTTCGCGCTACATGTCCTACCCATGCCCATTTCTTCTTCTTAATTTCCACTAGAATATCTGTAACTTGAGATTTCTCTGACCCACTCTGCACGCTTCCTATCTCTTAATGTTACCCCTACCATTTTTCGTTCCATAGTCCTCTGGGTTGTCCTCAAATTAAGTAGAACCTTCTTGGTTAGCCTCCACGTTTCAGCCCCTAGGTGAGTACAGGTAAGATGCAACTTTGTATACTTTCCTCTTGAGCGATACCGGTAAGCTGCTAGTCATAATCTGCGAATGCTTGCCAAATGCGATCAATCCCAATCTTATTCTTCTTGTTATTTGCTTTTCATGGTCCGGATCTGCGGTTACTACCTGTCCTAAGTAGACATATTCGCCTACTACTTCCAGTACTTCGCTACCTAATGTAAACTGCTGTTCCTTCCCGAGGCTGTTGAACATTACCTTAGTCTTCTGCATATTGATTCTGCATATTCGTAGGAATAAAACCGACGAAATGTCCGGACAGATGCAAGGTGACAACACAGGGCGGTACCTTGACTGCTTATTCTCCATGTTGAATGTTATCTCCTTACCTCTGTCCTGTCGTTTCTGCGGTTCTTTATGATGTGACAGCCACTGGCCTACAACCATGCTCCTTTAATAAATAATGATATGGTCACGGCATATAGAAATGCAAAAGAAGACCTCCACATCAATCTAAACACTTTGGTACCAAAACAATATAAAAAGTACTTATCTCGAAATATTATTTCCGACAGGAGTGGTGTATGGGGTTCACGGACATGCGCAGTGACTGAGGTGGTTTCTCTTAGCAGCATCTATGTTCTGATTCAGCAGCGATTACCTTTTTAGAGGCCTTCCTAATATTGTGAATGCGACAGGTGACAAGAGAGTTTTTCAGCGTTCCTCGGTAGTGTAGCTTTTCTCTAAATAGTTTGCATTACATCCAGAGCAACTGTTTTATATATTATGAAAGAAGGCCAGGTCCAGACGGCAAGGTCGTGAAGGCAAGGTAAGGTATGCCGTGTCAGCGTTTAATCTGATGGAGAAAAACCCAAGCGCGCGCCGGAGCTGGCGCCGCGGGACGATGATGATGGTATGTACAAGAGGAACAAGAAGATCATGGTATGTACAAATGAAAGAAGATCCATGGAGGGCTCACAATATTTACTTCAATTCCTCGAGTGTTAATTTCCCTTTTTGATAAGATAATTTTGCGCACTTGCTAACCATAAAAATGTTGCAGTGTGCAACAATAAGTAATTCGCATATCAAGTTGCCTTGATTGTGTGCAGATGTCGATATGTGAGTTCCTTCAGCGTGTGTAAAAAAAATCGACAACAATATGCTTATTTCCCAGTGAATCCTAGGACTTCTTAGCCTTCTCTCTTCCTATTCAATTTGATGACATTGCAATTATTAAATAAAGTTACACTTAGTTAAGCGTACGCAGAGGGAAAAAGAGCTCAGTAGTGGCAGCAGGGGCTACGGAATGTTATGGTTTATAATGTAGCCCAGAAATATTCGAAGCCATTATTATTGTTGGACTATCCTTAACAGACAATGGTAGCGGACGCTGATAGTTTAACTTCTTTCTCGCCACATGCGGGGGGGGGGGGGTGTATAGTCCTCTAAAAAAGCGACGCGTTAAAGGCTGCGACCATGTTTTATTTGATCCATCGGCGCGATTACTCCCCGGCAGGAAATGCACGCACGGTATATCCAGTCTCAGATTTGTGGTATGTTCACGCTATAGAGATTTCCGAGAAGCTGAATAAAAGAGCGTGCTCTACGAAGGTGTAAGAACATGTTTACTTATCGCAGGAAGATCGTATGGGGGGACTCTGGGTTAGTAGTCATTTGCCCGAAGCGTAAGGTACTCGAAAATAAAAGCTCTGCGGTCCACTTTACGGAGCAGGTATTGGCGTACTGTTGTGGAGACAAATGAAATGAAGAACTTCACAGTCGTCCTAGCAGTGCTCCAGTTCATAGGTGATGTGTGTGATAATATGCAGCATTGGGCACTCTGTAGTGAGCAGTAGGTGCTTTTTTTAAGGAAAGAGATTTTGATCGCCGCTGAAATATCAATTGTTTTGTCTAGAACAATGTACACAAATGAGCTAAGAAAATTTTGGGATTTATTATAACGAGCCTGATTCTTGGGTGATTCTACAATATTAAATATTTTCAAGATGTAATAGCAGCCATAAAAATTAGGAAACCGACAGCTGTATGAATTCGCTCAATTTGTAATGAAATGCTACCACTCACATATTAACACTCATTCTGGGTAATATGAATATAAGGTTTGTAAAGCAGACCCGAATGAATGTTTTGTTATTTTACTCAAGTGTAGCGTGAACGCGAAGCTGAACCAAAACGACCGGAATAGAGAATATTCTGCTTTAAAATACTGTGCCTAGTTTGCCGAGGAAGGCGTGATAGTAAGACGACATGTTTTTTGCAAGAATTCCTTCAGAAGCTATGTCTTCCCCTCATGGCCACCAAATTCTGGCTGGTACATTACGCTATCCGCCCCGACTATGCGATTAAATAAAAGATAAAGAACATAATCCGAACACATCGGTTATGTACTTGTGCCCTGCAGCCACGCATCTGTCAGCCACCAGCGTTTTACGCACCAGGTTATCTGTAGATGGCCGCATGGGATGTCGGCATACTTCTGCTTACACAAATAAATTAATCTCTAGAAATTTCCATAAATGTTACTTAAATGAGTTCATCGTGAATTACGCGAACTATATTGGATTTTTTGGGGGGCAGTACGGCACACGCTCTCCGAAATGCATGCTTGCGAATAAGAGATTTTGCATCGGCGGCTTGTAGCGCTCTGCGAATATGTTAGATGGCACTGCAGCAGGTGACATAAGCAAATAATACAAAGCTGATAATGTGGACGATAAAGAGGAAAAATAAAGAATGCCGCTTATCATTGCAGTTTTAGTAAGCATTCTTTATGTATTTTATAGGTTGCTAAGTTGCTTTTATTTTTTCCCACGGTTTAGGAAAACGGCCAATACAAAATACGCGTAATCCTCGGAATACAAATTTTGCGGCACGCAGCAGCGCCACGTTAAAACAGAAGGAAAATGCAAAGGCTTTTAGGCTGGTACCTACTGGGTTAGTATCAACTCCATGCACAGAAAAGGCGTGATAGAAAGAGAGTTGGAAGTCGCGCTTCGCGCCTATAGGCGAAGTGCCGATGACAGCTAAAGTCATACAAGAGTACTGCGTTTTCTGCCGATAGCATTATGCCCACTTCGACGGTGAAGTGAGGTCGATTATACAAAAGAGTCTTGAGAGGAGAAAATCAGCTCACATAAGCGGGCAAAGTAGCCGCGAGACGTACGCGTAAAAGCCGGGTTAAATATCCCCTTCGCATGCACCAGAGGAGGAAGCTGAAGTGACATGCTACATACTAATCACTGCAGCATCATATAGAGCTTTATGTTCCCAATAACCTTCGACACTTGATGAAGGAGAACGCTTGGCTGCTGGGCCAGGTTTTACCTGCCGCTGATGTTGATCATATTGTTACGAGGGAATATCCACAGTCCGATAGCTGTCCTCACAACTAACGTTGACGACAGTGGAGAACTCGCCACCCTCAGCGTCGTCGTGTTCTGGGAGTCTCGCACTTCATCCTCTGCTCATATAATATTGTGCTCGTTTACTGACAAAATTTATTTTCAGCGCTTGTCCCATGCATATGTGTGACACCAAAGCTTGTGGCAGCATGCATGCATGCATGCCTGCGATGTAGTACTCAAGGCATAGCAGGCTATTCACCACCAAAATGTTTCCCAAATTCTACAGTACGAAGCTTTCCATGTCGCCTCCTCGGTTTCGTAGCGTTTGCAATCATGTAAAAACAGACACCCAATATTATTCCATCCTCGTCGAGCACCATAAGAACAAACTGTAATATCGTGGCCCCATTAGCGGCCATGGGCATTTATAGCCGACACATATCTACATCTCTCCGTGTAAATCAATAATGCACAAGAAAATGCTCAGTACCATGGCCAGGAATTCTACTAAGCATTGTTAGAATAACCAACGAGGCTTAAAACATATGGATGAAAGTGCCATTCGCAGGGACAAATACCGAAGCGCGAACGTACCTTTGAGCATGCGGTGTAGCGAATACTGGTACGGGACGTAGGTGTGGCGTAAGTACTCCATATTTTTGATATGACGAGCAAAGCGTTAGCTTCTCAAAAAAAAAAAAAAGAGGGGTTGTAGTTCCAGAGTACGCTACATGCTTGCGAGTTTGAATGGATCAACTTTCGACGTGTTACCAATGTCCTCATTCTGAAATGTTTCAAGTCTAGGAAGTTTATGAACATCATTTACTCATGTCAAGTAAAAAAGGAGCTGCTTCGCACGAGTCATTGAGGTTAAAGACCAAGTTTACTGGAAACTTAGTCTTTAATGTAAGCTGTTTGGTAAACTTTTAAGTATTCTTTAGAGTTACAACAGCAGAGGAAGTCGAAAGCCAGTACACGAGAGACGAGGCACACACGAGCTTCGTTTTCCGTTTTGCAATGCCACCCACTAGACAGTATTACTTCATTTTCAGGACAGAGGACAGCTTGGTGAACTTTCATGTCTGTTTATTTTTTCGTCTATCTATTCGTTTCATTTCCATCACGGTATAACGCTTGTATTCAGACAAGCAACATTATCACAAATATCGCCTCCAAACCAAAATGCACCGAAATAGACGGCTGATAGCATATAGTACAAACTGTTTCCGGGCTCGCATTATGAAACCGCTTTGTATTGTATTTCACAGACAATTTTGCCGCCTTCGACAACATTTTGTTGAGAGTTCAATTCGATGTGGAGAATCACACATCCTCGAAAGGTTTGGCGGTGTGTGTTGGGTTTAAAATCCAAAGTGACTCAGGCTATGAAAGACGCCGTAATGGGGGACTCCGGAAATTTCGACCACCTGGGGTTCTTTAACGTGCACTGACATCGCACTGCACACGTGCGCCTTGCTTTTCGCCTCCATCGAAAAACAGCCGCCGAGGCCGGGATCCGATCTCACTTCCTTGGGAACAGTAGTCGAGCACCTTAACAACTGCACCACGCCGGCGGGGTTAGAAAGGTTTCAATGTAAGTTCTTTGTCGTTTTTCTAGCGGTAGAAGCTGGTGCAGTATTTTAGAGCACAACAAGATATTACCTTGAAATGAACTTGCGTATCGCTCGCTTTCTGGTCCTCAAGATACTTTCTGAAAAGCTGTTAAACATAGCTTGAAGGAAATACAATACGAGCTAGCAACCATGACACACTTGTAATTCTGAACAGGAGAGGTAATCAGGGCAGCTGAAAAACAATTTTTCGAAGTTGATTCCACCAGCGCCCAGTAAAAGTTTTGCCCGTTCAACTTAGTTCAAATCACTTAAAACTGCTGGTTTTATCTTACAATGATGGAGTTACTCAAACATCCCAATTGCAATGGTATGTGGGCTGACCGGGACTGCTGAGATACTTTTATATGCATTCATTCTTATAGCATTATGCTTACACCATTTGCTATGAGCACCGATGCATTAAAAATTGATTAAGACGCCCTTACTGCAACGTTCAGAAAAATTAGCGGAGGAAAAAAAAAACAATGGTCTGCCATTAAACTTTTCTTTAAAAAGAACTGCATCTAATTTATGTCTTATGCACTTTCGCGTGTGTCAGAAATAAATATTATATAAGTGCTATTGCGCTTAAGGCAGCATTCCTCGCGAGTACACAATATTTGTCTGACTCCAGTGCAGAAATAACTGCGAACTATGAAAAGTAGGTTAAGATAGAGCTATAGAATATGTGCCTTTGCAACACTATTCGCTAGTTTATGCTGCATGATGAGCAGCTAAAGATTCTGCATGGGTGTTTAATCCGCTTATCGTTGCCTGTTTCATTTTGGCCTGGCTGCGTGTTGTACCAAAAGATAGCACGTCTGGGTCCAAGGGAATACTTCCTATAACTGCATGAAGCAGGGCGGAAAAATGCAGGCGGATCTAACTGGATTGAGGCCATGCCCTCTGATTTGCGCTTCTGGAGACGTCCGGCGTCAATGTAGCGCTTGTCCCATGTCCTTAATGTGTATTGTGCTTTTATGGGGTATGTGTCGACTTCGTTCTTAACGCTCCTTCATTATGGGGTGCTCACACACTAAGGTAAACGTTTTTTGGCAACAGGATTATTTTTTACTATATGCCATTACATATATCAGGTTCCTGTAGTCTCAAAATGAAGCAAAACGTTTCACGCTAATAACATTCCTAGGAAAATTCACATGCGTACAATATATTATCGACGCATCTAAATCGTCTACGCGGAACGAAAAAATGAATACCAAAAAAATCATTCTTGAGTGCTGAAGGTCAGATAAGAATTACTCCATTGTGCTGTTGCTGAAATTGTCGGCTAGAAGTACGATGAACGTTTTTCCCCCTAATTATTATTCTAAATATATCCTCATCCATACGAAGCTATTAGGCTTTTGGATTAATGTTGCCGAGCATCTACGAAATTGTTGCCTTTTTGCATAGGATGTAGGCAGAATTTTCGACCCATATCTAAGACTGATTTTTGGATGTTTTAAATTGCAGACATAAAAGCGTTGCGATCGGAGATTCCTTTCAAGTCTGTGTCCTTGGACGACTTGCTGTTGGGAGTATGTAGGCTATGTACTTAAAACTGCTGGTAATTTTGTAAAAACATACCTAAATATTTCACTATATTGATTCCATTTGATGCAAAGAATCGGTATTAAACAGCAATTAAACAATAATTTCAAAGCTATCTTGTTTTCTTCAACGAGAAAAAAAATATGCTTGATTGCAGTTTTAATCTGCAACTTCAGCGCTTACATCGTGCTGCGAAGGAGCGTTTGCTGATTACGTAAAATTAGACCACTTGAAAATGAGGAACGAGACATTAATTGTCGCAGCAGTCATTCTTGCAGGAAGTAAACAACCATGGTGATCAGAATACTAAGAAAAACTCTCTGTAATTGATTTGGCTATCCTGGCTTTTAGTCTGTGACATTATTTCTAAAGTGCATGACAATTGGGCATATGTAAATATCGGGACAAATGTAGGCAGTGGGCCAAAGAAACCGGTATGGTCGCCTGTTTTCTAGAATACATACTCTTCAGCGATGTTTCCTGGACGTTTGCCAGTTCCGCGTTCTGTTTTGATGCCATATATTATGCTCTGAAGTTATATACTCCAAATAGACAGGCGAAGGTTTCCCAATAGATTATGGAAAGCAACGCTGAAACTAAAGTGCTGGAAACCTGATAATTTGTTTTTAAATTATTCAAGGCATATCTACATTATTACTTGACGCTATGTGAACCAAACTTCAAAATCATAACTGAATGCCACTTGTTTGCACGCACCGTACTTTTATGTTCGCGAAAACAATAAAGCATTTTGCTTTATTGTTTTCGCGAACATAAAAGTTTTCGCGAACATATATCACATTTTGTGATATAAAAAAAAACGAGCTGAACACCATATTACAAGTTACTTCTTTTCGCAGTCAGCGCGGGGAGCGCACTTCATATGCATCCGACTTGTAGCGATATAGTTGGATATATGCAGTGGGAGGCAAAAAGTCTACGACGATACCATAGTGCACTCTCTGCCGCTTAAGCCTTGCCAGCATGGAGACTTTATACTCCGGAAATAAGTCCTGCTAGTAAAACAAACGCCGCCATGCCGCCGTACCTGTAGCATTACAGGCACTAGAACTGGGCGCGATAAACGGTCGTGGTGAAACAACTTCTATGGTACGGCCGAATGCGTTTTATACGCAGAACGTACACAGAACGTATACGCAGTCAAAAAGGCTCCATGCAGCCCACGCCTAAGGTGGGTCGGTGAGCTGGGAACCATGGCGTTTTCTCATTGCATAAGCGGCCCACGGGCGCATCATTCAGTTGTTCCCTAAATGTAGCAGTAAAAATACACTTTAGAACGACGTATGACAAATATATTCACAAGATGACGAGGTAGAAGAGTAATTATTGTGTCATTGATGTCATTTTTTTTATGACTGCAATATAGAGAGCATTGGAAACAAAAGCGCCCTCGATGTAGTGCAACGCTTACCGGAGCATAATAATGTAATATTTAACAAGCGCATAGTCTATATTTAAAACGATGACTTCGCCTAATATACCACCCTACTTATGCACATGATGCAACTGACACCGCTGAGCAAAGGTGAATAAACTGAAGATTTCAGAAACTAAGAATTTTCAAGAGACCCTGTTATGACAGACCTTATTTCCTGATTTATTTATGAATGTGTTTATGAAAGCTGAGTTGACAATTAGAAGAGGTACTTCTTTACCAACAGACAATGAGAGGTTAACGTATATTTTTTCAGAATTCCATTCGAGCCTGATTCGCTGTTCACCTTCTTGGTCCCCTGACCGCAGTGTCACCTGAATTAGTGAAGCCTGGAAATAGTATGCATAAAACAAGGTAGTAGCCTGCTTTCTGTTTTACCAACTAGCAGCTAGCTGCTAAGAGAGCAGGTTTTGGTTGATGAAGCAGTTAAACACGAACTTCCATTTTTAGAATGTCTGTGACATCAGCGACCGCAGGTCCCTCGACCTGCTAAATTTCTACCTTCAGTCTTCTGCAGCCTCCTTGATAGGATTGTTTACTAGAAAAAAACGGCGTACGCCATTGCCGCCTCTTTCATAAGGAGGGTCCTACATAGATAAACAGGAATATATATTTCAAGCGCATTCTTGAGTATTTTAAACCATTTGGGACAGGAATATTCTTCAATTTAAATTTCCATGGTAAAAGTGCTCTTAAGGCAAGCCCTAAGCTTACATAGCTACCCCGACAAATTCACACGCTCGATACATAAAGCCTCCATTCTTCGAAACCGTCACGCCACATGCATCAGCATGCTGTTCATTGAAGTCCTTACAAAACATACAGCCTATATGATGAAAAAACATTACTTCGGAACAAAAGAACAACAACCACAATAAACAATTCTTTTCAGTACAGCGACTTAACCTTTGATCCTTCTTTTAACAATTTTGCCGCATTTTTCATCAGGATCTTCACTCACCACACACCTTGATATTTATTGCACCTGTCCCTCTTCATACTAGTTCAAAATTTTATAGATTTTAAAAACTTTGAAAGTATATCACTTTTATTTGGCTCTTTATACCTTGCCCCGGGCGTTGATTCAGCTAAGCTCACACTTAAGAACTATTATCTTTCCACCTTATAATAAGCCTGAGCTGTTAGACTACGTTTATATTCAGTGTCCTCAGATGTGTTCTTTCGTTGTTATGTTGGACCCCATTGTCCGCGGCACTGTGAACACCCTACTACGGACTTAACCAGTGACCACGATTCTACTCGATTCTACTCAGTAAAGGGCTTATTAATTGCCTTCCGCTGTTCCTAGTTTCCTAACTAAATAAAGAAGCTTCTCACAAATATGCAAGAGAAGGCTTGACCACATCCTGACATCCGCACCGTTGTGTTACACAGTAAAAATTGCTTTTCCTTGAAGGGCCATCCCTACTTCACACTGGGGCCAAATTGAAGTGTTCCAGCTAGTGAGTAGAACTTGAGTAGAATTTTATTTTAACAGTTACGAGTAATTAAACGGAAGGTTACGAGATAGAGATGAAGGAAATATCTGGATGAACGTGGGAAAAACAAAATCGTTCTTTTTATATATAGATGTGCTATTTGTGTTTGGATGTTCTTTTTCGTTTATCTGTAGAACAACAGGTGCAAACGTCTCAAACGCGCCGCCTTCCCCCGATGCAAAGTAAAGATGGCAGCTCCATCGCAGCTACAAGATACTAGCAAGAGTGCCCGTTACCAAGACAAGCTATGTACAATCACAAATGTGCCATCTCCTTGAAATGTGGTCTGTGTGGCACTGGAGCACTGGCGTCGCGTATCGACGCCTGGAAAATTTGTAAATGGCCCCCTTTTTCTGATCACTAAAAGGCCAGAACTACCTGGATCAAATTGTTGAACCAGGCCACTGTGAAGATGAGATTTTAGCTGTCAAAATGGTTTCCCGATTTTGTTAATAGTTCATGTAAAAAAAAACCTTTTGTGTGTGCATGTCCCTTTGCATTTGCCAATATTTCCTTGCCAACTGCTTTACATACTTTTAGTTTACACATGGGATGCAGCAGCGCGGCACTCCTTGTTGTTGATATCAGCTTTAGAAACCTTTCGCTAGAATATGACGTCGGAACGCATCTCGAGAGCATCCGGTGCGCATATTAAATTTCCGTTTCTAGCCTCGTGTGTAACCGGTTCTTGGTGTTGCCAACAGGACAATGAAGACCGCTGTCCTGACCGCCGCTGTGCTTCTGCTGTCTGCAGGTAAGACGGACAAAATATTCTCAAGAAGGTCACATGTGGCTTCGTTACACTGCTAATGCCGTATCTGGTTGCAATTAATGTTTCCTGCATGCGCTCTATGCCCATACCCGTTAGCGGCTCATAACGTGATGCAAAGAAGTTGTCAAAAAAAGCGTATTTTGCTGTGCTAGCAAAAGTGTTGGCCACCTCTGAAAGACTATAAGGGGAAAGGGACTCATAGCTCTATTTCAATGATCGTCATGAGAAGAGGTGTACATGGCAGAGTCGCTTCACAACTAGCATTATTTGGGAATCTGTTTACACATTCGATGTTTCTGCACCAACAAATATTTACAGCAAAATAAAAACAACTAATCAACTAGCAGAGTACCAAGATCTGTTGTGCTTAAACATATACTTAAAATAAACAAATTGCAAATTAAGCATCTTCTGCTCGCACGAATCGTAGTTTTCACTGTGACCAACTATGAAACCACTCAAACTTTCAAATCTTACTTTAGGAACGGAGTGGCGTTTCAACAGCTGTCTTGTGAAATTTGTAGTGCTGCTGGTGAAGAGCCAAGCACTTCCCAAGTGAGAGAGATATTCGGAAGGAAGTAAATTTTTATGAAGAACGGTAGGATCATCGTACTCCGGAAGTCGCCGGTGTGGCTTATGTTCTTCGTTCACACATTCATGCGAACGTGTGAAGTGGCGTATCTTACCAGTGCTACAAACGACGATGAGAAAATGGTTCTTTAAAATTGCCTAATTGAAGGATAACTGGTTTACTGGCTATAAAGTTACCCGCTCTGAGGTGCGAGCTACAGTTATCTTCAAGAATTATACATCACAAACGGGACTATTTATATTTTTGCAACCACTGAAGCGGTGTCATTGGTAAGGAATTTCGGTACATTTTGTCAGGCATTATTCTCAACCGATGGGAAAGAACCAGCCATGAAAAGTTAAAATATATGTCAGCTTCAGCCAATTTAGCGCCATTTCGCTGAAGTCAATTGAAGTTTTCACTCATGCGTTAAAAGCGTGCTGGAAAGGAGGTGCAAATCACATTTACCCTTATTAAAAGCTTTCTAATGGAAGCTTGGAAGAGGTTGGGCTAAGTTATCCAAGGCATTAGAAAACCCCAACAAAACTGTTTTTTTTTTTCTCACCCTACCTAAGCAATGTTTCATGTTTGGTTGCTCTAGCAAATGTCCTTTTTGATTGCTAATTTTTTAACTAATGGTTATCTTATAACATAAATTTCTGCGCAGTTCCCTGTTTTTGCCCGCTGTTTATCGACGGTGACGCAGTGGGATTAATTGTGTAACATAACCAGAAGGAACACCGCGGACATACGCCAATAAAGTGAACGAGACATGTGCGTAGAATTCTTGCAAAAATACTGCTAACGTAAAATTAATTGTGTGTACATTGCTGACAGAGTAAAGGAAGCTGATGTGGCGACTGAGATGCTTTAAATGATCTTTGTTGTCCGTGTTTCTGCCCTCTTCTAAGCATTGTATTCTTGCCAACTTGCCCAGATTTCTGCTTGAAACAGCTTTGGCGAGGTGCAGATGGTACTCGCACATGCACAGTACCTGGATTGCGCAGACAAACGACCTTAGCGAATAAAGACGGCGATGTTTGTAGCGCAGCTTGAGCTTTCAGTTATAGGCTCAGTGCTGAACGACCTTGAGATTTGGTATAGAAAAAGTGAAGATTACGGTCTAAGATCTTGGAGCGTTCTTTGTGAATGATGAAAAATTATTCCGAGGAACCACTGTTTGCTAATGACCTCTAGTTAATGAATTCAGTAGTCGAAACTAAAACGTAGTAGCCTGCTTGCGATTGCCAAACGACATTCTAAGTATATATACATATTTTTTTAAGGCTGTCTCGTTACTACGGAGTGTTTTGATTCCTAAAAAAAGTGGCTTTAACCAGTGCTTAGTAGGTGCAGGATGTGTGACAATTTCGTTAAATATTTCGCTTTCGTATTCAGCGAGCTGTAATAAGAGGCGAATATTTCTTAAAACAACCTTTTATTGTGCACTCTACTACACTCATAATGCTAAAACTTCGCAAAGGGCGTAACTTCTGCGCCTGTCCCAAGGCACATACTTGAGCTACTTTACACATTGCGCAGTAAAATTTTGAGGCTGCATGCTCTGCGGGTATTTTAGGAAAAAAGTAGCGCACCAGCACAAATACGAGGGAGGAAGAGACGAGACACAGCGCTGTCTAACAACTGCTAGTTTTATTCAGAGTGCCTGTGTTTACCACTTCTGATAAACCAGAAATGGAAAAACGCGGTTAAATAAGGCAATATACCCTACGATGATACAAGACACTCGTGTTCGTTTTTGATATGGCGGTGGATGGAGTGCTTACGCATGGTGGACCTAGCTTCGCAGTCTCTGAAGCTTCAATGACCTCCCTTTTGACCGTAGTTTTGTGATATTCTACAACCTCACACTTTTCTACCAGCGGATAGCAAGGACAATCCAGGCAATGAACCCCGATATTGCTAGTAGCATTTTTATATTACTGCAGTGTTACCTGAGTCTGTCGTTTAGACAACGACTAGTTTGACAAACACAATAGTCGCCACAGGACACAGGGAAAAAGTAGGCTATGTTGCATTTGCAGGGGGAAAACGTCTTTGGTGCTTCTTGATGCCGACAGGGACAATTTTTACATGCTTTCCCTGTGCATTTACACGTGCGCACATGATACCCAATCGCAGCGGAGCCGAAAATACAATGTTCACTCTCTTTTTTTTCCCGATTCTTTTCAAACTGTGAGAGACTGCATGAAGGTACGCAATAACAGCCACATTTGTTTTTACTTCAAGGAGAAGTAGTGCCCCATTTGAACTTTTTTAACTTCCCCTCGGCTATTGAGGCGAGAATATAATGGAATAACCATAAGTGTGAGCCTCTGAGCCTGGAATGAAGAGTTGTGACGAGTCATATGCAAGCAAGATTTCTTAAAGGCATTGTTAAATCAGGACGCAGCAATACCTCGTTTTACAAGTTTGGAGTGGCTGGAACAGTACGGAAGTAACGGCTTTCCTTCACTAGGTTTGAAGAGCCAGCACACATGTAGATCAGTGAAATAAAGAGTAAAAATAAGAAGCATAATGCAATCATTGGCAGTTATTTCATGAGTAATAGCAAGAGGTTGAAGGACTTTGAGAAAACTGAACAGATCGAATTTACTATGTCAAAACCTGCACGGTCACAATCAGTCAAAATCAAGTAATCATCAACAAAACGGAAAACCTTTGTGACGTTGGAACCCTGGAAACAATCTAAGTTTTCTATCATGCATAGATAGATACAGGTCACTGATCAACGGCGTGATGCACGCTCCTATGCAGATGCCTTCTTTCTGGATGAAGATACGATCATCCCATTCTGCATAAGCAGATTGAAGATAGGTTTGCAGCAAGGTTAGAAAGTTATTCATGAAGGGGCCTGCATTCTGAAAGCCTACCGCTCCGTGACTGTCAATCGCGTCACTAATGCAAGTCATACGGCTGTTATGAGGAATAGAGAATTATAAATCTTTTACGTCAATGGAAAAAGCACACAACCGCCTGTCCTTGTTATCCTTTAGAAA
This sequence comes from Amblyomma maculatum, assembly GCF_055883805.1. NCBI lineage: Eukaryota > Metazoa > Arthropoda > Arachnida > Ixodida > Ixodidae > Amblyomma > Amblyomma maculatum. The sequence continues at coordinate 386,870,681 of NC_139344.1, forward strand.
ATTAATTGCGTCGTCAGATGACTTGCCCTGGAAGGGATCCTCAATAGTTAGCAAATATTGTTTTTTTTTTTGTAAAAAATCTCCCCAAGCACTTTTGCCACGCGCCATTCTCGAGACATTGGCGTGCAAGGGGACGTCAATTTTGTAGAGGTTTTGCTGCAAAGAACATGTTCAGGTCTTAGTTTTGGGCACTTCTCAATTGAAGGTGAGAACTTCTCTAAATTGAAACTTAAACATAGTTCCTTAACCCTCTTTCTAGCTGTTACGAGGCATTCGCGTCCAGGGAACACTGCAATAATGTAAAAAATGCTGCTTGCAATATCGGAATTTATTGCAGTGATTGTGCTTGTCATGCGCTGTTCGACAAGTGTGAAATTGTGGCATATTACAAAGATACGGTCACAAGAGAGATCGCTGAGGTTTAAGAGATTGCGAAGCTAGATCCGGCATGCGTTAGTACTCCATCCCTCACCGTCTAAAAAAAAAAAAGGAAACACGAGTTTCCTGCATCAGCTTTTGTCTTATTGTCCTGTTTTCCCGTGTTGTTTTCTTCCTTTACCAAAGGTGACTACTTGTACTAAATCAGAAGCACCCTGAATAAAACTATCAGTTGTTAGTAAGCGCTGTATCTCGTACCTTCCTCCCTCGTGTTTGTGGTGATGCAATGCTCCTTCCCTACAATGTCGTACCAATACACCCATCAGTCCACGCTGTTGCCCTAAATCTATACGCAGTCGTGTTAAGAAAAGTGTTTGAAATTGAATAGTTGGTGATTAAGGACGCTTCAGATTGTCATTGAAATGCCCACTGTATTTAAAGTAGCTGTACATTGCATAATTTAGTTTGGTCGTTTTTGAGGTAGGTGGCGGGATACTGTGTACCTCTCGTCACACAACCGCCGCGAAAAGCTGCTTTCATGTGCTACTTACTGTCTGTGTCAGAAAATCGCGAAGTCTTAGACTGCAGCCTTAGATCTACTAAAGATTGTAGCAGCTGGAGCACCGTCAACCACTTCGTTTTAGAAAGCGTAATAATTTCGAATTCCCACGTCGTATCTATCTAACAGCGTGACCCTTTCTGCTTTCCTAATGACGTTCCGAGGATTTGGACGGCGTCCCTGCCTGCGTGAGCGTAGCGTATCATAAATAGCAGCTCCCGTGTTTAATCAGCTTCTGATGGATATCAGCTACAGATAACTTGCCCTCTACGTTTAGGGCGCTCGTTCTTATCCTGGCGCCCAATGGTGCGTTAAAACTTTAGACGTTTCATAGCCTTGGGGACGTCTGTCATAGCTTTAGTTGCTTTGGGACGTTAAACCCAATAAAACAAAGAAAACCATAGGTAGATGCGGTACTCCTTTTGTAGTTTTCTTTACATCTTTGAAGAGAAAGGTGATTTGAAATAGCGAAAAGTTTCCTGAAATGAAGTCGCCATCAAGCTTGGGGGGTTAATTCAGGTTCATCACAGGGCCATAAATACCAGTGTGTGGCTGTGCTTAGGGGGAACGCAAAGCCGGTCTTAGAGAAAGCGCTAGAATGTTTCTGTAGTGAACATATGAGGTCGCCTGGTCCCGCTAAGTTGGTATGGTGTCACGTGCTTTGCAAGTCAATATCGCCAATTGTATGTGACTGTCGACAAAAGAGCAATCCTTTTAAAGTAACTACAGACGGAGATCTGAATTATAGGTCTTGTAAGTGCTGTAAAGAGCATATCATTTAAAAGTTACTTAATCGATGGGAAAATTAACTGCCAATCAAACGGCGTTATACGAGGAATCTGGTACTAAACAGTTCGTAATATAACAAAGATGAAATGTGGTTGTACGGGAAATCCCCAATACTGTACATTCTGCAAGCGCTAATTTTTGTCCCACTACCTTCCATCCTTACTAAACAAATGCATACATAAATTAGTTTGTATAGCAAACAGATTATGTTCTTATTTTTGTAATAAATAGGTTGTAGTTTCTCGTTATTTAGCCACCATGCTCTGCTCCTTACGTAGCTCTGCCAGGGTACTTGTTCATATATTTCTAATCGGTAAGCATGATGAAACGCGACGAATCTAGCCCTTTACCTTCTCCGAGACCACGCGTCCTCATCTCTTCTGCACATCGCCTTCTCTGCTACACAGAATTTATATTAGTAAAATAATTTTTTCGTCACTCTGGCCTAGGTTGCAAATGGGATGGGTTTTCTCAATAGTAGTTCTGCTCTGCCGCATTTATAGTATTCATGTATATCGCAACTAAGCAAAAGCAGTCGGAGTCTTGATCAAAAATAGCCGGAATTCCCGAACAAGTATGGTATTAAACTCATAAGAATATGGTTGTCGCTTCTGGTAGAAATTATTTTGAAAAGCGATCGTTAAAGTATTTGTTTAATCATGACTGTGAGACAGCGCCTCGCATAGCAGAAGGCCACAAAATAGTGCATTCTGCATTATGAGAAATTTTTAGGGGACCCATATCCGAGATCAGTAGCTTAAACATATTAGGCCCTTGGTCTCTCTTGTTATCTTCTAATATTTTCACCTTTTTAACATCGATAATCTGGGTTATAAAACTTGTTCAGCAGCACTCACGGTCTCGTCATGGATTATATCTTATCCTAACTAGCTGCAACTCAGCCTGCACGCCACATGACTCATAGGGTAATGAGGTCGTACATATAACTATCGTATTTCGATAGTTATTAAATATCCTGATACAACCCACACTTTAAACTTGTTTCACTCGGCTTCAATGTTACCTTGCAGCGGCAATGGGGAATGGCAGGCTATATTCTTTTGCAGGTCGACATTTGCCGCTTTGGACAACGTTGCTTTCACCAACAAGTACACTGCATCAGAGATCCCTGTCCCCCGATTCCTTGATGTGAGTAAATAAAGTGAACTCGCGCATGATTTAATAGCACTATTGAATCTACGACGATCTTGCCTGTATCTTTACTGGAAAAGACTAAATAACTATATGTATATTACTACGAAAAAGCTAACTCGGACCCCCTGACCCTCAATTCTAAAGACTGCCCAGTCCGAGAAATGTATGCAACGAATCTCCATACACAGCTCGCAGTTTCATGAATCTAGTTTCCAGTTTAGTGCAAAACCTATTTTCGTACATATCCTTTTTTGCAAATTTGTGATATTCCAGCTGTGACAGAAAGATGCCACGCTGATAAAGCACCTCAAAATGGACTTCTTATGGGGCCAATAAAAATGGACGCATTCGAAGCATCCTCGGCACCTCTAAGCTTCTTCTCTAACTTCATTATTTTTCTTTTTTTCTCTGTGACCCCCCCCCCCCCCCCTTTAAGCTGATAGCAACTTTTGTTTTTCAACGCCGGCACTCGAAGGGCGGCAAAACAAGAAGGCAATGGCCCTGGAGCGTTGCACTGAGATTCCGGCTTCTTTATGCGGAAAATACCTGACTTGGCAGTGTCTCCCTGCATGCCAAGAACCAGATGAATACAAGGTGAGAGCACAGTTAAGTGCTAAATAGTAACACGATTTAGACGTTCTTCTTTAGGAGCCTACGATTCATCTCTTACACAAGCTTGACATTAGTTTAAGGATTACCTAAACGCAAATGTCTCAAAAGAAACCTAAAGTTAACCTCTCTTTAAAGCTATGAAGCAAATGGGCCAAAACGACTGCGAGATGTTTGTGGGCAACACGCGCTGAGATAACGCAAGGCGAATAGCAAATTGTCGGCTCAATGTCATTTAGCGCGCGTAAGCAGGTTCGTTCTTTCTGCAGCCCGTTCTCTCGTCTGCAGCAGGTCAAAAGCCCATGCGAGCCCTTTTTTGCGCAAGATAATCAAGGCCGTCCGGAAGATATCCCTTCGTGTTTTTATTCCTTCTTCCAGCTGCGTGGTAAGGATGTTTGACTGGTCGGTGGAAGCGTCCGTCTGTGTGTGTATCGCATATTAAGAAGGGCTTCTCTCATATAAGGCTGTCTCTTGATTCGCGTTGGGCATTCAGTCTGTGCCTGCTGCTCAGAAAGAACTCCACAATGAAGGCATTGGTCTTAACCCTGGCAGTCGTTCTGTTTTCAGCAGGTAAGTGAAATGGCGCATTGTGCTTATTTTATGCTTCGGTGAAAGGCAGTAGTTTCAATTCAGCTGGTATTCAAGTTGTATAAACAGTATATTCGTCTAATAACTTATAAATACAATAGCGCATTTGGAATTGGGAAAACATGAAGTGAAAATGATTGAAAATTTTATGCAGTAAATATCAGATGTAAATGAAGAGATCTGACCCCTGCGGCCACAGCTGATATTAAGAAATCGCCTATTGTTAGTGCGTATGTCCATGCGGATGATGGTCATTACCTAACTTAAAAGGTATCTTGTTATAGCAGTAGGCATCATATTTTAATTCACAGTTTATTGTCCTTCCAAACAAATTACACCAAGAAATAACTGGAAAATGGCGGCAGAGGTCCAGTGTCTTTTATGAATAATGAGGAACATCTACTTTATCGACATTATATGCAGTACTGGCTGCAGCTGCTGCTACGTAAATGTGCATACATGCGTGCGCGCGTATGTGTATGAGGTGGGGGGGGGGGGATCACATCATAGAAGCATCAACAAAGAGCAGTTGCCTCTTCAGGCTCACCCAGTAGGAGTAGCTGGACTTGTTGCCTTGAGCGGTTTAGGTCAGTGGTGCCTCATAGCATAGTGTCCGCCAATATTGCACAAACTGGAGCGCCAACAAAACAAGGAGAGGCCAAAATTATAATAAGAGCACTGACAACATTATTCATAATTTTCGACATGTTAGCAATTTCTTACACTGTATATGTGATTGCTAAGCCCACTCTATATATGGTGAAAGGCGAATCCCCAGCGTGCACCTAATCTTGTTGAGACAAAGCGTGGAAGAACTAGCGAGCTGAACGTATCTGCCATCACTAAGGTAACCAAACATTTGAAGACCGCAGCCCCATTAAGTTGGCTTTAAGGGTATGAAAAGGGTGAAAAAGAATATCGATAGCGAAGAACCGCAGCAGCAACCGCTATGCTAACTCGATGCGTATAGTGAGCGTAGGAACTTTAAAATTCTGGCTTTCGGCTAGTGTGCCCTAGAAAAGCTTATGGCTCGCAAGGTATTACACTGCAATCTCAGCATTTGATTTTCTTAAGGGAACGTATAAATGTCACCTGATAGTTCCAAAATTTACTATGTATGACTCAAGAAAGTTTTGTTCTTTGCTAAGCCATTGATAAAATGTGCAAATATTGCAACTAGGCTGGATTTGTGTCTGTCGGACTTTGAATTCACTATCAAAAACATTGAGTATAGATTGGCAAGCCAATATGACATTAATCAGTGTGCACTGCCTGCAGCCACTCCCCAGGTCACTACAACGCCTTCTTGAATTGGTCCATTTTGATGCGACTAGATAAGTGCACCATCATTCTCTTTTTCTGTTTCATATCGCTCTCAAGGTATGTCTTCAGGCTGACAATAAAGGTGCATTGAAAACACATGCCAATGCCGAAGCAGCTTGCAACGAAATCGCCATGCCATGTATTGCTGCTTTAAAAAATTTGAAATAAGAGGGGGTAAACTCTCCGCGAGGCATGCATGCAATCAGGGCTCCCGCATGTTCTCTTGTGTCGAGCATAAACCCGCGATTGGCTAGCAACACTATACACTCTGCCAGTCGATATAGATTTCCGTTAACGCGTATGATATGTAGTGAGGAGCTGCGCAAGTGGGTTACTTCGAGTTATATCTCGCCTTATAATAAATCACAAAATACACGATGCTGAAAGCATGCCCACATAAATATTCAGCAAGGTTTAAGGTTCATACTGTCATCTTCAGCGCAACGGCTATATGTCAAGTGTACCCATGACGTCACTGAAGATGTAAAAGATTTATCCGACTCAATACGAAGTTTAGCTGCACCTGGAGGAGCCGTCATAGAGGGCTCTAGCGGAGACTGCACGAAGCGTAGTCCGATCCGTCAGATTACGCTGGTCATCCGTATCAAAGATAGATAACACATATTCTCATTGAGCGGAGATGAGGCCATAGAATGTAAGGACTGCCTGATTGACGTGGTGAGTCCGAGAGGGGTTGTATAGGTGAATGCATTCAATACAATGCAGCAATGAGTAGAGTGGAATGTGGGGTGGGGTTTCTTCAGGAAACCCAAATTTCTGCATGCCTTGGCTTGTAGATGATGGCCTTAGCTCGCGTGAATCGTTTGTATAAGAATGGATATCGTTTGTATTGGAATGGAGAAAATGGCTGCTGGTTCTGCTTTCAATGGGACGGTGGGTGTTATTGACGCTGTCATGAATTATCTAGGGTTTTGCCGATTAAGCTAATGGGACAGCTTTGGGATCAGTGCAGTGAGCTGACTGGGAGTAGCAGACGTAAGGTAATTTGCTATTGGTCGAACTCACTGCGTTTGCCTACACTTTTCTTCACCCAATATGGTGCACGTGGAGCGTATTACTGCAAACGTGGACGGTTTGTAGGTGTTGCTCTATTATTTAGAGAGTGCAGTCAGGAGGTTCTGGTGGGCTCTAAGGACGGGATGTTGGAGTTTTTGCGGCATGTAATGTGCGTTAGCGCTGAAGGTTAGGCGCATAATTTATTTTCATTGTAGGCTTGTAATAGTTGTGCGCTAATTCTATAGGGTACAATGATGTTGAACTGCACAATAGATGTGGACGCCATTAAGACAAGCAAAAGGCATAATTGCTTTTTCAACAAAAATGATACATTCATCTAGTTTTCTCAGGATGAAGTTTTAATGTGGAGTATATGTGGCACGGACGATTAAAACTCTCTTGGACAAATCACTTTAAGACATTTTCTTGAGATTTTCTTGAGTAGCCTCTTGTAATGAGTCTGATGCTCTTTGCTGTCGACTGATGGGGAAGGGGCAGGTATGGCTAGCGATGTCATCTTGCTGTATGTGGAATCCGTGTATGCGTACACATATGGGTGGTACCATAGGAATGAGAAAGTTGCCTAGCTCTTGTGCGAAATGAGGTGCTGCTACACGGTAGCATTGTCGTTTCTGGCCCGAAAAAGAAGCATCGACTGAACTGCAGAGCAGCTTCACTCCACTATTCGGTGTAGTTCTGGACTTACGCTTGCTGTCTGTAGGCCTGACATCCTTGCATGCTGACCACAAAGGCTGACTTAGCGTCTGTAGTTTCAGGGTCCCCTCCTGCACTGTAAAATTGAATTTGGTTAGCGAAGAGGAAGGACGCTTGTGGCGTGCCACAATTATGCACGAGAAATGTTTGTGCTCGGATTGTGCGAATTCCAATATTTGCGTGCAGGTTTTTGAGGCAGATAATAAAATAATTGTTCTTCTAGTTTGCACTTGGAAGAGCGAAAACAAAAAACAGCAATTGTACTTGTTCAGTGCTGCTGGTAGAAGCTCAGCGAAGGCCCGGTGGAGGCGGATTTCCGGGAAGACCAGGAGGTGGATTTCCGGGACGCCCAGGAGGAGGCGGCGGATATCCCGGACGACCAGGTGGTGGAGGATACCCAGTAGGCCCGGGTGGCGGCGGATATCCGGGACGACCAGGGGGTGGAGGATTCCCAGGCTCCGGTGGAGGTGGATATCCTGGACGCCCAGGAGGGGGTGGATTCCATGGAGGCTCTGGAGGAGGCAGACGCCCGGGCCGACCAGGAGGTGGTGGATTCCAAGGATGATCCGGAGGCGGCGGCGGAACAGAGTAAGAAACGTACTGCAGTTACTCAGAGTATCAGAGTAAAATTCTCCTTAGCTCTAGGGGGCTCAAATTGATTTCTGACAAATGCTTTGGAGATGCGAAATAATTTAGAGAGAATAAGCAGCATGAGGATCTGTTTATGTGAAGTATTCGTTAAACTTTCGTCTCAGGGAAACATTGTGACCGGTGTGGAAAAATTCGTCCTTAATGCCTAGTAGTCTTCATCTAATCCGCATATATTGATTGTTATATACGCTCCTCTGAACGTTCCTAGGCAGCAGGGTTTTTTCTGGGCCTTAAGAATGAACCGTATATTAAACAGAACTTGAAATTTATAACCGATAATAAAAACTTTCGGTACAACCCCTTCAATACTACGAAATAAATTGCTGTTATTAAATCCCCTTTTATCCTTTTTGATTTTTTGTAAAATGTTTTGCACGGTAATAATGAACACAATAACTTGCATTAGTATAGAGAAAGAGGCTTAAATCTACAGCCTCGAATGAACGCTGAGCAGAGTGCCTGAATGTTTGCATAATTATTTAAATTATCTCTTGTTAGTTTTGCAACAACCTTGCTCGGACGTTACTCACTGACAGTTATTCTGGCCACGATAGGTTCGCGCTCTTCTTTCCTGTGGCTAAATTTTATGCTGTCAATATACGTTTTGGCAAGTGCGAGGGCATTGAGCCAATAAGCCCTGAATGCTTCAGAGGGACGTCTAACCACGTAATAAACGGCTTCTTAGGACTGATGCGCTTCTAATGCATGCGAATTGTATCCGCTTTTAAGTTATTGAAACGCGGGAGAAACATTTTTATCTGCGTTGTGGATTGCACATTCAGATCTGTGTGTTTATCGATGTATGTTACATATAAAGCGGCATCTGTCATCATGATGAACCCAACGTTTTAGCCCAGTGCAGTGAATGGGTTCACAACTTTATAACTGGCTCTGTGCAATCTTTTTATGGCTCCCAATTCTCAGCGTTACATAAAGAATGCTCAGCCAGCAAAGTCCACGACAAATTGTATCAGCATATTTTTTTATAAAATCTTGTGTCACTGGACTACATTAGTCAGTTTGTAATTAGGACTTCAATATTTAGCGTTTCATTCACGGAACGCTTCTCTAATTGTTCTAATGTAAAGCGTGAATTGGCCAGATGCGTAACACACATTTCGCAATAGAAGAAATATGGCTGTTTCCTTATTTTGCCACTAGCGCTTTCGTGTGATTGAGAATACTGCTGAGGTTCTGCAGGTTGCAATACTTGGTACTTTTCTGGTTTCGTGATGTGCTTCTACTGCCTCAGAGTATTTCGCTACCGCATTCGATGCTGCAAATGGATTTACTTATGTGCTTAACAGATGCACGACAAATGCACGAGCCAATTAGCAGAGAATAGCCAGGTACATATTTCTGCCCTGTGTGGGAGAGAGTGATGGCAGATTATATTAAAGGGCATTACTCTTCCGAAAGCATGAATCAGCTCTGCGATGGCTACCTAATTTTTTTCTTCAGACAGTTTAAGTTCTCTAGACATTTGCGGAGCCTGACATTTGTGAGCCTCGCGGTCGATAGCTCAAGAAAGTACAGATTTGTGTAGTCATATATTGAAATGTTTCCCAAACTTTCAGTAAGGCATAAGGTTCTTAACAATACTAAAACTATAAAAGAGGCCAATACTCTCCAGCTTCCAATGTCAAGAACGGCGGTGCACAAAAAAAGAAACGACACGAAGAGAGTGGAAACGTGTCTATACTGTCCTCGTGTCGTCTTTTTTGCGTATTCATTAGAAGAATCAAGCCAACAAGCTCGACAACAGCCGCTGCTACTTTTCCTCTTGCATAGATAAACCGCTTGTGCACAACAGAATTTGGGTAGACCTGCGCATGAGAACATAAGCAGCTGTGCTTTTAAAAAGTAAATTTTAGAAGTATCAGAAGTTGAATGCTTCCCTTTAGTTTTGTGAGAATATGGATTTTTTGTTAATGGGCACCACGATTTAGTAATTTGTTAAAGTGAGGATTACTAAGTTAATACTGACTTATTAAATTGTAGCCTGAACATTACCATTAAATTATGCCAATCGTATGCACAAACTCGCGCTTAATCCTACCCCTTACGTTCGCCCTCTTACTACTAAGCAGACACACCACTCTCATGTCCTTTCCTTGGCGCCTCACTTTGCAAGCACCAACTTATACAAATTCTCCTTTTTCCCTAATACAATTGCAGATTAGAATAGTTTGCATGCTCTTTCTCTTAAATATTTAGATTTGCTATATTTAAGTATATAATGAGTTATGAAAAATTGCTTCCTGTTCGATCTTGGGTGTTGGTTTTGATTGCGTCAGTTTTTTATTGTGCTCATATCTGATGTGTAGTAATAACCGCTTCCGCTGGTCTACTAAATGTGTTGGGGTGTTTTGTACCTTGTGATTTCATGCTTTTTTGAATTGTATGTAACTGTATGCCACTCCCTCTTGGGCGCTCAGCCTGCTTTACGTTCTAAATAAATAAATAAATTTGTGGTAGCAAGAAGCTTCCTGCTGACATGCAGTCTGCATTAAAAAATGTCAGATATATTCACGGTTACTCTTGTGCAGAAAGTTTCGCAAATGTTTGGCATGTAGTCGAGAAGTGGTCTTAATTAAGACATTTTGTTCAACTTTATAAGCTTTAATGAACCTTTTTATCCCACGAAATTAACTATGACATTTAACACTGATCACTAGAAGAGATGTACCGCCAAAACGGAGAGCACACAGACAGATAGAAGGGACAATGGGAATCTGTCTTTGTGCGGTCCATTCTGGCATACATCCTTTGAACCAAAATTGGGCAAACTGGCCCCCCAGCTTGTACTATTTAACACTGAGTTGACCGTTATGTTGCATACAATGGCTGCATTTTGTCAATTGAAGAGCCCTGTGGCAAATACATCCATTGCGGCTGCCTAATCGTGCTCATGCCGCGGGGCTTATAGCGAAAAAAACACAAAGGCGTGAGTAGGCTTTTTTTATCCATATGCAAATATATAGCAGATGCCAAGTCTTCGTACATTTACAATATGCAACCATGTTACAGTTTTCGGCATGCATGCTTCGACGCTCTCTGGCGGTGCATTTAGATTATAAGGCTTAGCCTTTGATTTTCCTATGTGAATTGTGCACTGCCGCAGTACACAATGCTCACTATAATAATTCGTTTAGTTTACTATATTGAAAGAACATTTGTGCATGATCATTGCGTTTATGATTGGGATTTCGTAAGGTATTATTGCCTATAAAATTTTGAAATTATCAACGCACTTTTCTTATTTTTCAGGCATGTTGAAAATCTCCCAGTAAACAGAAGATGACTTGAAGAATATTACCATCGTTCACTTCAAGGTTGTTGATGCAAATAAAACAGATTTCAATTTGTGTGACTTGTGCTACTTGAACAGTAACACTCGCGGGTTTGCTTGAAATGAAGACGTTCCTTCTAACCGTTAAGCTAACAGTGTAGCACTATCAGTCCAGAAAATACTAGCTTTTTGAAAAGTAGTCATGCCACAAAACAATCGATTGATACTGCTGCTCCTGGATTTAGCGCCTAGGCCGTCTTCTCGCGGCTTTATTAAAACAACGGTGCGGGTGCGACGAGACTATAGGCCCCATTCTTTGTGAGTGCGCCATATACAGCAAGGAAAGACAGTGTCTATGCCGTGCGCTGGAGCGTCTAGATGGACGCCCACTAACTGAAATTAAGATCCTAGGTCCCTGGCCACGGCGATCGTCTGCGGTGAAGGCCTCCCTAGCACTGCTTCGCTTTATGAAAAGCACAGGACTGATCGAAAGGCTATGATTTTTTATGTTACATAATATGACTGTGATGTGACTGTATTGTCATCACCCATCTCTCTCTCATCCACAACTTTTATACCCACCTACTCCTCTCCCACAGTGCAGGGTAGCAAACCAGTTCCTTTACCGGTTAACCTCCCTGCCTTTCCTCCTCATCTTCCTCCTCCTCCTATTAAAACAATCGATATTCACGCAGAAGGTTTTCGCGATGATGCAGCTATCATACCTGGCTCGGACCTTTGCTCAGTTGACGAGCATTACTAAGTGTAGTATAATAATAGTCGGAAGGGTTAAGCAACCGCCAGCAGTCTAGCGATCGACCTCGTAGGCTACGTACGTTTTTCCTTTCTCTCTAACATTTATACAAATGAAACTTCAGAGTAAATCAGATAAAAAATTAGATTGAAAATTGTGGTTGCTTCCGCGATTACATGTGTCGCCCGCGTCCCTATTATGCATGGGAATGTCATCACTGTTTTCTTTCTATTTGAGCGATATTAGTGTGCCCTTTATCAAAATGGTAATGCCTCTTGTTGAGTCTCCTTAAATGATTCATTTAAGTGCAGTCTACGTTTTCTTTGCGCAAAATTCGATTTGAACATTAAAATATCTGAGGCCTATAGCTGACATTGAGTGCAGTTGGCTTCACTATGAAAACGATTGCCCAAAAGTAATTAATTATGAAATTTTCTGACATCTGAACCTTGATAGGACGGCTATATGAGCAGGAGTCCGAGAAAGAGTGGATTTAGCATCCGGACAAATTACAAACGAGGCGATTCCTGAGACTGTACATTAAATATGCATCTATCGTGTTTACCTTTATTACTATCTACCTTTTGCAGTTTTTGATATTAATTAACCGCAGTATAAAACAAGGTCGGCAATGTTTACCCTGACGATGTGTTAAGACAGTTTAACCTTCGCTTTTCCAACTGAACCTAACCGGACACACGGTGAGGAGAGGGGAAGAAGTGGTTCAATCAGTCTTTCTTTTTTGGAAAATTAACTGCAGCCACAAGTATACCTGCACCCATTACTACAATTATTTGGCGTCCAAGGAACATTTCATACAGCTTCGCGCTGTTGTGTTGCAGACAGTAATTTGCCGCATTGGTTAACGTTGCATCACCAACACTTGCAGAGTATACCGTTGTCCCAGATTTCTCGATGTCCGCCCAATACAAAGTCACGATCGAAAACAAGACGCTAGTACTGAGCAGAGAACGAAAAGATGACATACGTTTCAGAGGGCCTGACCAGGGTCGATTTCAGTGTTATTTGTAGTCTAACTACAGAAGCATACATGACAGCATGCGCAAAAACACATGCAAAGGCGAAAACTGGAAGTTGGGATCTGAAACCATGACAGAGCCATCGCGCTCAACGAGGGCGCAGCTCCCTTCTGGTTTTATTGCTATGGACCTGGCCATCAGATGGGGCGGTAAGGAATATCTACCGCTCAAACTGCGACCGAGGTGCTTCGAGTAGTAGCTGGTGTTGGATGATACTGATACAATGAGCGTTTTGCCTGAGTTTCGTTGTGTGCTGACGTTTGGATGTCGTTGCCTTCACACGTCGCCTAGTCGGCGACCGAAGAACGGAAGCCGCAGCATGGCAACAATATTCAAAATTGTAGCACCTCCACAACAGAGATTGCTACTTTGGACAAAGGAGTGAAGCGTAAGAAAGACGCGGTTCGCCATGCCACCGCAATGACAAATCGCGTCGCATGATTCTCGATAATTGGATACATATTGGAACGCGAATTTTGTGTTTCTTGTTGGCTCGCCTCGTGAATGTAACATTTTTAGGAATATTGGACATTTTCCTGGAAAAACATTTGAAATGGAATGCTTTAAGAAGTACTTCAAAATAATAGTCAATATATCCGCTGATCTTCCTCCTCTCGGTTTCTGGCTTCTTGATATTACATTTCAAAAACGCGCTCCGCAGGTTTTCTTCTACAGCAGGCCGACTTGTGAGCTATGTTAGTTGAAAAGCAACAAAACCATCTCAAAAATACGAAACGGTATTTCGTACTTCTGATGTAACTTCGAGCTTTTCTCTACTACTGTTGGACGACTTTTTTTTTTGTAGCCATCTTGTTTACGGATGGCTACAAACTTTTTAACCTGTTTATTTCTGTTTAATCCTTTTACTTGAAATTTTTATTTTTGATTTTGTGAGTATATTGTATATGCTTGTTATTCTCGCTTGTATTCGTTTTTACATTATTTTTATTTACCTCTGTCATTATTATCCTTAATTACCATTATTTATTCTGTACTTAGGCTAAATTTTTCGTCATGAAGTTTGTCAAGAGGAACGGAAAGGGCGCCGTATCTGCCCCATTTTCGCTGTGGACGCCAGAACCGTCGTAGCTTTACTTTTTGCGTCAACAATTTGGCCTTACTATCATTGATGCATCAATAAAAACGTTTCGGTTGTTTATTTTTTGCATATGTATTCCCAGCCTTCCTTTAAGGCGAAGTGACAGCGATAAGTGGCTCCTTTCTGCGTTTAATCTTCCACATGCCCACCCTCTCCGTTATGCTCCCTACCATGCACCCATCCCCTCTTCATTGTCGGAGCGCTGGGCGTTTGGCGACAGTAGAATATATAGGTTTTCACATAACCCATTCTGAAACCAGCCTAACACTACTGCTGAATCGTCTTGGCTATATGGGATGCTTAAAAGAACACGCCCACATCGCCAGCATATGTAATGAAGGTGTTTACAGTTTCAACGTAGCACAGCACCATTTTCTCTGCGTAAAGTCATAAATATAAGTATTGCAGCAAAATAAAGTTGAAAATTGTCGCTCTTTCCTAAGATGACGATTTTTTGCAACAAAATAAATGTTCTCCTGTTGGCGACATTTTCGGCTGCTTTCACAATTCTTTTTGGCGCTTTTCTTTCCAAAAGAGCTGGGAATCATGTAATTGTTACTAGAGAAAATTTTGATGCTGCTACAGTTTCTGTGGTCTCAATTTGCTTGCAACAAGAAAACATTTGCTGCCCTTTTTCGATTAGGACATGACGAACTGGGAACGAGATATTTTCTGCTCGTCGGAAGCTTAGACCATCTCCATCAATGTGTTCATAAAAGAAGTATCTCACCATATTCCTGAGTTGTCATAGAATGATTTTCAAAAAATCCAAACAATTGAATTTTTGTACATGTTTTAGTACTCGCTAAGTGCAGGACTAAGAGGAATTCGGCTGAAAAAAAGAACACGATCAGATTCAAGTGACTTCAGGCAGCAGAAGAGTCCTAAATTATATCAAAGAAAAAAAAAAGAAAATTATCGCTTTATGCAAAACAACGTTCGAGCCTGAAAACAAACTCAGAGACGTGTTTTAATGCATGTCATTAAAAGCTTTACTAAGTTCGCGAGCTAATCTTGTTTCATTACGTTTTTAGAGTGCTCCGTTAAACAAAACATAATGGAACAAGATAAGCTCGCGAACTTAGTGAAGCATGTAATGGCATGCAAGCGCCCGGCTTTAAAGAAGCAAATATTCTGAGCAGGAGTTTCAGCACAAAAGCAAGAGTTTTTCTCTCAGCTCTTCACATCGAAAACAAAGCGGACCACTGCATCAGCGATCCCTCTATAAGCTTTACTCCACTGAGCGCAGTTTTCTGGATAATTGTTTATAACAAATTTGACAACGCTAACAGGCCTTCCGTGTCTGGTCTAATGTCATGTGCAGTTATTTCCTATCTATTTTCCTTCTTTTTTGTAACCTGTCTCTGACAATAGCCACCTTTATCAACTAAAGAGGCGATAAAACTATTCATATCTGTTATATTAGTCTGCCAAAACATCTAAGCGATAGCTAGAACCATCCAAGTGTGACATGTGATGTGGCTATATATATAAGTGTGACTAGCCGACAAAATAAAATCAGTTGATAGGAGCATTCTTTTGTGTCCTGTCCTCTTCTGTAGCTGTCTTCTTACCGAGTATGTTTCAATAACTGGGCTGGCACCACGCTTTTTTGTTCATACTTTCAATAAAAGCGGACGAGTGGAACATCATCGGCACCATTTTAGAGTTGGGGCACCTTCGTTTCATTTCTGGTTTTCTCAGCGAACGTTTATTTTTATATTCATATTACCTTTGATTTTAAAGACTTGCAACCTAGCAGGATATTGCCGCTTCTTTATGTGAAAAAGAAAATTAGTTCTCGCGGCAGCCCGTCTGAACGCCAACAAACGTGTGACTATAACATTTGAGGCATACTAACTGCTGACGAATGCGACTGTTTTTAAACACGTTGCTTTTATCCCCTACGTGCGTTTGGCAGCGTGCTTAAGATTACCAACGAAGCAA
The DNA here is from genome assembly GCF_055883805.1 of Amblyomma maculatum. Taxonomy (NCBI): domain Eukaryota; kingdom Metazoa; phylum Arthropoda; class Arachnida; order Ixodida; family Ixodidae; genus Amblyomma; species Amblyomma maculatum. The sequence continues at coordinate 386,886,596 of NC_139344.1, forward strand.
ATAAACAAAGTTGTTGAACTGCACCTCTTAACGATGAAGCAAGTCCCAGAAAATACGAAAAGCGAGCAACACGGTGGCCTGTTTATGGGCAACACGTGCCGAGTGAACGCTACTCGAATCGGAAATAACCGGTTCAATGTCATTTAGCATGCGTAAGCAGTCTCGCTCTTTCCGAAACCCACGCTGTCTAATGGAACGAGTAAGAAGTTGAGCGAGCCCAAGTTTGCACAAGGTTATCATGGTCGTCCTGGAAGATGCCCCCTTATGTTTTTGTTTTACCAGACTGTCGAGTTGCGGGGATGTTTCACTGTACATTGGAAGCGTCCCTCTAGCGTCTTTACCGACCAATAAAAACGGCCTATTTCTTATAAGACCCTTCCTTGATGCGTTTGATCATTCAGTTTACTGTTGGTGCTCAGAAAGAACGCCAGCATGAGGATATTGGTCTTCGCCTTAGCAGTGGTTCTTCTGTCAGCAGGTAAGTATCAAGGTGCACTGTGCTTGTGTTCTCGTTAGGGCTAAAGAAAAGCGTTGAAGCTTTATTGATTTTTATGTTCATTGTGGGAGATATATATATGTATATATTATTTTTGAAGTGAGCAACAAAATATATATGGTAAATTATTAGCAGTGACAAACGAATTTGATTGTTTTAGCCTTGAAGGGAGTAGGTTAAATATTGACGTCACTTACTTGAATTAAAAGCCGGTGAAGGCTGAGAATTAAGTTGCTAAATCTATGCAAACGCGTATTTTAGCGGTAGGTTGCTGTTCAAAATTGCTTTCAGATACGCGTTATCTTCGGCAGCTTGGTGTTAATCATCCGTTCATGATGTTCCTGGATCGTATGGATTGGTGGGCGAAATCGCCACATTGTTTTCTCGCAGGGAGAGTATATGAGTGAGGGGGTGTTCCTTGAAGTATCGTTGTTACAAGGAAACGTTGTATTTAAATTTGGCCTTAAATGATCGGCGTCAAGTGGGCTTGAATTTCTTCGCCTGCGCCCCCACGCAGCCTTCAATAGGTACCTCCTATGTCCCAAGACGCTCGTGCCGCCCGGTGGCGTTGTCCCGGAACCTTAAAGGGCGAACGGTTCCCTCTTCAGTCACGACGTGGCAGCAGTAGTTGGCCCCGGTGCTGTGTACATAAGGGCATTTTTTAACATATGGATAAGGTTACATTTCAACATATGTCAGCATGCCATCAATTCTAGAAAAGAGAAAAAAAAAAACACTGGGGGGGCTTGGCATAACACGTGCGCCCTCGGTAGGGCAGCCTGTTTCCAAAGTGCCAATTCCCAACTATACTTGACCAGCACTGTGAATGCATAGTCGATATAGGTGGGGATGCAGACGACGCATGAGAGGATGCGTGACCAGGGAATCTCAGTTGCTCTTGCAAAAACATGTGACCTCTTGTACATTTGGTTATTATAGAGCTCGGATAGGGAACTCTCAAGTGCATAGCCCATTATTACGAGATTTTGTTTTCCTATAATGTATCCTCATAGGCCGGCATAACTCTAAAATCATGCTCGGTAGAGCCATACCATAAAAGTAAGTTCGGTGAGACTAGTTCAGAAAATACAGTAAGGTCCTGCTAGTGAGCTTCATTGGGGTAGCTAAGTTTTTCAAGGAAACAAATAGCATTTCAAAACAACAACAAAATATTACTACGCGGAAATGGCGAAGGGTACGTCTTTCATTCTGGGTAACGCACTCGTGCGCCGTTATTCTTCTATCCCTCTAAAACACTCTAAGAGACCAAGCAGGTTTTCATTTCTGCCTGTCGACTAGCTATTTATTCACAAACAGCGATCATGGGCAGTACTTTGGATGTTAATATATTTAAGTTTTAGGACGCCTTGGAAACAAGAATTGAAAACTGAGTTCAACACGCTCGTTCTTTAACTGCCAGAAAAAAATCACTACAATCTTTCAAATATCAAGACGATTGACGATTGTGAGAATACTGGCGTAGGGCGTGTTTTGCAATCCTTTTCATTTAGTGTGAAATAATTGGAATAAAACCGTTTAAATTATGCCTTAAATACAATTACAGCGTCCACCTACACAATCCATTCGCGTCAAGTGCTGCCGTTACCAGCCTGAAAAAAACTACTAACGCCTGGCCGAAACACTTGTGCAAAAAGAGATTTTGAACTCCAGCTTTGATGTATTCCCGCTTTGCTTCCGAGCTATTTCGTTAAGCCAAACAACCGAAAAACAATTCTGGCAAATGGACATTGCTTAGTTGAAACAGTCAGTCATACGACCTCATGTCTTTATCTTCTCCCATTTCTTTTGTGATTGATTGTTCAACATTCTCACTTGTTCTTCCTTCTATTGGCTTAGATTCTTTCTACTCATTTTGCGTGCAATGGCTTGGGTCTTGAATTCTTTAATATGTCTTGCGGTCTGCTACAACTACAACTGCCTTCATTTTTATGGTGATTTCGCCACCTTTCATTATTAGGCTTCGCTATATGGTAGTTCAGTGCTCCCATGACCAGACGCCACATATGACATTGCACGCCAATCACAATATGCATGGGACGTGCTGTGTGCGTTCTACCTAAATCTGTATGTCTCATCTGCATATCGCGAAAAATAACACAATATAGAAAAAGGCGACAAAATGGCCACCTAAAATAAGAAACAAGATTTAATTGCTTCCCTATTATGCGTGATACATCAGCAACATATTTCGCTTGCTGATAAGTTCGAGATTCCCATAGAGGAGATAAGAAAAACAATAATGCATTACGTTCAGTGTTGCTGGCAGAAGCTCAGCAGTTCGGGAGGCCCGGAGGAGGTGGATTCTCGGGGCGTCCAGGAGGAGGCGGGTTCCCGGGTGGCCCCGGTGGAGGCAGATTTCCGGGTGGACCGGGAAGTGGCAGATTCCCTGGAGGACCCGGAGGCGGCCAACAGTGTGGCGTGAGTAACTTGCTACGCTTGCTCGAAGGTATTAAAATGGTTTTTCGTTGTACAAGAAACATGGATACCTCACAGCCTAGGTTCATACATAAACACCTCATAGAGAGCGAGTTTTTAGTTACAAAACTGGCGAGAAGCGAAATTCTGCGCAAACAAAAATATTTCGTTTGCTCCTCACACTTGCTCTTGAATCAACCCATGTCTGGAACCGTGCCTTAATGATGAGAAATTTGAATCCACTCGCCTCAGAAATTTGGCTTCGGCGTTGAAACTCCATTTATATTTTAAATATTCTGAGTAAAAGCCAGAAAATTGTACTGGTAAGGATAAACTCGTTCACTTGTTGGTTTAAAATACGTGAAGGACACAACGTAGGATGCAGGATACAGCAAAAGGAAATTAACAAATGTCCACAAGGCCCGCAATAACCATTGTGTCAAGAGACGGTGACTTCGTGCCTCAAAAGCGTACACTGCTGTCAGCCGTTAGACACACGTAGTTAAAGTTCAGGCGCTCATGTAACGGTGAAGCATCAAATGCGCAGGACGCAGACGTAATGAATTATGATCCTAAATACAGCACGATTTGGAGGATGAAAAGCGGCATGTGTGCTCACTAAATGATTAATACCGCGTGCAATGTTCCACATATTACAAGCAGCCTCTATTGTTAAACTGGCAATTGTCAATTTTACTTCCTCAATAAAGGCAACATCGAGTTTACTGCCTGAATAGTGAATTTACCTTTTAGAAATGCGAAGATTATTTAGAGTAACGAATGGCGTATAAGGTAAGTAAGCGAGAACTCGAAGACCTCAGATATACATGGAGCGCTATAGGAAAACACTCGCTGGAATTATATAAGGAATCGTCACTTGTCGAACGCCCATGAATAATTTTAGGGAGGACGAAACTTGTGCTCCATATGATGCTGCTTTAAGAACGATACGTGTTGTACGTTGGTGACATCAAAAGAAAAGGTAATAATCAAGAGCATTCAATATGTGATCTGTGGGCGAGTGCTTTTCACCAGTGCTTTTTTTTTTTTTGCACCATTCTGTGTCCCTATCTTCTCAAAAACACTTATCCATGGCATTACGCATTTCATATGAATTGATCCCTACTGCAGTGCCTTCGGTATTTTTTGTCGGTGGGATAATTTAATAAATCAATAAAACCAATACAACTCAGCACTTTATTTTTGCACAAAACCAGTGTTAGGAACTCCTTCCATCGAGTAAGTGCGGTAGCGCTTTGCTCTGAATTAGGTATTCTAGGGGAACTGATACCCATGAAACAAAACTTTCTCACGTTTATTTTGACATTCTTGCCCACGTGGTGCCAAAACTCACTAACAATTTCGAATTGATTTATTTACCAAGCAATGAGCATTTCTAGGCAGTCGCGGTTGTATTTTCATACGTGTGTCTTCACTGCTGTCTATTACCTATAGGGCCGCATCTGTCACCGTGGTCAGCGCTGCGTTACTACTGGAGTGGTGTGCGTCAGAGCACCGTGCCCACAAATGTTTCGATGTGAGTAAGCCATCAAAGCTGAATCAGTAAAACTTTCCAAGTGCGACTAAACATAGAGGGAGTTAAGTGAGATTACTCCGTCTGCCACTGCGCTGTACTGCAAAAACAAGCGGCGAGACGAGAGAGAGAGATAGCGCGATGAGATAAGAATATTCCAAGCAATTTTATTCCATCCATGTATAAGATTTTACAGAGATTGGTTTCCTATTACAGCTGGAGACTCGCTGACGTAATTCCGAGCTTCATTCTTTGCAGCCTTGTTAAATCCGCAGTTTCCAAATAATGAGCAGGGCGGCACACGTAGAAATGTCTATTTTGTATGTTTATACTTGCCACATGATGTATTTAGCTTCAGCTGCCTCCTAAACATGGGAATATTTAGTTTTGTTTTCTTCAAGCCCTTGTTCAGAGTTTGGCTTCCCGTTTATCGCTGCGTAGGAAATTCCTAATCGATTAGCAGCACCAGGCCAAAATGCTAACGAATTCTGACGTTGCTCCTTCAACTCTTTCTCGCATGGAGCTGGTGAACAGTGATATTTTTGGAAATGGACACTCCAAATATTTGAGGCTCCACAGTGTACTCCCGAGCGAATGCCAGATTTCATTCCTCTGATGTACAAATCGGCGACTCCTGATAATGATTTCAGCAAGAAGAAATCGGTCAGATTTCTTACGAATACTGTGAGATGCACGTACAGACAAATATCCGGTTAAATTGAATTTCGATATAAAGAGACACAGCGAATTGAGCGTTGTTTTTTTTTTTTTTTTTAACCGAACATTACAAGGAGTGGCTAAACATGAAAACGGTCGAAGCGTGGCAGTGGGCACAATATAAGCCTTTTCTGTGCATAGAACTAAACTCTGCATCGTTTATGAGAGAGGAGGAATTGTTTTGGAATAGTAAATATTAAAATACCGTGGATGATTTTTTTTTTCTTTTTGATTTCTCAATGATATGGACAGGCTGTTGATGACCGTTAAGAGAAGGAAGCTTTGGTCTGAGAAGCTTTACTGAAACATTTGCAGATACTTGGTCGCTTGTGATTACACTGCTTCTATGTTTTTAAACTCTCAATGATTTTGCCTCTTCGGTAAAAAGTGGTGCTTTTTGAGGAAAAGTTCCTAAATGCCTCGATCATTGTATTATTGACTTCCATGAGCAGGAATCGATGCAACGTTCTAGGCCAGAGAAGGTGGCTCGTAATACTGAAAAAAGAATCACATTACGCGCACCATTTCACAACTTAAACGTTTAGTTCCCCGAAATATGAGTGCTCCACAGAACGGGTTCGCCTCGTCCCGGGCCCTGCGAGAAGCATTGACCAAACGTTGCACTTTTCTTCTAATTTAGCAAACTATATTGCTGCCAATCGAGCTTTCCAATTGCGTCTTTCCATAGTCTGCGACTGTGGCATTAAATATTTTGTACCTTCTTATTGTACTCTGTGGCGTATGTGTCTAAAAAGTAGATTACGCTCACAACAATGCCTCTTGTTAAAGTCGTCTTTGTACGCAGCCATACTCTTTATTTTGTGCTTTAAGTAATGCCTCGTCTTTTTCGTCACAATTAATCATACTCTTTATTTTGTGCTTTAAGTAATGCCTCGTCTTTTTCGTCACAATTAATCAGCGCACTTATTGTACTTTACAGGTGTGTGAAAAAAATGACGACGAAATATGGATGTGAAAAGAAGAAAACCTGAAAAGAATCAGCCCTCCCTCCTCCAAGCATTGATTAAGAAAATAAAAGAATCAGCGCAACTTCTGTTTCAATAGTTCTATATGAGAAAAAAAAAACCAATTAAGGTTCGCATGCGCTAAAAGTGTTTTCAAAGCAGCCAGGGTAATTGTATGCTCAGAAAGATAAAAGTGGGCAAAAAAAAGTACCCAGAAGTAGAAAGAGATTAGGATGAGCGCTTCCTTCCCAGGTAATTTCGGTGGTAGGTGATGGAATCATAATGGGCGCAAGCTACTAAAACGCTTAATGCTATTTCTTTTACCCTAATTAATTTTATATTTGTATGTCTCTCATTGCATTCGCATTGTGTCGCACCTGTTGGCGATGATATACAAGTGTTGTCCTCAGAGCTTGTCCTGTTCCCTATGCCAGTGTACCTTTTTTGTGCTCCTGTGTCTAGCATGCACAACATTCCCTGCTGCACGTTCTCAGTGAGATATATGTTATATATATCAGGACAGGCTCAAGCGCTAATGGACGAAAAATATAAAAGTAACGGTTAAATGCGTAACTATTATTCCTAATATTTATTGGTAAGATATCGCTGAAACTGTCCCTCCTGTAAGAATTTATTCCCTTAAGCTGAGCACTCGAGAGTGGTAGGAACGTTGCGTGCAGGGCTTTTATGTGATCGCATGAATCGCATTCTCTTCTCTAACAGTCATTCTTTTATGTATCACGTTACCTAGCCTGCGAACTACAATCTATGTGCGTAAGATTAAAAAGACCTTGTGGGTTTGTTCACAGAAACGAGAGATCGGCGAATGTTATTGCCCTTCTTAAATAGAGAGAAAAATTGGCAGAATTCTATCATACAGTTTGCATCGCACAGAATATGCTGCATTGGCCATAGATAGATATTGGGAGCGCACTGATGAGAGATTGTATATGAGGTAATGCCTGAATGTTTTAGATAATACTGCTGTTCGAAAAGAATTTTTGTTGTGCTTCCATCGGATTGTTCGGTCTGGCGTGACATATAGTATTGCTCCCTCTAGAGCATGTGCGAATACAGAATTTTCGAAGCCACAGTGAGTGCGGCTTCAAAATACTAAGCAAAACAGTTCTTTAACGGAAACAGTAAAAAACTCAAAATAATGATGGGCGAACTGGAAAATGGACGTCGACTCATGCCTGTTTTCCTTCATTCACTCAGTTCTTTAGCCCAACTTTCTCCATCTCACATCAGCCATAGCACCTACGGGAGTAGGGGTATGTAAACAATTGTTCTTCGAAGTCCAACCGAAAACGAATAAAGTTCCCAAGCTACTGAATTTAATATGAATAATGAAGCTAATGCCTGACTGAAGTAGAGAGTCATCCGAATATAATACTAATCACATGTTGGTAATGTGGGAAAAACGGCCCATTCTGCTGAACGCATAAGCTTTTATCTTAGCTCCTCGTGATGCTTATGAGCTTGCGCCGTTTGGATGCGTGCTGATGCCCCTAGCTGGCTACAACAGCACTGCACATGTCCGCCATGTTCTTGGCCGCAAGCACGGAGCATGTATTGAGTCTCTCTGGTGGCTAAATAACGGCCTAGCGAGCAGCGTATTTCGCTGGACAGGCGCTCGCCTTTCGTGGTGCTTGCGGTGGGAACCACCCGCGGGTAAGATGTTTATGAATTGAGCGTGTTCTGTGGGAGCGTTCGCTTTCCCCGCTTTGCAGCGGCATTCTACCGGCAGCGTAAAAGCCGTACTTGAAATGGTGGGAGCGGTTGCGATGTTTGCCATCCCGTCACTTCCTAAGTGCTAAGTTTCAAGAACCGCGGACCCTTCTTCGGAACAGTTCCAAAGCCGCTTTGTAAGACCTTTTCTTTGAAGCCGAATTTTGTATCTGCAGTGGGTATGGCTATTAGCCCTGCATGTGCAACCTGCGTGTGCGACTAGAATACAGGCCACATTCTTTGTGATTGCCCCATATACAGTGCGGAAAGACAGTCTCTTCCGTGCGCTAGAGCGTCTAGATGGGCACCCACTCACTGAAAACAAGATTTTAGTTCACTGGAAGCGGCAATCGTCGGCAGTGAAGACCTCCCAGACAATGCTCGGCTTCATGAAAACGACGGGCCTGTCGATAGGCTGTAATTTTGCTACTGTGTGACGTGATATTATTGTGAGGTGATGTGATATGACATGATATGGCTCTGATGTGACTAAACTCACTTCACCCATCCCTCTATTACCAATCACTTTAATATGCACTCACCGCCTTCCCAGTGCAGGGTAGCAAACTGTTTTTTTTTACTGGTTAACTTCCCTGCCTTTTCTCCTCCTAATCCTCCTCCTCCTCTTTCTTCTTGTTCCGCATTGATTTGTGTCCAATTAAGCAGGCCATGCTTAAGGAGTTAGCCTTTGTCATGAGACGGCTCCCAACGACATGCCAGTGACATGTTCGCTCAAAACTGCTCATGCTTCGCGGGGCTCGGCAGTCGTTTTTGCGAAGGACAGTTCGAAAAAAAAAACGATGTCTCTAATAGGCTTGCATGCTTGAGTCCAATGCGTTTCAAGAGTCTGGAAGGATCATAGACCGTCCGCCACTCGCATGCCTGCTCTTGGAACAAGAGCACGCTTTCCAAGACTGTGGGATCATATTTCAAGGATAGAATTCATAATGGGTGCTATGCTAAAGAGTACTGCATACTTGTGCTCGATATGAATATGGCTAACGCACCATTTCAGGTCACAACTTAACAGCAACGGGCAGCTCCCTGACACTCCTTACAGAAGGGAACTCGGCTAGAAAGAACACTTTTTCCCACCATGCCCCTCTTCGTTCGGTGCGCCCCGCTCCTCATGCGCTTCCCTGATGTCACATTATTTGCAAACAGGGATATGCCCATTGTCCTTGCGAAGGTGTTTGGATACTTCGACAATGGAGACTATGTCGGCGCACCTTAGCAGTGGTCTTGCGCGTTTTATTTTTTCTCCTCGTTGGGTTAAACACCACTGTTATTCAGGGTGAGACAGTCCTTCAAGGAAGCGTCATAAGGACCAGAAATATTAGCGCACTTAAGAAAGTTTCCCGGTACGTATCACTGCTGCGTTGCTCAGAACACTTTGGGGACACGATGGGAATTTTGCACACAAGATACACGTACTCTTGCCGTGCCCCAGCTTCAAGCATATTCGGCACAGGACCGGCCCTGGGATGAAATGCGTAACACGTGGTGGAAGTGCCAACCTTCACCTCACTCGATAACAGTCCGTGTGAAAAATCTTTCTTGTGCATTTTGACCTACCACTGCGATATACGTGTAAGATAGCAACGCCACTGGTAGGTAACGGGCCGAATAGGAAGGGGCCATTTGCAGTCGCGGATGGACATGTCAGCATCATAAATGACGCCAGCTGTTGCGCCATGGTCCTGCAGGAAGTGTGGACGAGCGCAGATGACATCGAGCTGCTTTAGTAAGCTCCCGTCTGTGATATAAATCACAACAAAATTTTTTAACAATGCACTATTACGTTTTTTACTTGTCTCCTGAAGCGATCCTGAAGAAGCACCGACATTGTTTGCCTATTGATGTTGGCATTTGAGGTAGGACCCCTAGAGCTGCCAGCAATGTGTGTGCAGGTAGATTTTGCGCAGCGATTCCTGTATATGTATTTGACAAGAACGAGCTTTCACCCCTGCGCAGTTACGTTTCCCTTTCTTGCTAAGAACTTTGACGAAGCCATCGTCAGCCGAAGGATTCTCGCCAGCGGTCAAGTACAGGATGGTGGTCTAGCATCTTGGGACACTCGCTTGGTCGTGGCGTTCTTTCTGGCTTACAGGTGCGAACTGATCTGGGTTCCATTATTGGTCCTGCAGCGTCTATTTTGCCCATTTTTAAAGGAAAACAACACATATTCCGATAGAGGAATAATTTATTATCAGCCGGACCGGAAATCAGTTCAAAACTTTCGTGCTCACATACCTTCAGTCAAGCCAAATTGCATGTGCATTCCAGACGGAATCACGAAAGGGCTTAAAAAGTAATATTAAAGAGAATTAAATGTAGGGAATGTATGAAAATGTAATTATCGCGTAACCAGTTTACACGTAAAGCTGGCTGCGGGTTCCGGCAAGGTGTGGAAAAAAATAGCACAAGTATGTCTAAATGTTGTATTTATTAAGCCGAAAGCTTCCGAAACATTCTGGTACGCTCTATTAAGCCAACGACGCGTGTGTTCATTCCAAGATTGCAAAATGTCATCATTTACACAGTTATCATGCTTTGTTCCGTGCACCATTGAATTCTGATGCAAAGCTTGTTACAAAATAAGGTATTGTAAACAATTTTTATTCGTAAATACGAATTCATGATGTATTCTCTCCTTTCTATTAAATCCCGAACAGAAATAGAGCTCAAAACAGGCGCATAAATGCATATCGTATTCCCCAGAGTCGATATCCTTACATTAGGTATTGGCACATTTTGGGAAGTTTAGACTTTGGCTGGAGCGAAGCCTTATGATAAGCTTGTAATGACACAGTAGGCTTACGGTCTTCCCAAAACCAGCACGAATATAAGTTTTCACTTTCACTTCCACCGCGAGTAAGCCTGACGCACAGTCATAGCCATATGCAGGGTTCGGTGAGTATGTTTGTAACTTGAAGTGCAAGAAACTCGCCGTGAACGTCCCATAAACAAGCATACTTGGCAGCTTAACAGGTGATGTGGCCAGAAATCTACTTTAAACGCTGCTTTACTGAGTGGCAGTAGCGTGCCGTGTCTGGGTGATGTTCTAGTGCAATTGAAATAGCCATGTACACTCCAAAATTAAGAATCTCTGTTCTGTTTTTGGGTACCTGAAAAATAAAAGACGTTTACTTCAACAACTGCGGCGAATAAAAAATTTGTCACATTGCGGCCTGCAGCACACTGTTACGACTTGAAAAGCAGAAATCAGCAGCGGCACGTTTTCCAATAAAAGCTTGGATGTCCCCTGCGCGCATTTATCAAACACTTCCGCTTTGACACAAAATTCTCCTTTAAATTTTAAGACTAAAGCCTTCATGGCTCCTACTGTCGGCGTTAATTCCTCCTGTCACACTATAGCTGTAAATCAAAGGCGTCATCAAAAAAAAGAAGTCCTCCCTCTACCGGGAATCGAACGTCCATCCTGTGGATCCCTAGCGGAGCGCTTAAATCAACTGCGTCACGCCCGGGATCGTAAAAACGCATCATAATCTTCCTTGTCTACCGCAGAGAACATAGTTAAAGATAAATAAATCCTCTCTACACCAGGCATCAAACCACAATTCCTTGAATCTCCAGCGGAGCGCTTCAACCAAGTGCGCCACGCGCGCACGAGAATGTTTTTTTTTTTTTATTGCATGCAAATACGTCAAGCCCGATTTAACCGGGTCGCATCTCACACTTGTCGTACACAGTCGCACCAGCATCGCGCTCTCACTTTGCCCACATATTGAAATTCCGTGAGACATATACATGCATTGAGTAAAGTTAACCAGTTAGGAGGTCGATTCTGCGCATCATATACCCTCGCACCATAGCACACGGCTCTATCAATAGAGACTTCGATGAACGTGGTGGCTCTTCGTGGCGATCTGTCATGCAACCCTTCCATGGGTAAACCAGTCCCATGAGCAGAAAAATATCATATGGAACCTCAGAAGCTTCCAATATAGGCAAAACTTTTATAGTGTAGGGCGTAATCTCAATGTCCTTTTTGATAGTCCGTTGATGAATGCCCCCCCCCCCCCCCCCAAAAAAAAACAACAATGCATCACGGCAGATGATCTATAGTTTCTGGCAGCTGAGACAGGCGAGAGTCCTCTGACCAATGCACAAAAGCCCCTTTTTCACAAAGCCACATTTGATAGGCAAGGTTGATGTGTGAAGTTTAAAAATGAAAATATTTAAGGCTGATTGTATAAACATTTATTGCACCCGCTTTAATAAACTGTTGTTTGGAAAAGAGAGGCAATGCTGCCAATACATTGGTACAGGAAATAACATCTCAATTACAACTTTTGTCATGTGTCTCCTGGATAGAGCCTATAGGTATTCTAATAAAATCCGTACGGTGAGGCAGTGGAATGTGTCGGCAAATTCCTTAAGGAAACCACAAGGACCTTCACTCTTATGACCAGTGGAGCAAACAAATTAGGCAAATGGGCACCTAATCGTCTATCAAATTAAGGAGGGAGGAATGGCTTGCTGTTTTAAAGAAGAAAAATCTTCAAATAATAAGTTCATGAACAAACAAGTACCGAAGACCAGCTCCACCAGCCTCCATAGGGAGAAACATTGTCTCGACGCATAGACTCCCTTTGAGAGCGCCACACAAATCTATGCATGGACTGTACTTTGTCTCTTGCATAATGCGACACATGCGTGACATAGATAAGCTTCAAAAACAAAAAGAAAGGGCGAACTTGTGCTTGTGAAAATAGAAACAACTCCCTACCCATCCAAGCCTAGGTTTGTCGCCTAACTGATGAGATCTGAGAATCCCAGTGAGGCCCACTATTGTGATGATGCAAGGAACCCCCAAATTATATGTCTTCGGAATCCCACCTGATGCCGGCAAAAAATCAGATTTGGTACCCCAGTGATTTAGCCAGACCCCGTTTGATTTATCAAGGTTAAGAGATGCACCCAGACTATCACAAAAATTCTCGGTTACGCGTAATACCTTGATCACACGTTTTTATCAGGACAGAAAAGGGCGATATCGTCAGCATTAGCCAAAATCATAAATCATCTTATCGACAGGACAGTCCGCTATAACCTTTGCTATTCGCATTATATCTCAGCCCCTACGTTGGAGGATCATCAAGAATAAAGAAGTTCGTGGCTTCTTATCATCGGAATGTGAAATGTAGATTTTGGCTTAAGCATCACGCTCGTCATCGCGAAAAACAAATTTTAATTTTCCTTGTCTATCGTGACGATGATAGTAGCGATGACAATGACGCTGCAGTTAGTGATAATGACAATGGCATAATTACCAATAATATGGACGGTTCATTTAGTTTGTAATGATAATGAGAGTAAACATGATTCACCGTGTGGACTAGCCACGCTTTCCTTTTGCATGCTCAGTCTAAATGCCACAGTGCTCTCGGAATTTTTCTGAGCGTCCATTCAGCCTAGGCAAGCTCTGCAAGTTTTTTAAAAACTTATTACTTTCTCTATATCTTTTCTCTATTTCACATCTGACTGCCCATTTTTAACGCCTCAATAAACAAAGTCGTGCGATCAAAAATTAACAAATTTGGATTGTAAGGCATCAGTAATTCATTTCAACGAGACAGTATACCAAAAGCGTTTAGGCGTCAACGACCTGTCATGCAAACCGTAAACATCTGGGTCTAGTTTTTCTGCGCGTGGGGCACGAGGCTGGTACATTCAGACATATACAGATGTTTCTCAATATGCAAAATCTGTGTTCTGCAAATGTTACCCGTGGTGGTCGCGCTATTTGGCCATCTATTTCACATGTTGCAGGAGCTGAAGTCTGTTTCTAGTACTTCTGGTTCACCCGTTGGGGATATAATGGACACAAGGGCTTTCCCTGACCTCGTCCTCTGCTCCTGTGTAGTTAAATGTCTGAAAGGTGGGTGCTCGGTTCCCACCCTAAGTTAAGTCAAATAACCTGCGTCATCATGTTTCTTGACTAATGCTGTCGTTCTGCTTTTAAAATAGAGCTCATAACATTGCTTCCACTAATTAGCGGAACCAATCTTGGTTCCGATACACCTAGTACTTGCGGTAAAATTGTCCACGCCGGTCACCGTAACTGAACATATTGTTACATGCTGAGTAAGCAAAGGGGGGGGGGGGGGGGTGAAGGGGGTTACAGAGAGATCAATCAAAGCAGGATCGCGACAAAGCTCCCAAACGTCCTTGTGCGCTTGCTGTTCTTTTTCCTTCCCGACCCGTTCAACCGTTCATCTTCTTGCGTGGATGTTCTGCGAAGACATGTAACAATATGTTCTAGGACTGTGAAAAAATCTATAGTTCATTCTTTGCATCGGAGGGCTACAAATGTGGAAGCAGAGAGGCAGTTTGGTGTAGTTGGTGATATCTAGGGAAGTCTATGATCCCCTACTACCGATATCTGCCTACGCTGCTGTACGCACACAGGACCTGTGACCTGCGTATACGCGGTTTTCCTTTGGTAGCGCGCAAAAAACGTTCCGTACTATGTACAATTCTGGTCGTCGTCACTCATACGTGATAGCCCATAAGGCGTTCTGGGTCAAGGCTTCCAGCTCGGCCAGTGCTTCTCGCCGCATGGCACGTGTTAACGATTAGCGCTACTTGGAAAAAAATCAGGAATAAATACATCACATAAAAGCGAGGCCACACATGATGATATCGCTGAGTATCGCTAGCTAGCGGCCGAAGCTGATGCCGTTTCAGGACTCCAGACCTGCAATAAATGTAATGACTACATGTCGTGATTGCAGTATATGAACACTGCACATCTTGACAGATCATTAGTAGTGAGGAATCATTATTGGAGTAAATTATTGCAGCACGTCTAGACGGATTATCAGTGCGGTTTTCTCGATCACCCATACAGGTATGGCTTGAATCATACTGACTATCATGAAGTAGGCGTCGAAGATGTTGCCCTCTGAAGAGCCGTCTGATTTGCATTAGCAGCAATCTTGCTCTTACTCCCTCTGTCTTTCTGTTGCATAATATCAAAGCAGTACATAATGACACTTCATTGCCGGTATGACCACAAAAGAACATTTTCCCGTGGTTACGGTTCGTCCCCCAAGTGGGGAAACATCAGAGCAACACCTTATATTTATTTCGAAATCCCTGCAAGTTCAATCAACATAAACATGACTGTCTCAGAAAGTTCTCTTCTCTTTTCAATTTATTGACTAGAAAATTTGGAGAAAAAAAAAACTTAAAAAAAAATGATTTCACAAGCCTCATTCGGGTCTGCCTAACGCAGAATTATTTTCTCAATAAAAACAATATGGTGAGGGCAGCACGCAAGGCAAATGAAAGAGCGTGGGGAAGGGGCGCGTATTACGCACATGAACCGACCGATTGCAAAGAAACATTGAAAAGTGCTTTGCATACAGAGAATAATGACGACGGGTAGCGGCTATAGGAAGATTGAAGAATGCAACCGTTCTTTGAGAGTTGTAACCAGGCAGCAATGTTTGCTGCAGAACAGCAGCAGGACAACACAGAACTTGTTCTCGGTCGCTTGGCTCCCGCCGCGGATTTATTTCAGGCGAGGAGTTCAATGCCACGCTGTGTCGCTACGTCGGCCAAGCCACTACACGTGCTCATTTCTTGTTCATTGGGGCCATTACCTTGGAAAAACCCTTCTAGACGCCGTCGCGGTTTCCTTGTATGTAAGTGACTGCAACCAAAAAGGAACCGTCGAAACATCACAAGGATCGATCGGATGTTGCCCTTTTGCCCTTTTCTTATGCTTTGTTTTGAGACACGTGGGGTTCTGTAGGCGTTGCTGGTCGTGCTGTAGACATGGTAAGGGGACGGTCGGTGCGTGCAATAAAAACTCCGCGATTCGCACATTGCTTTTTCACTCCCTAAGTGACCGAGGACCAGCCATGAAGAACATTGCATTGGTACTAGTTGTGATCCTGCTGTCTACAGGTGAGTGCTGCTCGAATGCCTACAGATGACAGAACTGAGTTCGCGTATCCTGCTTTAAAATCTCATAAAGAACGACACTGCTGAATGTTTAAAAAACGTTAATTGTGCGCTGACTGTCATAGTATGGCATCATAGTACGCTGACTGTCATAGTATCGCTAGTTTATAGAAACGACGGCTTACTGCGTGCGAAATAAATGCCAAAAAAGCCCAGAAGTTCTGTTGCCAAACGCTGTAAGCTATTTTTGTTTTTCATGTAGGGTGCTGTTGCTTACAGCG
The DNA here is from genome assembly GCF_055883805.1 of Amblyomma maculatum. Classification (NCBI taxonomy): domain Eukaryota; kingdom Metazoa; phylum Arthropoda; class Arachnida; order Ixodida; family Ixodidae; genus Amblyomma; species Amblyomma maculatum. The sequence continues at coordinate 386,902,694 of NC_139344.1, forward strand.
ATGATTGTACGTACATACATTTTGTGTAGTTGGTCTACCCTTTCTTGCATAAGTTTCAGTGAATACAGAAAGAATAAGGTAACATATAAATATTTTAAATGCTGCCACCAACGGGCACATTACTTAGGAAGTGATTTTGTTTAGTTTATAGAAAGTCCGAAATTTTGAAAAAACCTGTCCCGATAAATCAGTCACTGCTATAAGCGCCTGCGTCGCGTCAGGTTTTACTTTCATTTTTTTTTCTAATTATTTTCCAGCTACACCTGCCTATTTTAGATACCGCAGTGCTACACCTGTGACTCAACTCACTAGAAAATAGCACAAAGACGTGTTTTCGCGTTGTGGAGGTGGGCAGGACGCCATCCTTTTTCTTTGTTCTTATATATCTCGAGATGCAGGAGAGCCGCCTGCTACGGAAATCTCGCCCCCGTCAACATGTGACTGGCACTGTCGGTGGTTAGTATGAAGTATTGCTGATATAAGGACCGACGAGTGACAGACCGCTAATACTCCAGTCAGAGGGCGCGGAAACGCGACGCGACCCATCGCAGTCAGCATGTAAAAAAAATCTAGTTTCTACCCTCATAGAGTTGTCTGTCGCTGTTGAAAGCGCGAGATCAAACTCTACGGGAATTTTAGAAGCACATCATCAAAAATTGGAGGTTGCCATTTAAAGAGCTTGCTCCTCCTGCATTGACTGAATGTCAAAGAGGGTTTCAATATTTTGCGCTTGCTGCTTGGATTAATATTATTTTCTTGTATTATATAATTATAATATAATATTGTAATAGTATAATTATAGTATTACTTTATATTATTCTTATAATATTACAATTTTATAGTAATATATATCTGCAATATTATTTTAAAGGCGTTCTTGAGCTGCAACGTGCGAACATGTTGATAGCTATGTAACTGAAAATGAACTTTACAGAATGAAGAGTGCATTTCAAAGAAATTTGAGCGCTATTACTATGTGCTGCTCTACCCTGAGTAAAGTCCTAAAACCCACGCAAGAACCGCAGCTACGCCTTGCACTTTTTGCTTTCTTTTACGGGAGCTAGAAGTGCAGAGAGACACTCAAAAATAGGAAAATAACAGCTGGTTAAATTGGTGCCTTTCGTGCTAAGCGCCCTATATTCATGGTTTCAGTTCTGCAGAGTAATGCAGAGTCTAAGGACCTCCGAAGGCATTTATGAGTCTTTTGAAGTATCTCAAACATGGGTTAAAAATAAAACGCGGACTCTATTTAGATCCTAGCACTAAATACCCAGTGATTATCTGAACGGACGATAATACAGTACGCTGCGTAATTATGCCCGACCAGTGGAAGAGAAACTCCGCCTGGGGAAGTCAACAAAGAGAATTTAATTATGAATGCATTTTGTGCTTTCTACCCCAACAGCGTTCACTACACTGACTACACCGAATGTGCAATTGAAACATCGCACAATAAAGCAACCACTGCATCACCGGAGAGCCCTCCACTTTAAGTGTCGGTGTAGTTGTAAAACACAACAATTTTTCTGTGGCTATGCATGAACTTTATGAAGGCCGCCACCCGAATGAATTGTGTGGCGGAGCTAAACCCTTAATCGAAAGCACACTAATCGCTACGTGAGGGTGAGTAACGCCGATATGAGCCCTGTTTTTCTAACAGCCTTTTAACAGAAATATTACTGCGAGCATAATTCAAACCGTGTTTCAATTATTCGAGAAATATTCCCGAGGTTCAATACAAATTCCATTCGCTTCCAACAGAATTAAAGAAACACTGTTTGATTTCTTCGAATGTTCTAATAGAATGATATTCGATTAGCTAATCCAATGTTTTGAGCAATCGCAAGCTCCTTGTAGGAACACAGATGTGCAAAACGCATTGGCGGTGCGAGTTAAATAAATGCGTCTTGTTAATAACAGAACATAATACGCATTTTCAGCTGTGCTAGCGGACGCCCAAGGACTCGGCGGAGGATTTCGGAGGCCAGGTGGACGGAGGTGTGGAGTAGGTACTTTTCTTTGACTCCTCTCGCTATGTAACAAAAATGCTTGTGCGTGTTGACATATTTAAATGAAAGTGGAAGGATTTCGTGTAATTGTGTGAAGTGACGCAAAATCTGACTTCTTATTGGACAGTAGAAATATGCATACGTACAAGCGACTAAAAGCATTGTTAGTTCGCGCTTACAAGCAGCTGCCATCACAAGTCATAAGCGAAAAATAGAGCAGTTATTAGTGTCACTCAAGCATTATAACTGTCCTTATTTGGTTGCGTTATGCGTATATTACACCGCATTTCTTCATCAACAATATAATATTATGAAAAGTAAGTGATAGCGATTTAAACATCTCGGAAAACGTTTCCAACTACACAAACTATGGCAGCATTCGCCACGGTTTAGGCGTGTTCTGCGCACCTTCGATTTATATGTAAGTCGTGATATCGCTCTTCTATCCCTCTATTGCCGAATTCGTCACGAAACCATTATTGATACGAAATAAATTAGTAGCAAGCGTCAAGTAAATATTTGACGAGCAGTGCGTTTTCGCGACAGATAATGAATATTTGTTCTATTATGTGCTCTTATTGCTCACCGATATCAAATTATTTTCACAGCAGCTCCGAAAAATACAGGCTTCACAGTGGAGTTAAGTGAGAAACTGACACCTTCTTCATCTGATACTCGCGGAGTGAATTTACACGAAAACCTCGAATAATCTAACCCGGACTGCATTGTGACGAACAAGTGCGCTCAAAGTTTTTACCACTGAAATTTTGAAAACCATGATGGTCCACCAAATTTTAGCCTAATCATACTTTGGAGTTATTGTGTATCTTATAGTTAATGATACGGTGGAACAGCCAGTGAACAGAAGCGGTTTGCGACAGAGTCAATGGTAAGAGTTAGTATAAAAAGGGAGGGGCGCTGAAAAAAATAGCGTGCCAAAAAGAAGTGTTTCACAGCGCAACACTGTTTTTTTTTTGTTTCCTTTGACAGAACGTTTTCTGCCGTCCAGGACAACGCTGTGTTTATGAGCGTGTCGTGTGCATCAGAGCTCCATGCCCGCCTATTCCTATATGTAAGTGATTTCTCACCAGTAGTCGTTTAACAACTTGTAACATATATTTCTTTGAAAGTTTCGGTCTTTTCCGGTTTTGGTAGTATATTGAAATTACTGCTCCGAGCCAGACATGGGGAATAAAAAAGACCTCATACAAGAAGTCGCCTTATAACATAGACAGCGCAGTTATGTTTAAGTTTACTAAACTCGCACAGCCCACCGGCATTCTCACATTTAGCCTGTATCGCAATGCAGCTCCCGCGACCGCGATTACATAGAGACACTTATGAATAGCATCCAGAATCAATATTTCACTTACATATCGCAGGGACATAATATCAGCGGACATAAAATAAATAACTTGACATATTTACTGTAGCAAATTTGCTTTAACGAGTACTATTTAATTAGAATTTGTTTTGGCGTTTGAAACAAGTCACAAAGCAAACGGCTATCAAATTTATCACTGCAGCGGTATAAGAACGTCAGAGAAAGCGGACGTTTATGAATTTAACCGTGCTCCTGGCAGGCACAGCTTAAAGTTCGCATGAAAATATGCATTCGTCGAACGTGTACAACAACGCACGCTTCCTAAAGTATTCAGGAGACTGGATGCAAGCGCAATGAGCGCGAATAAAAATTAGAAGCCTAGTAGAAGCGAATGAGTTGGCTGCCTTCGGAGAGCTCAACTAGGTGGCCAGGCTTTGCTGGGATAACATCATGAAGCGTAAGAAAATTCTCCGGCAATTACTTATTTTTGTGCTATACCGACTTCAGAACCGTCATGCGCATGAGGCAGGCCATGTGTCGAGATATCAGGACAGAGTCCAGGCGTGTTTACGGTCCCTTAATGCAATGCCAGCGGTATAGATTGCGATGGTAAGCGTAATGCAAGTCTCGGAAGTAAATGTACCATCTGAAGGGTCCGGGGTTATCTGAACGCACGAGACAGTAAACAGATTCGGTTGTGCTGACTTAATGAGGCTTCCCCAGCGTATCTCTTTGAGTAAGCAACAAAGTGCATTACGCAGCGAGCCCTCCTCCCCTTGCTTTTGCTGATAATACATTCACCATGGTTAAACAAATCTTATCTAAATTTGCGTGCACACACATACCAAAACATGAAAGCTGCATACATGCATTGAGCCGAGATACTGCTCACCCCAACGCACATGTAGACCTTGATTATCGCTTTTCACTCTGCCACTGACTCATAAATGCGGGCTTCTTTGCAGGCGTCTGAAAAAGTACTTCTGTAAGTGCTTCCTTCACCATCGAATCTCAGTTGCATCAACCTGTCACCTGTTTCAATAAACTCTGCAAAAAAGGCCTGACTGTGAAGCTCTCTGGCCGGGGAATACAGCACGCATTCTAAAGGTGCGATCTACTACTTCACAATGGAATACCATCGCAGCTGAAGCAGCTGAAGAGCGACAGAATGGACACCTAATAAAGATAATAAAGCGTGCCACAAAGGGTGTGTGAAATGTACGTCCGCATTCTGTTACTGCTCGTTCCACACTCTATGAGTAACACCAAGATGTCCTTTAGCCGTTAGAATAAAGATCGCTGGGATTTCTGCTATTCCTGGTCCACGTTAACATCTTTAATGTAATGCAAGCACTAAATTTGTTGCGGATCATGACGTTCTTTGTAACTCCATCTAAGGTCATGAAGACGTCGTGAAAGCTACAAATACGACATCGACTCAATTGTATCATAAAGTAAAAAGTCGTACATGCAGCTTAATCTTTGCAAATTAAAACTCACGTCAGCCCCTCGTCAACACACCCCTGCCTTATTGCATAGATACAATTTTCACCATCATTGTCAAAAAGATCTTAGCAACACCTAGACGTCACCAGCGTCGTGGTTTGTCCCCACCTAATCAATCTCCTGTCAGGCCTCACTCACTCTTGGTAAGTGTATTTACTAGAATGTTGGCTGCCCTCAATTCTAGCTGAAGCCCAAAGTTAAACGCCTAAAAAAAAAACTCGATCTTCATGTAATGTACAATGATAAAAAAAAATAACTAAACTGAAACAACAAGTACTACAAAATGGAAAGGACAATCGCTAGGCATAAATCTGCCTCGCTTATTCGTGATCGCTGTCGCTGGTCTACCTGCCAAACTCCCGTTCAGAAAGTACATGGTCTCCCATTCCATCAAATGCCCTCGAGATGCGGGACTTACTGAACAAGTGTCTGACCACGGATTACGAGATGCCATCAAAGGCTGTACAAATCCAGATACTCCTTGGCAACGCAGACTTCATGTGGTCTGTTGGAGTTAGAAAAACATCGATTTGAGCTATATAGAGCATTATCGCTCCAGCAAAGACGAACACGAAAGAAACGACGTAAGAAACGCGCCACTTGAGAAATGCCACAATAGAGCCAACGAAAACGAAAAAAAAAAAAGAACAATGAATCGCCACTTGTCCATGGTTGTGTTTGTCTTTATAGGCTCTATTGTTTCCTCTGTGTTCGGGTTAGTTCGCGCATTTCGTTGAACCACTCTACATAAAGCACCATAAAGTTTTTTTTTTACTAACTAGAGGGAAAGCTGGGGGCGCTGCACTTCAGCCACCATGGTCGCGCTAAGAATCATGGGCCGGTGCCCTACTTGATGCGGGACAGTCGGTTTTTCTGGGATGCATGGAGTGGCGTTACTATGATGTTTTTTTCCATCATAATAATAATCTCGAGGTGCGTACATAAACCGCAAAAGCCATAGTAGCGAAGGCACAAAAGCAGGCATCGCCAAAAAAAGGTTTCTGTTTCCCGAAATTCCCCTAAAAGATTTCTTAAATAATTCCGCAACCATAAATATTTCCAAAACGTTTCTTACCTCTTAAAGTGTGCCTATTAAGTACGAAATATTGGTATTTGTGCTGCTCAAAACTAAGCCGATAGGAGAAAGAACCATCGCTTATATTGGATAAAACTTACACTGACATGCTGTTTCTCTCCATTTTTTAAATTTATAGTCACAATATTGAATGATAGGACATTATTTACGGTAGAACAACGTTTATCTTTGCATTAGTTTTGGCCAAAAGTTTTAGTTCTGCACTCGGTAGCTCTCCGGCCCATGATGCTTTGAGCGCCCATGGTGGCTGAACCGGTCGTCTGGAAACTCTATGTAAACTCACATAGATGGCAGCAGAACTTTCCCTCTAGGTAAGAGTAAGAAACTCTATGTATCGCACCAATCACTTCTCTGCTTAGTTCATTTATTTTGTACTAGCGTAAAATCACGGCACCTTTTACGCACTTCAAACACAAACTTCCAGAACATGGAACTTATTTCTCCACTTGAGCGCAAACGCAAACAGCAGCTTAGAGAAAGCGTTTATTGGGGTTTAGCTGTGGTTAACCCTAGTTGAATTGCGAAAGCAACTGTGCAAGCTTCTTTTGCCTGTTACATTATTCCCCTGCCACGCCCTATCAGTGTAAGGGGCTACATTATTGGGGACACTTATGCTCATCCTTTAAGATATGACGCGAGAGCGTAAGCTACCAGCCCACATATAAAGTCATGCTTCAACCAAGCCGTATAAACGGGCTTTCGTGTCGTAGGGGTAACGAGAATGCAAACGATTCTGGCAGGCTGATTCTGATATAGCCCTCCCATATGAAAGGAGTGACACGAGTTAGTAGCTCCTGCCCGTGGCATAGGGGTAACGCGAATTCAAATGTCATGGCAAACTGACCTTTTTATGATACCGTAGCTACGCCTCTTCACGACGCAGCTGCGGCTATCTGGGGTCTTCAAAACCTACCCCAGTTTTGCTTTCGCTACAAAAGAAAATTTACTATAAGAAGTTATCATTTGCTGAGTTTTTGAAACATTTACACAATGACAGCTTGATGAGATGACGACCTGCCGAATTTTTCACTTCCAGCGGCTGTACTTCCAAAAAATCCCACGCCGAAGATGTCCGCCACTGCAGATGGCGACACAAGTTGCTCCCATCTCAAGGTCCTCCCGCGATGTACGTGTCAGCTGGTTTGTGACCATCCAAGCCACGTGAACTGCAGTTCCGCTTAATCAGGCACGATTAGCACATCTCCGCCGACAACAGATGGAGACTATTACCAGTGTAATAGTTTTCGTAGCCGCAGTTATAGCCTTGGTAAGCAAGGTTTGATATGAGGTATACGGATGGGATGGCTTAGTGCCAAGATTTGTTTTGCTGTTTTTTCGGTTTATTTTTGTTTCCATGTAGAGCCGAAAACGTTCAACATGGTTTATTTTCTTCTGTCAGCGCTGTCGTAAAAATATGAAGCCGCACAAAATACAGTTCATGAGTGCGTGTTGTTGGGCTAGTTGGTAATACCGTCTTTGCCAAAAGTCCGGTGACCAAACGCAACCGAGCAGGCGTGGGGGCGAGCGGCAGTGCGGTGGTCGTTGTTTGTAGCGCAGCTCTCCGGTGGCGTGGGTAAAGGGGATGACGTAAGACTTCTTCCTTGTTATCATTCTTGGGACTATAAAATGTAAGCAGGTATACCATGTGCGGCTCCGATTTCGTGTTTTTACACTTAGAGTGTTGTGCTGCTGAGGGAGGGCGCTCCGTATAGCAAACCTCACTATACGCTCATTTTTGACTGGCGACGTGACCCATACGCATGTTTCAGAACACTTTGTGCGTTTAGTATCAATATACGCTTATGTATTTGAAACTAGCTAGAAAATACGCACTATTCTGTCGTGTGGAGTATTACAGCACAGTAAGATAAGGTACGGTTCTCGAAAAACCGGTTTGTTTTTTACGACGATTTCTCCGATTCCTCTAGTTTTCGGCTGCGACGCTTCATGTAGCTGGAGGAAAGAGAAAAAAGAGCAAATATTTCTGCTATTTCAGGCGCGGCGGTTGCTACTCTCAGAATAAGGTGAATCCGCCAATGCAGCATTTGCGGCCGCTTGCTAACGTAGAAGCCTGTAATGCTTTAACGATTTAACGCCAAAGTGAATGAGAAAATGGTAGTAACGATTTAAACTGCCGCAGAGGTATTTGGCATTGGAGCGAATGCGCGATGAAAATGCTCTTTTATGCATGATCACGCAAGGAGTATCTTCTATTATGAAGGTAGCCTGTTTTCTTGTCGCCTTGAACCTGCCGTTGAACTATTATGTTGCGGCCAGGGACTTTATAGTAACAGCGGGAAGCCTCAACTTCCAAACGTGACATTGCGGGGCAGTTGAAGGTTGCATCCTGCATTTTATTTGACGAGTCATTGAAGGTGCAATTCTGCTAGCGCGCCCCGCACCATCAATCAACTGGCTCGGTGACAGCGAGCAACATAAAGTTATATCTCAGTCATAATGCCACGTGTCCGGTTTCATGCTCCTTTCGAGAACATATTGCAGTTAGGTTCGGAAAATGTTTCCGTAACGGAACGGCTGCACGTGTTGTGAAGTTGAGGGGTGTATGTTCGAGTTTTAACAGCGTCTTGTTTCACGCATTATGAAAAAGAGTGATACGATAAAATTCAGTTCAGTTCAGTCGTTCAATCGTGTCCGACTCTTCGTGACCCTATGGACCATGTCACGCCACGCTTTCCGGTCTTACCAATGCGAATTGCATTACTCACTTGAGTACGTTACCAAATGACGCAGAGTACATACAGTACGCAGTAGCAGGGGTGCTTGAAACGGCTGGCGATCTTGCTTCCTTTTTACTCTTCTCCAGCTTAACGAATCGGCACAGAAGCCAGGTCTCGATCAAAAAAGAGGACTGGAAACCGCAGGCAATAGCGCATAGAAATTTGGGCAGTCGTTCCTCGTCTTACTTTCTCAATAATGAAAAAAAGAAGCAAAAGAAGTATAAGTCTAATCGTTGCAGTTACAGGGGCTGCGTATTGTAAATAACGCAGCTTCACAGCACCAGCAAAAAAGGAGCGCTGAGCGAGTTATGCTACGCGGAGAGCCCCTCATCACTAGCGCAACGCTCCGAAACCGCCAAATCCGAAGCCACACGCCAAACCTCGCTTATCTTTAATCATTCTGCAAAGGAGAGGGAGGGAGAACGCTTAAGTCAACCAGCTTACACTCGCAGTCGGTGATCAGAGCCCCGAGAGCTCGATGGTAGCATCGCCTCTCGGCCCCGCACCTGCTCCGCTGGCCGGCGTGGCTGCAGGGTTACTTCTGACAAAGACGCGGTTTTTTGTACAGAGGAAGTATTCGAGAATGCTTGGTCAAAAGAAAGCCCAGGCTCATACGGCGATTGACAAGACCTATTGACGCTGACAAGTGCTTGTCAATCGTGGCATCGATCACTTGTACGTTTTTCACCAAGTATTTCAGCTAAGTACTTCTATAATACGCATAATTACTGCTAGCTTCGGGATCGTATGCAAGGGAATTGACTCTGACATGATTACATGTACAGCGTGTGACACAGATGTGGAAGACTGACAAGTTGCAATGCGAAAGCATTTCGTGTGGTAGACACAAGCAGCTAGGAAAGGCTGCTAATTACAGCAATATTTAATTGAAGGATGTGATAATAATTATTGAAAGAATATATGGCAACGAAGCTAGATGATTTTTTAATGTAATCCTGAAGAGATCTGTAATATCCTACTTCTATATAAGCAACAGCCAGCTAGCGATCAAATATATATATAGGTTAGGTAACAATTTCCGCCTAAATCGAAGAGGTACTTCGGTCTGTTGAAGAATTTATAATCTTATTTTTATTTTTTGTTTTCTGCAGCAGTAACTTGTGCAGTTGTGCATTAGTGAATGTTGCGGCGAATTTTTTTCGGTGGGTGCTTTAGAAGCAAGAAAGTACAGGATATTTGTATGTATATCTTTTTAGTGTGTGTAAAAGAACCGCGTGCTTAAAGGTCCACGGAAACGGCCCCAAGAAACCACTGATAAACGTGTTCAATGTGTAGAACACATCCTTTTGAGCATTAACGCAAAGTATAACTCCTTGGAACAAAGCAAGCGATTTATTATTAATTTTTAAAAACAGCGTTTTTTGAAATTCGCGGGCAGAGGAAATGTCACTTGGCGGTGTCGCATGGAACTGTTTCCTAATCCCGTGACGTCACGGGTCGGTTGACTGGCAAGGCTTGCTAGAAGCTGCCATTCGCTGCGGTCACTGCAACCATGACGTCACGAACACACTTCCGGTAGCTGTGAAAGTCGTCTGCTCGTGCGCTGCTCGAACTCTGTGCGGGCTGTTACAGCTCGCCGCCCTTATCGGTTAGGTGGCCATTGCCCATTAAGTGCAACAACCGAAGCGACGCAGGGATCGGCAGAACGAAGCTGCATTTACAAATATCTTATTTATATAACGTGGTTTCAGGAGTATCGGAGTGTCGTCCGACGAGGCGTCAACAGCACGGTCAAGCACCGCACGATGGCAGCACCTCCTTGACCGCCGTAAACATCGCCGCTGTGGGCTGTGGCCCCTCCTCCCGCATACCGTTCGCGAACCACACGGCGGATCGTTAGCACCGATGTCCGAAATAAAGCGTGCTAAAATTTGTTGGCGTCTGGAATACTGAGCCGAATATCAAGTACGAAGCCATCGCGAGGATCTCTGACCAGCAGCAAATCGCTGGTAAGAGCGATAGCCGTGATACAAGCTAGTTTCTGCTCAAGCCAGCTGCCGCTGGTGCATTTCGGCTGATCCGATCTGCTCGTACTAGCTCTGCGATTAATGCGTCGGCAGAGTTAATCCTATAATTATTTTAATATGGCAGGATAGGAATCACTATAAGGCAGTTTCATAAGTAGACGATTTACGACAGCGTTGATCATGTTCCAAATCGTCGACCGCCGCGGCTTCGAAGCGAAACAATAGGCCTAGCGACGACTAGGGACGGTCACGCACGGCGCCGGCGTTCGCCGCGCTCGCACGTTCCACCCCCGCGGTAATTGTGTAACGTACCTCAGCCTGCTCGCGGCATCCCGTGCTGCAAGCGTTGCAAACTCGTGTACTTTCATAGCTAAGGCCGCGTATTTTTCGGCGTTCTGCTCAGCAACAAGCCGTTCAAACGATACTGTAGGCACAAGGCTTCAGTACGCAGTCGCTGCGCTGTCGGCCGTAATTGAAGACGTCGGGCGGCACCATAATCTATACATCGATCTTTAAACGTGATACAGTGGGCAAATGAATAACTTTGTGAAGCAGACCCGCTCGTACGTTTCGCGCACTCGGGCGCCGACGAGTAGCTTCCGTCAACAGACGCCGTCATAACCTCGGTTAACGACGCAAACCGAGGTCGTCAAGCTGGTTCGCGGTAACCGCGGTTAGTGGTGCAACCATGGTTTGGTCCGCCGTGTAACATAGGATAACCACGGGTTCGCGGTTACACTAACCGTCGCTGCGCGAACTGGCGAACTCCTCAGGCGTGTGCGAGCGAGGACGGGTTGGCGCGAGTACGCCAGCGAGCGAGCGCGCGGCAACCGGAAGTTCGTCGAAGTGACGTATGTCTGGGCGGAGCTTTGAACTTGCTTGTATTCTTTGTTTTTTTATGGCTCCCTTCGGCGTACGAGTTGAGGGGGAAAATTGGAAGGGTCATTTTTAATCGCCGATATCTCTGGTGTTGCAGAAGCTAGATCGAAAATTTTTGCGGGAGAATGATGGGCGGTTCAATAACTATCAGTGTTATGGCGTTGTTTACCCTTCTTGGTGACCCCTTTCTGGGGACCTTTAACAACGTTGCAGTGAGGGGTGGAAAACCCAGTCAACCAGTTGCTAATGCAGCCTTCAGTTGATAGAGGTACAAATAGAGGTGTACTAGGAACAATGATGGTGACGATGAACTTGCTGAGGTCAGTTCTGCTACATATTATGTTTATTGTTTTGAGCGCGCTCTCAACTGCATTGCTTTTCCCGTTGGCAGATTATCAGCAAATATGGGTAACCTCAGACTTCAGCTATGTAACTCGGCTTCCAAGGAAACTAAAATTGAAGAAGCCTACTCCACACTACCTTCCTACAGTTGGGAAAGGTGCGTAGTGCACATTCGGGACATGTTTGGTTCCGATATCGAAGGAATCGGTCCCTCGTAGGAATACCTCTACTTGGGAGAGGTAAAAGCTGCTGATCCGGGTCGCGAAAGTGAAATCCCTATAAGAGTAGGATTGGACTGGAGCACATTCAGGTAGAGTGCTGTCATATCATGAATGACAGGTTACCACTATCCTTCAAGACGACAGCATAACTGTCTTACGAGCATTCACATACGGAGCCGGAACATGGGTGCTAACGAAATACGATCAACTAAAATTCAGGGCCATGTAAACAGTTACAGGAACTAAAATTGTGGGTGCTGCATTGATAAGTCGAAACCCTATTTTAAAAAACTAGAAATAACGCACGAGCAAATCGCATCCCATCAGTCCTAGCTTGCACTAAACCGAATCTATAGGTTGTCCTAAAATGACGCTTCTCCTCTCCCTTTCATTCAGCGCATGGTGGCGCACAAGAAAAAATGAAGAAAAAAAAAAAGCTTCGACGGTGCCCCAGCGCCCCGTAACGCCCGTGTAATTTGGGAGCGTCCAATGTGTAAGAGCCCCCAACAAGCCCCGATGACACCATTACAGATGTTTGCGCGTGGAGATGTTTGCGCGCGTGTCGTGTTACCCTAATAGGTTCCGAGCAGTTACCAAGCGCACATTTTCATATTTATTTGCAAATTATAGCCTGCACGCAAAAATTATAAATATAACTGGAACATTAACGACAAACTATGAATTTTTTGCATTAGAATATGACAGCAAATACCATTTTAGGGGTCCTTTAAGAGCCGAGAAGCCTGCCGAATGAGTCTGAGAATCGTGGTCGGTTGAGCTGAGTTTTTCATCTTGCAAGCCCAAGCTATCGACATTCTGGAATAAATCAAGAACAAATTGGTATGTACACGTCATGTTGTGCCGAGCGAGGTTAACCGATGTTCTATGATGGTGACGGGCTGGATTACAGGGGACGTCAGGCGTAACAGGCGTGCCAGAATATTAAGTGACGAGATATGATGGGCACGAAAAGGATGTCGCTGGCACAAAACCGAGTTAATTGGCGATATTTGGAAGAGACCTTTGCCATGCAGTCGATGTAGCGAGGCTGGCAGTGGTGATGATGATGACGATAATCATGGTGATGGTCGCTCGCAGAGGTTTGCGGCTGGCAAATAAAGTATAGTTTCTAATGAACTCCTCTTTGTGTGAGATTGCAAAAAACGCTGGAGCAAAACCTCCAGTGCAGGAGGTGAACAACTATTTGATACTAAAGCTATGAAAACGAAGGTTAGTAATATTTAGTAGGATTATCGACCCTTGCTATATTTTCATGCCGCAAAAACTAGTTCTTGCTTTTATGCTGAGTGTGGAAACCTTGAAATGTAGAGATCAGGGAACCCTAAGTGAGAGCCGAAGCAAACCAAACTTTCTGTGAACGAAGTCTCGACTTGCGGACTGCGAATGCCCCCTCTACGGAAGCCTCAAACAGAGCTATAATCCCTCAGAATCGATTCCACATTGGACGCGGCTCCTATCCTAAACCAAAATCTCATACCAATCTCCCAACATCTTAATACTGTTTTTCCACATTCCACCCGGCCTCCTTTTTGTTTTCAGGGCAGACTGTACAAAAGTCGGTCCGGACACTCTAATAGATATTGTCACTTTGCTTTCCGACTTTTCTTATTTTTTCGCTTATAATTTCTCCTATGGCTGCACCTGAAAACAAGACTGCTGGCGTGGACACACTCATTGACGACAGCTTTTCGCTTAAACATGTGATGCCTGAGCAGTACAAGCAGAGGTTTGATATTTTTTCAACTTTTTTTAGGGTCCGCCGAGAAATAGAAGCTGTTTAAAGCACCACATAAAGCGGTTTCAAGAAATAACAAACACAAAACACTTCTGTCGTTCTCTCGTCCATTGGTGCTTTCGCCGCAAGATAGCGTTTGCTCACGTTCACTCAAGCTCACTGATATGGATTATGATGAAACTGTAAAATAAAAGTATCTAAACGAATATCAAAAACGAAATGGCATAGGAATCTGATGAGTGGCATAAGTGACTGATACGATTGCCGTAGGTAAGGTTACCAGAAAATATGACGCATTATTGGACTTCAAGGAGGTGTTTTTGCTGTCTCCTAGGATCCTATGAAATCAAGTTTATCTGTTAATTCAAGCTGTGGACGGCTGTGCAAAAGTGACGGCATAACACTTTACACCAGATTGGTTTTGGCGTATACGTTGCAGTTAAAAAAAGAAAACATGGTGGTGTGCTAATAATAAAGAAAATGTAGTGCTTTCTTCGGGTCAAGAAGGAAACATTTTATCTATCCAGGAAAGTTCGCTTTCACACAGTAATGCATAAAATCACAAAAACAGGAAAGGCGGCGCTCAGTAGCAAGGAATGCCGCCGGCAGAGATAGGCAGACTTCCAGAGATAATTTTTTATTGCAGCTGACGCACGTGTAGGCACAAGGCAGTTTGCAGTGCAGTAAGCCAGGACAACTACACCGTACAACCAGACTGCTACTGTGGGATTCCCTCTCACACTGCCAGCTATTTTCCCTGATGCAACGCTCGTTAAACTGACATAAAAACAAATATGCTCTTAAAGACTGCAGTCTTTCTTTTAAACTTCAGCAAGAGCTTTTCTGAAGCTTCAAGCCAATGCCTGGACGACGTGATAAAAACTCCTCGAGTCCTCGCTTCTTCTTCCAGTGTCCTGGTGTGGCCAACGCAACAATGAAGTTCTCAGCCTTGCTATTAGCTGTATTCGTGCTGTCTGCAGGTGAGTAGTACACAGGGAATAGACATGCGGCATATACCTCTCGAATGAACGAAAGCTGCATGTCGGCTATGCTTGCACTATGCTTAAATGTCACCTCCGCAACAGACATTGCTCATGGTTACAGCAGAAATATTGGTAGTGATTTTAATAGAAAGCCTTCGGATTAAGCTGCGTAAAACTTGATTAAGCTAGGAGAAAAATGTTAACGCTGACGACTATTCTGAAACTAAATTATTGCCTTCGCATTCCATGTATGTGTGCATGGTTCTGAAGATGTGCGAATTCATTAGATAAATTATTTAGCCACATCGTCGTTTTAAAAGGCTAACGCTAAGCTAAATTCTTTGTTATATAAGCTTCTAAGAGAATGGTTGAAAAGAAGTAGAAGTGACTGCCACAAACCAGAGCAATGTTAAGGCGTCAACATAGACGTACACGGCAGAAGGGACACATTTCATCAGAAGATAACGTTTTAGGCTGCAGCAGTTCAGATTGTGTGCTTGTTTTATAACCAATGTAGCTGTTCAGCATATGACCACAACCTTTAAAGCAAATAATCTTGACTCTTCACGAGAAGACAAAGGAAAACTTCACAGCAACTGTAACTTAATGAGGAAATGTACGCTGTAAATCTGACCATGAGTGATGAAAGCTTTCATTTTTGCAGCGGTTGGGGTAGAAGCCCAGTTGTTCTTTCGAGCGGGCGGGTTTCAAGCAGCCAGATATCCGGGAGGCAGCCTGTATCCCCGGCCCATTGGGAAACCTCCGTGTGGAGTAAGTTCAAAGTTACATGTTCTTTTGTGTTAAACCATTTCATGTCAAAAAATTTGTATTTACTAAGTAGGTGGTCAGTTGGCATTATATATCAAACGATTGAGTGCGGTTGTCTCCTTTTATTTCACTGCTTTCTATTGATCTACTTTACTTTGATCGCAAAGTAATAATTTTAGAGCGAAAATACTACTTGTCTAGTGCTCCGCCGGGGTGGCGCTGTGGTTACGGCACTTGATATGCTGTTCCCAAGAATGCGGAATCGAATCCCGGCTTCGGCGGCCGCTTTTCGATGGAGGCGAAAAGCAATGTAGTGCACGTTAAAGGACCCCAGGTGGTCAAAATTTCTGAAGCCCTCCACTACGGTGTCTCTCATAGCCTGAGTTGTTTTGGGACGTTAAATCCCACAAACCACAACCTCTAGCATGATGAATTTACAGATTTCCTGATTACGGGTTCCGTCTGCCTCACCGAGTGCTGCTATGGCAATAATCAAGTCTCGCTTTGCTATACATGGTTATATTACGATGTGCTGTCAGTAGGGGCCTGACTCTCTGAGCACCATGACCAAGGTCAAGGTCAGATCTAATTAGGCCTAATTAACAGAAATTAGGCTTGTGCGATGCAGAGATTAGGAATTGTAGTTTGAATCTGTGTTAACATAGATTGACGTCATTATCCCTTTAGAAAGCTACTGGATGGTTTTTGGTTTAGCTACTCTCAGTAGGCTTAACTAAGCATATTTGGTGAGAAAGTGTTTCTTCATTTCGCACGTCAAACTTTCGCTCCGGCTGTGGCTTAACAACTCATCTTCTTTGCTTTAGCTCACGCACACACCTCCAATTTCAGTTCTTACCTGCGAATTTATAAGGCTGTTCTTCAGATGATTTCAATGGCGACTGCTTGCAACTGACTAGGGTGACACTGCCGTTTTCCCGTTTACGTTAGCTGGGCTTTCTGGATGCGCCCTCTCCTTGGACGTTTCCAATGACGCTGGCGGGACAGCGCACTCTGGGATGCCGTAGTGATATGTTTTCGATTTTTTTTTTGCACCAGCGTGCGCCGGTGCTCAGGAAGGAGAAGAGGAGCATGAATTTTCATGGCCGGTAACTTCGGTTTTTAAGAAGCTCCCCTAACGCTGACGCTATCGGCAATAAAAATTATGCTCCTCCTCATCCTCTTTAACACAGCCCAAAAATTTTTTGCGTAGAGTAAAGAGCTGATGAAATATCAATTTTTGTAAAGAGTTCATTCGATTTTAGTAAGTACTTTTTTACTGTCATTTTACTGCTGCGGTAATTCAGTGGCTACGGTGCTCGACTGCTGATTTCGAGGACGGGGGTTCGATCCCAGCAGTGGCATCCGTTCTTCTGCAAAGTAGAAAAGCAATGCGCTTTTGTTCTTTACGTTTGATTTCCTGTTGAAGAACCTCTGGTCGCAGAAATTTCTAGAGCCTCCACTAAGGCGTCCCTCACAGCCTGGGTCACATTGGGACGCCCACTAAAACCAGATCATACCTTTACTGCGTTCCCTACAAGATACAAAAGAGTCCTGATGCGCCATACGCAATGTTTAATTGGCCTGAAACCAGGGCGTGATTTATAGCAGCCGCACATATGAAGTAAACTGGGGTGTTCTTTGTGATAACCATGCGCAAACCATCACGAAGGATTAATGTTTATGCTCGAAAACCTATGAACATCCTCCAGCTGTGGCCGCCGAAATTGTCACCTCCGGAAGGACGATATGTTTTGAGAACAGCTTTTGCAAGTCTTCTTTTCTGCTACGGAAGCTATTCTTCGTAACCAATGAAATCGAAAAGGGCTTTCAATTAAAAGGTATTGATCATAAGAGTGTTTCTTTATTTTGCTTCAATATCATAAGGAAATTTATGACACTATCATGTCAGAAGAGCAAGGTAACAGTCGGCGTGCCTTTTTCGCGTACCCCTTGTGCGATCGGTACATTTAATTAAGAGCTGGCGAATGTTATCATGACTAGAAGGTAGGCACTTATGATGCCTAAGTATAATTCAAAAGAGCGAACCGACAATTGTTACAAACCTTCACAAGACGGGTTTGGAGGTAGCCTACGCGTGTCTTAAACATTTGAATTTCACTTTTCAAGCTTTATTCAAACACCCTCAGGCGGTGAGAAAGGAAAAGGAACGGCCCGCATATACTCATATACTAAAGTTCACACACTGGTTGCTGCGATACTAAAGGTAGGGGCGGTCTGTCTCAATGAAAATGGCGCAGATGCCTGCGCGCCTATCCAGAACGGTGTAATATATGGTGGAAACACAATCCTGTGCGTGTTATCGGGATTGGTCCAGGTAAGCGTACCATTCGTAGTGCTGCAAACAGCTTATGAAACGGGGCGTTGTCGCCCGTAGGTTCAAGTAACACTTTTACGGCGACATCTGACAATGGCGAGGAAGCCAAGGAAACCTGCGTGTGTTCGCCAGCCCCTTCCATGACATTGGGCGGGGATAGGCATAAAGAGAAAAGTGTTATGAAAATAGCTGACAAAAAAGCACGTTATTGTCCTATTCACGGTTAACATCGCCGCTGCGTCTGAGAAGGTGAGTCATATGTAGCGAAATAAGGAAGAGAGAAGGTTTCTGCAGCTTAGTGGAAGCTCCGGATTGATTTCTACAACCTATGCTTTATTATATATGCACAAAAAAATCTCAGAGCGCGCATGTTCCCTACGTTGCTTTTTGCTACGCAGCCACTGTCAACGAGGAATTATTCAGGGTCAACATGCTCACCAATCGAACATCGAATGTAGCGCTGCCATTGAAGCTTAAGACATTTATTACACATATATAACAATATATACACCTATACCACCTATATCACCTATATATTACGATAAAAAAGCAACTTTTAAGACGGCTTCTTTGAAATTTGATTTCTCTACTTCATAAAGCTACTTATATAAATCTCATAATAAACTTTGAAACTACGTACCAATAAGTATTGCTAAAATGGCTTCGTATATTTTGCTCTAAGCGTAGAGCAGCAAGGCAGTTTCCGCTTGTTACTTCGGAGCACAGGGAAGAAACCAAGAATTAGTTCTGTCTTTTCAAGAAATATCAGAAAGGCGGAGCTAGTGTGTAGTTGCTACTACTTCTAAGGGTAAGTGTTTGAATTCGGCTTATAGATATAGACTGCAGATAATGATCTCTGAGCCAAGAGAAGTGGGATATGTAGATCACACCGAATGCAGTCAACAATCAGCATTTGTTTCTTTTGTTTCTTAGGGGCGCTTCTGCCGACCCGGGCAATCTTGCATCAGGCATCAATTTCAATGCTTCGGGCCTCCCTGCCCTCCCGCTTACCAATGTAAGTATAAAATACAATAGACAAAGAGCCAAAGAGTTCTAGCATCCTTTGCGTGTCTAGCAGATTATACTTTTTACATATTTCTTTCTTGCTTTAATTTTATATTGCGATGTTTGAATCCCCATGCACTGCTTCCTAAACATGAAACGCGTGAAATACCACTTGCCAGAAACTAGCCCGTCAACCGCGAGCACTTGATATTTTTAAAGACAGGTGGACTTCAAAAAAAAAAAAAAAAAAAAAAAAACAGAACAGAACAGGAAAAGCACAAATATTCGTTATCAGAACGGTGTTATGCTCAAAAAAGATACATGGTTTTGCTATAATGAAAACCTTATACGTCCCACCAGAAATAAATGTGTTTAGGGGTATAAAGGTGTATAAGATTAAATTAAAGGTGGATTCTGATGCATATATGGTGGAATTGGTTGAATAAAGTTGGATTACAGTAGATTAAGCGGGTGTTCTGGAGGAACACATTACATGACATGAGGCCTGTACTTTCGCCTCCACACAGCATATGAAGAAAGTTACATGCCTGTCATAATTTTATTTTTTCATCTACCTCACAAAATATCGATGTTCCATGCCAATGTGCCATGGTGGTGCAGTGGTTAGGACTCTCGATTACTATGCCCCAGGATACGGGATCAAATCCTGGGGAGCGACGGCCGCTTTTCGGTGGAGGCGAAATGCAAGGCGTCCGTCTGCTGTGTGATATCAGTGCACGTTACAGACCCTCAAGTGGTCAAAATTTCCGGAGCCCTCCACTGCGGCGTCTCTCATAGCTTGAGTCGCTTTGGGACAATTAACCTCAAAAACCTAACCTAACCTAGAACACAAATGTATATTAATTGCAGTGAACAAGTCATTGAGGCCTCGGCGGCCGCTTTTCGATGGAGGCGAAAAGCAAGGCGCCCGTGTGCTGTGCGATGTCAGTGCACGTTAAAGAACCCCAGGTGGTCGAAATTTCCGGAGTCCTCCACTACGGCGTCTCTCATAGCCTGAGTTGCTTTGGGACGTTAAACCCCACAAACCAAACCAAACCAAACAAGTCATTGACAGCTTCCTTCGAGCCTTGGGGCTGGAATAAACCCTTCCATTTCACAAGAACAGAAGTAAGCTGTAGTAGTCAATTAGGATCCCTGACAAAAGCGATGCGCAGTAAAAATTGTTCAGACGTCTCATTAAACTTCAAGTTCTCTCTAACTAAAGTGCATTCAAAAAACCTGGTTGACTAACATGCCGCTATATGCACACTAAAAAGCGGCATCTTTCCCAAAAGAAACCTTGAAATGCTCCATGGTGAGCATTTTCACTGGTAAGGACATTTGTGCAACATTTTCTGCAGAAAAAAAAAGAGAACTTTCATAAAATGAACATATATAATATGTGAACATGTCTCAAATAAAAGAATGTACTCAATTTCACATATACAGCTCGGACTAGTACCAATTCACAACAAAGATTTAATTTGTTTTGTTTCAGGTGCCTGAACGAAGCATGCGAAGCGAGAGCAGCGTCATTTCATCAAAGCCTGCCCCACAAGCGTTGTTGTTGTTTTCTCAAGAATAAAATATATGCATTGCCACTAATTCGTTAATAATCGCCGTGATGCCGTTGTACCTTCCGTTGCTATCAGAGGCTCTCAGAGTCCATATTTTAAGACTGCTCACTTATTTTGCGTAGCTCAAAAGGAGTTCTTATGTTTAGTGGTCTGAAATTATACATGTTTTTGACTGTCTCGACTGCCTTGCTCTAAAGGCTAAATTCATATTACGCTCCACAAAGTGTATGCTTTCGAATCGCTGCTAAACTTCTCGTGGACTATATATCTATGCAGAGGCGACCGAGAAGAGAAACGCAATGTTCGTTGTATGATTATTCGGTAGTAGATATTGTTAACAAGCTGTCGATCCGTTTTATTCACGCAGCCACGATTTGTAGCCCGAGTTTCCGGGCGACCGAAAGAAATCCGTAGCCTACCACTACGGTGTTCTAAATAGCCAAAGTTGCTTTAGAAGCCCTATTTACCGTTCACCAACGACGCCCTTCAGCCTAGAATGTACGGAATGTTCTGCCGGTGCGTCGCAGCTTTTTTTATTTCTATTGCATTTTTATTCTTTGACAATGGCGTAGCACGCAGGCAGGAGGGTGACGGCAAAGCAAGAAAAGAAAGGCGCTTCGCAGTTAAACGCCAACCCATTAGTGACAGTGGCTGAAGAAAAAAAAGAAAAAGCAAATACTCTGACGAACACTTACAACATGGCTATTGTAATATACGGACCCAGAAACGTTCCTAGGCGGAACGGGATCCTCAATGCAAAAATATCGGTTAAGGTGACGCGCTTCATGTTTTGTTAAATACGCGAAATTATATTATTTACGCAGTACACTGTCATCTCTACACTGGCCTCACTGAATAGGCATACCAGTGGCATTTCCAACAAACTTTTCGCTAGGACGTCCCTCATGGTCTGAGCCGCTGTTGGGCGCTAAAACCTACCATCCAAGCCTGACAACAACCTAGAGCAGCTGCACCACAATAAAACTATCCATACGTTTGTGCAAGGGTTCACAACCAAACCGCGCCATATCTTCGCGGAGAGAGGAACTACCGTACGTCACGCATGAACCTATAACACCTGACAAAACCGAACTCATGGTTATCCACGCAAGCAAAAGCGCAGCAGACAAAAAAAAAAAAAAAGACCAAAAGCGTAGGCGTTTATTTCCAGGTGCCGCGGAGCCGAGCCGAAGGAGAGCGAAAATTGAAAGGGCAAATGAGTGTGCGCACCGGTGAAGTTCTGAAAGAGAACATTCTCTGCTTCGATTTGCTGCTTCTAGGGATGGTGCTTCGCGAGGCAATGAATGAGAACTGAAAGCATTTTATTTTCCGTTCCGTCTCCTGGTATCTATAGTTTGCAGCCACAGGCTGGGGTTAACACCTAACAACCAATGGAGGTTGGTAGGGTTGATCTAGTCGCGTTTGCTGGTAGCATCTCCAGAGCCCTTGCTTTATGTATTTTATTATTCAGTTACTATACCCTACTGAAAATCTGCTTCATCTGGTTGGATCCCCCGGAACATTGGAAGATTAGGCCCAATTCAAATTCTTGGTCAATTCATTTTCGCACTAACGCCTGTTGTGCGAGCCTTCCCGGTTTGCATAGTTGGTAGAGCGACTTCTTCGGGTCCCGAGTTTGAACCTCGTACCCGGAACTACATTCATGAGCCGACGTCGAGGGTTGTCTAAATTTAGCTTTTTTTTTTTTTTAACTGAAAAGTAAAAATGGTTTCTTGGGGCATGCTAGGATGTTTCACGCAAATATGTGCTCTTTTCAGTACTAGTCGCACTAGAAAAAGCCGATAAAAACTACTAGTCGCCACTTCCTGAGCCTTACACATATAGCAACCGGGCATGTGCAGGTTTCGCTCATACCAATCAGAAGAGCTTGAACATGACGCAGACTCTAGCTCAGGATGCATGAATGTTCGGCCGGCCGTTTCGTTCGCTTAAATTTCTCACAACTCCAAACAGTCGAAGCTCACGCGATTCATAACAAACTAATGGTGCGCGTTTTAAGACGGAAGCATTTAATGGCTCGTTCTCGCGGCCATGACCCTGTCAGTTCGGCCACGAGAAGTGTCATACTTCTTGGCGATATTCCTGGGGAGACCACAAGGTTATGACGTAATCACCTAGGAGCACTGGAGCGGTGTGCTCTCCGCAAACAAAGATAGATATTGGCTGGACTGCTGTGTAATTGGTACAGTGATGTTGTCATTGCAAATAGTATGCCTACCAGCCATCGTTCTAGCGCCATCATTTTCCCCAGGACCGTGCCCATACTCTAAAATTTCACTTTTGTTCGGGCTTCAGGTCAGTGTTCGAGCGCTCTAGACAGCCGGCCGGGCATCAATATCACAATGATACCTAAGTGATGCCATTTGCGAACGCCTTATATAATGGCGGCCCAAGGGTATAAGTAAATCAAATTGACAACCATCTTCATTATCGCCGCGTCCGATATCGTGAAACGCACATCATAATTATCCTCGTCTACCGTGAGGATGATAGTAGCGATCACAATGACGCTGCAATTAGTGATAATGACAATGATAACCTTAGCAATTATAATGACGGTGCGTTTAGCTGGGGACGATAATGAGAGCAAACGTGATGCACTGTGGGCACCAGCAACGCTTAGGCTTTCGCATTTCTGCAGTGTAGATTTCACATTGGCTCTCAGAATTTTTTGAAAATGAGTAGCAAAATCTACAAACAAGCGGGAGGCGGATATGTGGATGTGTTAAGTGCTATGATGCAGCTTACGATGCTTTAAAAAATTACGTTAAGAAACACTTTCCCGGAGTATCTTGTTATGTGTAGTAAAGAAAAGTCCAGCGATTCAAATTAGCTTGCAACTGCCGTCATCAGATCATTAGAAGCTACTTGTATTTAAACGGACATTTTCAAAGAAAATGAGTATATATCAGTGTCCACGCTACATGATATGTTCGATATAAAATTTCAGTGTTATCAAAGAAGCATTTTCCTTTTTCTTAAGCATTGGCCACGCAGGTTTATTTACATTGCCGTGCACGCCCAAACTACCGTCATGAATTCATTCTGTCTTTTGAAGTGATGAGTTTGAATTGAGTCGCGTAATAAAAATGTACCTTATTTAGATTTTTTGCATTTCTTGACACCTAAAAACCTTAGAAAAGATGAGAAAAAATTCAGAAGAGTTGTATTAGATGCAAAACAAATATATGCATAGAGGTGCTCTCGAGTCCCTTGCAAACGTAAGAGGATCAATTCTCTTTGAATGCGCTTCTAAAAGGTACGGAAGTTGAGCAGAAAATACGGGTACGCAACAATAGCCCGTGCGATAAACGATTAATTTCCGCATTACGATGCGTCTGATTTTACATTCTCTGAGAATTCCCTTTGACGCGAGTTGCACACAATTTTGAAGCTTCTACTAATATTTTTCCTAGCTATTTCTTTTTCGTGGTCTGGATCTGCTGACAACGCAAATGAAGAATATATACGATTCTCTATATAGGAAACTCGGGTCATAAATATTATTTGGTAAGAGAACTTTGTCTCTGTTTTTTATAAATAGTTTTGATACGTTCGTGCAATTCGATTGAACAAAATATTTTGTCTCCTTCCAGGGAATGTTTAGGTTGTCTTTACAAACAATAATAGCCGTCACTTCAATGTGCGCAGAACTGTCGGCTATGTGGCGCCAATATGTGCACCTAAAGGTTTTTTTTTTTGTATTATGATTTGCAGTGTTGTTCTTGTAGATATCCCTGGAGCACATTACCAGCGCGTTTCAGTGAGATGTCTTGCAGTTCACGAAGAAATTCGATCCTTGCGTATTTATATGCGCAGCTTGTGGGGTCAGTAGCCTTGGGAGCGAGGACTTAAGCAGAAAACACGAGCTCGCCCTTCCGCTGCTCTTCCGATGTTTTTCTTTCGTCTCGCGCGGATCATGTTTCCTCGTACTCTCAAAGCCCAGCTGCTAGGCAGCTACCATAAACTTTGCCAGGATGCCACGGCACTAGTTAAACGGAGAGTTTCCAGCTGTCTCACCAATTAGCAACTGTTAACAGCCGTAAGATGCCTGAAAAGTCTATCAATATGTTATTTTATCTTTCTTTCTTGCCTTGCTAGTGTGTTCTTCAGCTTTAGTATTAGACTGTGGACCAACTGAAGCTGCCCTGTAGACGCCTATCTACATTTCTGCAACTTTCGTGCGTCTATTTTTCTCAATAATTATTTACCCTGTTTGTGTAAGCCCCTTTCGAATTGCCCCTACAGGGGACTTTGAAAGTAATAATTTGTACTCAATTAAACTGTCATCATCTCAAAAAAGCCAGACCATTCTCACTCAGAATGAGATTTTTATAATGTAGAAATGGCCCTAAAAAAAAAACGCGCCCATCGGCGCCAGTGAGCATTTCCTGAAACAAGAAGTAACTCCGTAAATATTATTTTCTTACTTGGATTCAAGATTGTCAGTACTAATGTGACTCGCTTAATCTGTATGGATATACCGAGTCCTATTCGTCGTCGAATTGGCCGAAAAGAAAATTTGATTTTGTCATACATGATGGCAATTACATTTGGCGCCTTAATAATTTAGAATTTATTGACGCAAGAGCGGCCAAGGGCAAAAACCGACAGAAAAACCTTTGACTAAAGATGTGTAAGGTGATGGTAAGAATTATACTGTATGTCAAAACTAACGATAAAAACTAGTGTAAACGGCTGGAATCGAAGGGTAAAACAAAGTTTAAATTGGAGCTAAAAGCCGAGCTTTGGCACAAGCAAGTGGGCGAGTAGTTTTTTCCGGCCGTGATTGGTTACGCGCGATTTGGTTCGGTGCCAGGTTATCCTTTGCAACTAGTCATCCTGAAATCAGTGAATTAAAATTTTAAATACTCATTAAGATTCCGATTGGATGTAAATAGTACATGATGTCGTCAAATGGTGCATAATGGTCCTACCTATCAAAGGTTAGTGATGAAACGGTATATCATATGCATAAAATTGTCTAAAGTGTGTGCAACGATGTACTTCATAAAACATTCAGGTAAAAAAAATGGATAACTGAAAGCGGGCCATTACAGTGCTCGCATTGCTGTAGCTGTGTTCCTAAAAATAAGTAGATGTGTGCTGATTGCGTGTGTTCAATTCGCAATCTTAATTCTACCACTTCATAAAATTGATATTTGCGATAGCCATCCTTCCATTATTGTATAGTTGATTTGACTAAATGCAATACTATATTATTTTGCTCACAGTTCTATTCGAGGTGCCAACGGGCGTCAACGCCTGCTTAATAGATTGTTTAAAGTCTTGATAGGGAATGTTTTGTTCTGCGTGCGTCGCTCACGGCTTCATTTCCTCCTATGGAGTCTGCAAGCTCGTGGTCTGAAATACCGACATGACTGGGAACCCAGCAAAGGTGCTCAGTATATCCGCGTGTAGCAAGCTGATGAATTTTTCGGACTACATACAATAAAACAAAGATTTATATTTATTTTTATTTCTTTCTTTTGAGCTGATTGTTGTTATAGCGCTCCTACAATATACGTAAATTATGGTGTTATTATAGTTTTATACTTTTCATTGCTTATTATTTCTAGTGCCTTTAATGTACAAATGGCCTTGTAAACACTTCCTTTAGACAAAGGTGTTGGCGTGACCAGTTAGACCTTTCTGTACGGCAGCTGCTCAAATGTGTTTTGGTGCCATGTGTATAGAAATCTGCCAAATGACTATTTATTTCTCACTACCAAGAATTTGCTTTGGGTTATTGTTGAAGACACAAAACTTTCAATGTAAATCGCAAGTGCAAAATTACATTGGACTGGCGTTTTCATCCAAGGCGCAATGTCTTTTTGTGCGAAAACATATGTAGAAAGATCAATTTCATGTGATTCTGCTATCTGGTTTAGCTTGGTTCCTATGGTAGGTAGACGCTTTGACTTGTTTTAAAAGAGAGTGATCATGCGTTTATTTTCACGGGTAGGTTTTTATGGGTGATCTGAGAATGCGCATGTATCATCATCATCATCATCATCGGCCTGACTATACCCACTGTAGGGCGAAGGCTTCTCCCATATTTCTCCAATTACCCCGTTTCCATGTAAGTATTAGGTAATTGTTCTTTGCGATTTCAAGGATAGTTCATAGCATTGCACGAACATGCTCTGTATAGGCGACGTTCAGTATGCACCCAAAACAATTCCTAGGCCGCAATGATGTACATGGTCTAGAGCTTTTAAGGTGGATTTTCTGGTTGACCTACTGACGATACATCCATAGTCCATCTCTGAGCGGCTTAGTGATTGGTGTAGTCGGACTGAACAAACTCTATCGAAACCCCATATCTTGTGGGCTAAAGTTTTAAGAATGTTTGTTGCTTTTTGTGCACGGAGCTTCAGTTGTTCAATGTGTGGTGCAAACGTCAGTTTTTTATCAAACAGCATAGCACGAAACTCATGTTTCGCCAGCGATAAGCTTCCCATTGATGCCAAGGGACGATTGCGGAAGTAGACGTCACTTGCTTGAACAACAGACTTAATGGGCTTTTTCAGAGAGCAATCTTAACCCTTTTCATTAGTCCATTTTTAATATAATTAATAGGTGTCTATATCTGCCTTTCATAAATGGCAATGTTGCATGACGCGTAACATGTTTAAGTCGTCAACGTATGGTGAGTATATGTACACTAAGCGGGACTAATTATTTCTGTTACCAGGAATAGCTTTTCCAGCAATTCTGCAGCAAAATTTCCAGCAAAATGTGGTTGGAGATGTGCATCATTTCCCAACGGGGTAAAGGCGGAAGCGCTATAACTTGTTTATTAGAATGCTGCTTAAAGGTCTCCCTTTCAGCAGCGGACACATTTTGCCAGCGGCTGGTGCTGTCATTTTGAGACGATCACTACATGAGTTGATTCCTCCGTGGTAATCTTAGATATGCTACCTGCCAGCGTCCTAAGTGCGTGCCCGACACTCCAAGGTTGAGCGACTGCCACCTAAAAATGGTGGTGACCTGTGTAAGCCCATGTCATTAGGAGCGTTTAGGGTCATGCAAGGGTGCAAGACGTCTTGAAAATTTGTACTCTGATCTTATATGATCCAGACATCATAGAGCGATTCTAGAGATGTGAACAAGGCGTGATGCATCCCACAGGTGTTGCGGGACTTGTTCATTGTAGCCTGAAGTGAAGAGCGTGGAAGTGTTGATGTTTGTTTGAACCGACTGAAGCGATTTTGGTTGGTTGGTTGGTTTGTGGGGTTTAACGTCCCAAAGCGACTAAGGCTATGAGAGACGCCGTAGTGGAGGACTCCGGAAATTTCGACCACCTGGGGTTCTTTAACGTGCACTGACATCGCACAGCACACGGACGCTACTCCGCTTCGCCTCCATCCAAACGCAGCCACCGAGGTCGGGTTCGAACCGGGGTACTCCGGCACAGTAGTCGGGCGTCTTTCCACTGCACCACCCCGGCGGGGTCTGAAGCGATTTTACCTCTTTGCAATCGTTCATCGCTGTGTGTACAAAGAGGAAGCTTTAGTGTAACGGCCGTGTAATGAGTATGAGTGTCTTAACAACAGAAATGTTTTTACACTGAAGGTTCAAATTTTAATGTACACTCTGAAATGATTCAAGATATAAGCGGCACACGAATCCTGCTTTGTCACAAACGGAAGTGCGCGTTCGATGTGCAAGAGCCAAACTCTAGGGCTTTCGGACCAAAATGGAGGCAAGTGGAGGGGCTAGAACCCTTCTAACTATACGCGCCGCAAGAACGCACGACCCGGTTCGCTTCGCTAAGAGGGGCGCCGAATTCGCCAGGATTCATGGCGTAGGAGGCAAAGCTGCTTGCTTGATGCTGGGTCGCCAAATCAGTAA
Organism: Amblyomma maculatum; assembly: GCF_055883805.1. Lineage (NCBI taxonomy): Eukaryota > Metazoa > Arthropoda > Arachnida > Ixodida > Ixodidae > Amblyomma > Amblyomma maculatum. The sequence goes on from NC_139344.1 coordinate 386,931,099, forward strand.
GATCTGAAGCGACGAAGGACCAGCTGCGGTGGTTCTCGGTTCCGAATATTTGTTTGTTGTGGATCCACGCTACGAGACTAGGTGTCACATTCTTTGTAAACAGGCGTCACATGCGGAACTAGGTTTTGCCTCAGACGAGGGTGCGGCTCGAAGGGTGCTGCGCTTTCATCTTGCCCATAGCATCCATCTTTGGACAAATGATTTACACAACCGGTGTCCACTGCTTCCTTAAAATAGTTACTCTAAACTCTGCGTGCGTCATTTGCACATGACTACAGTTACTGTGATGTTTAGGAAAAATGATATGCATTAGAAAGTGACTATGATCTTTCAGGATACATGTGCGAATACGGAATTAAGAATTCTCAGTTCTTACAGATATTTTTTGTCGTATACTGCATCGTTAGCATACATATCAACTAACAGACTCTCAGCTAAGCCAACGAGAGCTCGATTACGCAGGTTTATGTTAGTAAATGTGCGAGCGCCCTTCAGCAGATATTTAGAGTAATTTACTTCGCGCTGTCACAGAATGGTGAAAACCTCAAACTGTAAACGCAGTTTCCTCCACTATGTACTACGAACGCCGACCCTCTTTTAAACTCTTCTTTTGCTTTAAGGGGTGAAGGCAAAGCAACATATCTGATCAGAACTAATGCAAAGAGCGCAGCAGCCATGTAACTAGTCTGGAATAGAAGGCAGAGAGAGATCTCTCTTTTATAGAAAGCAGAGTATTTAGCCATGTTTAGGATTCGTTAACATGCTACGTTGTGTAGGAAAGGAAATTAGGGAGAGAAAGGCGGAATGATAAATGTGTTGAAAATAAAATAAATAAAAGTAGGCGGTGTGGTGGTGGTGGTGGTGGTGAAAACGTTTACTGTATATTTGGAGGTTTGTTTGATACGGAGCCTTAGGGCATCGGCCTTACAATACTGGGCAGAGACCCTAGTCAGGGACCCCATTGGCGGTTGCCGCCGCCCGCGCACGCCGCGTTACGGCCCTTTGAGCCTGTAGGTCGCAGCAGCCGAGCAGGGTCGCCTCCCAGTCCTCCCGGAAAGGGTAAGGGATGGGGTGATAGAATATGAACATAGATGCTTACTAAGGTTCATTATTCATCGAGTAATGCTAAACAATAAGGTTATGTGGTGTATAGCCTTACAAATGGGCTTACAAAGTTCACCCATTGAAAAATGTGTGAAAGCGACCCACAAGTACACCAGAATCGTATAATGTATAATGCGTGATTGCGATACGCTACGTGGAGCTATCGCTTCTCAAGACGTCCAATGCGGCATGCCTTTAAATATGTGAATAGAAAGGTCGATGCTTGTCTATGTTTCCTACAGGAGTCTAAGAGATCTAAAATGCTGTCCATTGTTAGAGGCACTGGGAACGAACTTCTCTGTGCAATATTCATAGTAAGCCCGCTCGTCAATATATGCTCAGATGGGTTGCGGTCCCAAAGTGGAGGCTTTTTTTGTTTTTTATTTACTTATGTTGTACCTTCATTCTACTGTTATTAGTTTTCACAAGAAATGTTACGTCCAGATACGAGGAATTCGTATCGACTCTTTTGTAGCTCTTATTTTGTGCGAACTTTTTCTTGCAAAATTTGACCGTGAGGTAAGCCATAATATGAGCAATGATTGTGTGGCTCATGTTTATAAATTTGTTGACGATTCCCTGGTCCTTTTAAAACTAAGGGATGATAACATCGATTTGTCGCTAACTCAGTCATGGGGCCATTTTTTGCCGTCACCAGTTCTATGAATTTTACCTTTGAACTGCCACAAAATGATTCGCTTCAGTTTTTAAATCTAAGACTGCGTTTCAAAATGACAAGCCAGATATGTTGGGTCTATATGCCACGTACTACGAAAACACATCTAGCCAACCATTCCTCACATTCCAAACTTGTGGAGCGGGGTAACGTGTGCCTGTCTTTTAGATCCGCGCTGTTCAAGTCGTGAGTTCACCTAGTGCAGTCGAGTTTCGGACTTCAGGTTGAATGCCTCATGGACGGTCGCTCTACTGTTTCCGTGTTGAAAGCTGTCGCGGGAGGCTTGCGTAAGCAGCCACGGAAGGACGAAAAGAGAGAAATTGTGTTCAGCACAGCCCCTGAAGCTAGACAGAAAAATAGACACGTTGTGATGACTTACGTTCACCGCGTATCGTATAACATAAAGAGGATTGCAAGGAACTTTGGTACAGACCTCATTTTCACGGCACCTCAAAAACTCAAGCCTTTGCGCACTGGCGAGCCAGAACCATACAAAACTGGTTTCTTAGATTCAAACATGTAGCTAGGTTTGTTGCTTGCTAAGTAGGTGTTGTTTACAAAATCCCTCTGAGATGTGACCGCTTATATATAGGACAGACCGGCCGATGCCATAATGATCGCTTAAGGCAACAAGAGCATCCTTCAAATCATCCCAATCTAACATCCTGCCAAAGCTTTGTTTGAGGTGCAAATGCCATCCACTTTTTGAAAAAAACAAAAGTACTTGGCCTTTCGAAAGCACAACTAGCAAGGGCGCTTCTTGGGGCGTATTTATTTATAGGTTAGGAAGCGATAAGTGCGTGAGTGAAACGTTGGTGGTTCTGTTGCAAAAGGAAGCTTTGTTTCTAAACGCTGTGCAATTTCTTTCGTATGCTTCTGGTATTTTTTCATATTTTACAAGTCATAGTGTAGCCCAACGCTTTCAAGGTTCAGTTTGATTTATCTACCCTCTGTATCAAAATTCAGTGGATAGCTGAGCACATGCTTATACAGTTCCTCGAGCTCGTACATTTTTTTCACTTCCAATTTCAGTTGAAAGTTAGCTCTCGTCCTGTGCCCCTCTCTTGTCCACGTCCACCTCGCGCTAAGTCTCCCTGTAAATCATGTTCATTGCACTTGCACAGCTGTCCTCCAAAGCAAAGGCATGTCAAGGGTGTGAGATTTGCATGATAAGAAACAGTCAAAAGTGACATTGATGTCAAGGAAAACGATTGTCGAAATGCATCCAGCATGAAGGCACTCTTGATGTCATAAGACAAGGGCGATGACGTTATTAGCTGCTGATCCGTTTTGACGAAAGCCGTTAATTTCTCAAGCACACTCATTTCGGCTTTCGAGAAACCATGTGATGCGTTTGCAGACCATTGGCTCCATATCGTACCTGCACAGCTCAGTACAGCGATTGGCTGGAAAGATGCGTAGCTTGTTGGCGGCTGGCACGGTTTCTAAGCAGGCATAAATTTCGCCAGCTCCCATTCCATGGGGACCTCACCAGATATCCAGGAAGAATTGCAATATTCCAGGAGTCAACAACGGGAGTTGGGAGGTAACTTTGAGATGGCGCCATAGGACACTTCATCATGACCTGGTTGGTTTAGTTTGTGGGGTTTTAACGCTCCAAAGCGACCCAGGCTATGAGAGACGCCGTAGTGGAGGACTCCGCAAATTTCGACCACCTTGGGTTCTTTAACGTGCACTGACATCGCACAGCGCGCAGACGCCTTGCTTTTCGCCCCCACCGAAAAGCGGCCACCGACGCCGGAATTCGATCCCGCATTCTTGGGAACAGTAGTCGAGCGATCATGACCTGGAGATGTGCGCCTGTTATATTCCGCGATAGCTGTGGAAAGCTCTTCTAATGTGAAATGTAGATCCATCGCTGGTACATACGCCTGCCTGGGGGATGCCGATTGACTATCTGTGGATAGTGTCAAAGGCTCTGACAATGCCGACAGTCTTCTGCAGTATTCTGATATTTATTTTATGGGTTTCCTTTAATGCAGTGATAGTGCAGTGGATGGGTGAAACTGCTGGAGCGGTGTGCGTATACCGCGAACGACCCGCCAAATATTTATTACTGACTGGCGCACACCCTGGCGCACTGCTGGCGCAGAGCTTGCTTAAAGAGTGTATTCAAAGGCATGGAATGGGAGCAGCTATAGGCATTAGGATCGATGGAAAATATCTCAGTTAGCGTAGCAGGGGCGCAGAAAATTAGGTGGGTGGATGAGGTAAAGAAATTCGCAGGGGTCAAATGGATGCAGCTAGCACAGGACCGGGTTAACAGGAGGAAAATGGGAGAGGCCTTCGCCCTGCAGTGGGTATAGTCCGGCTGATGATGAAGATGATGGACGACATGCAGAGTGGAAAAACATTTCTGACATCATTGCAGACTGAGTTTATACAGGAAGCGTCGAATGTGACGTTGTACCTTCTGGCAGGCACGTATGTCTTCAAACATTTTGTGCGCAATGGTTTTCTTTCGGCCCACCTACGAATAGCGCAGAGCCCTTGAAATAACTTCATCATTTGAGGGTAGGCTATCAATTTTTGCAGTAATTTGCGTGATTTCTCTCATGCAATGAGCAATTTTGAGCATTAGTTAGTCATTCCGCGGTGCGGCAGTAACTCCTCTGCTTGCTGCGTCTTTGTATGCATCCCAATCTGTTGATATAATTTTTTTTGCGCTGTTTGCACACAGAGAGCTGATAGGAGATCTGGGCAACGGTAACTTCCACGTGTTTCCTGATCGGTGCGCTAGCCAACTTTGTTGGAAATTAACTTGTTACAAAGGTCAGGTTGATGCTGCTGGCAGTCGTCAGGCCTCGGAGGTAAGTCATTTAGTGTGTTAGGAAAAAAAAAAAGAGGAAAATATAAAAAGGAAGCACTCAACGCACATTAATAATAAAAGGTAAAATTCAAAATGATACCTAGATTACAAATTCACTCTTCGCTTCACTATTTCACACGTTTCCTTTGCCGAGCGTCCGCACTAGTTGACGCCGCACAGCGTACTGCTGCTTGGAGTCTCGTGCTCGCACTCTCTCGTACAAAAACATGGGCGCTGCATTCGCTGCCGCACTAGGCCCATGCAAAACGAAAACACTACAACTAAAATAAGGCAAACACGTACGGCGCGGCGCCGACCCCTCGGAGGCAAGCTGTAGGTGGAGGTTGTCGGTTTACATGTTCCGAGACGCACTCACGGCACACGGGGCGCTCACGTGTGGTTCAAGGTTCGCACAGCCGCCGCCCAGGAGGAAGTTCTTGTCGCAGTAAGTCAGCCGCTAACAAGTGATACAATTGAATGTTTTGCTAGAAGTCCTGCAAGCTTGGAACCTCGGGTGCATGTGTGGGAAGGGCCCCACATTGTAATTCGTGAAGTCTAAACAAATAATATGTGGCGCGGGCGTCATTGTTATCGATTTTTCTAGCCTAAAAGCATTAAATGTCTTGCCTGGCTCAAGATATACTCTGTATACTTGGTGTCTTGAAATACTGCCTTCGGTAGTTCAAAGGTAGATCAAAGGCAAAAGAAGTGGCTGGGGTTCCAGGAACTTCTTTCTCAGGTCTAATTGCAAACAATAGTGAAAGCTAACGACCACATAAAAAGGGGCTTGAAAACGAGTCAAAATCTGAGCCACTTTTTCACATACAATTTTTCCTCCAGTATCTTCTGCCAACAAGCCTCCAATCCACAAGAATCTCTGCCGTTTCTCGCAATCCTGCTATTTATCCACTCGCACAATAGATATTTACAGGCAATACGCCAACAACGAAAAATAGAAATGCCACAGATAATTTTCGCGGACATTTATCTTATCACACAACGTCGCCCTTACAAAGACACGACTGAAGGTCAAAAAAAAAGAGTACTCATGGGTAAAGAAATACGCGGAAACGGTCCGTCTTTCCGATGTGCAGAATACGTGCTGAAACGCTATAATTAGGGCCGTCGAAGTCTAGCTTAATTGCATTGCGAAATCCTCCAGGGACGGCGTGCGCTGAACTAGTTTTTGGACCCGAGCCAGACTGCTCACGCCCACCAAACGCTTGACGTCCGCTCAGCCGTCATCCGTGATGTTATGCTTGCTTCAAGCTTCCCTGTAGCAGCGTCCCCGACGGCGCACGTACTTCAAAAGGAGTCCGGTTTCTGCACGCGGTATCGATTGCGCAATCGGAGAGAGCTAAACACCAACTGTAAAATAATCGTCCCCCCTCCGGCTAGAGTGGTCTGGCTGCATTCCCCGCAATTTTCCCGCTGGCACGCAGGTTGGAAGAATGCATACATTGCGCGTTGCTGCAAACTGCCCTACTAAAAAACACCATCGATCATATTTCATAGCTGCAGTCCTCTTGTTTTGGAGGCAGTCGCCGGCACGCCCACAATGTGTCAGCTCAGCTGACTGACCATAACAGCAATTACGGCAAGGCATGAGAAGGAGGCAAATCAAGAAAGCTTTATTTAAAGAAACCTGGACTTGTTAAAGAGCGGTTTTAGATGTTGATGTTCGAAGGCTAGCCTTAGCCATGCTGCACGGTTCCGATGGTATACGTAGTTACAGCTAAAACGTGTGAAAAGACAGTTTGTTACAGTGAAAATGAGTGCCCGCTTGCCGGTAATTGGGTGCAAGCTTTGAAAATGCCTAAACAGTCATCATTGACTGAACATTGCAAAGCGGTAATAAAACCAGCGCGGTTCGTATACGCGCTAGTGTTTACTCTATGGGCACTTAATTACATCATTCAAGGTTGAGACATGCTCCACGGCTCGGGCGGATTGACGTAGGTGTGTGCAGGAATCCGTAAACAAGTGTAAAACTTGAAGGCGCGCCATTTTTTTTGTGTAGCTGCTCGGTTCTAAAGTAGGCGATCGTGCCGATTTTCGTCTGGCCACATGATGAGGCGCGTTTATACTGAAACGGACCGAACAGTATACACGCTACAGGATTGAACACGAGCCCTATGCAGCATATGGGCATCGCGAATTGTTGAGGGCGCACCCGAAATAGGGATTCATTATGCAAGTTTAGATGATGCAATTTGGAGACGTCTGTCCTTTCCATAACCGTGAGTGTGCTGCTCGTCAGCACCGGCGACCCAGTGCGATCGTCGATAAACAAGAGCAGAAAGCGGCTGTCACGCGACACGCGTCGACCTTGAGGCCACATCACTTGGTTCGAGCTCTTAACAGCAGCTCTCAAGGGTACAGCGGAACTCTGGAGCACAATGTAATCGTTGTCAGCTGCAAGTGCTGTATTGATCGAAAACATAAGAAAAACAAAGAAAACACTGGCGATGTGGCTAAGCGATATGTATTAACAAAATGCGAACTGCTTCTTTAAACACCATTTTCATACCATTAAGTGCAAAGGAGGTAACAAACAGCAAGACGAACAACGCCCGTGATTTCCTTTGTTTTTGTTTTTTTTTTTGTCCATTGCTCTAACTGAGGCGAATATTAGAACAATAGATGAATTATACCACGATTTAAGTATCTTGCACAGCTTGGAGCTGAAATTTGAGGGGCTTGTTATGAAAACGAAGGAAAGAGGAAAGAAGCCAAAAATCGGCGAGACAGAAGAAAGTGCATGGGACCTTTTGTTTAGTTTTGCTATTGACCCGAATTGTCAATTGCAAAATGAAAAATAAAAGATCCTATACGCTTTCCCTGGCCTCGCCTCCTGTTGGCTTCTTTCTTGTACAGCTCAGAATACATATGAAGATATATTTGTTACCCACACAGAAGGCTCCAAAGGAAATCATTTGTACCGCTTCACAGTTCCTAGGTTATTATTTTCGTTATGGTGTCTCTAAAAATGGAAGCATACATATTATTGCTTACACATACCAATCGAAACAAAGAGGCATGCTAGGTATTATGGACCGGTAAGCTAAACTGTATATTACTGCAATGTGAGTGCGATATTCTTGAGTATCAGGTTTGACGGGGTGAAAGGATTTAAAGTCACAATCGTAATATATTAATTATTACAGTCTTTTTGCTACTGCGCGAGTAGAATGTGTAACAGAAGTACCTACCGTAATAATAGCGTGCATTATAATAATTTCACCGCAATAGGCTCAAATGTAATAAATGCTGAGGCCATTGAAGGAAAATATTAAAAATTCATTATGCATTACGACTATCCTATTCTAGTATCACCTGGAGAAGCTCTCAGGAGCGCCAAATTCTACTACTACTAGTACTACTAGCAACCTAGTGATAAAACAAGCAATTGACTGATGCACATTATGTGCAGCGCAAAGCCATCATATACTGCGCCAAGCAAACACTTACTAGATGCAATTAACATACGGACGGTTGATTGTCAACACAAATCTGTATTTACACAACGACACTGTACAGGGCAAAAACGCAAGCATACATTACAGCCTTTTGCCGACACAAGGTGGGCATAACTGATGCACAAAGTTCTAGTGGTAGCCATTTTGCTTCGTACGTCGCAACCTGTCTGCCACAGCGGCCACAAGGCCAGCTCCCTTGCCGCTGCCATCTTCCGCAAGCATTAGCTTGAAAGGTCGGTTTGGTGCGAGTACAGTGATGAAATCGGTCATCAGCCTGTGGAACCTAGGGTGGTGCTTATACAGTGAACCGTCGATGGCGATTGTTACCGTCGGCTTCTGCATACGATTCAACAGTTCCGCTAGACAGATGGAAACAAGCAAAGCCGCCCTCGCCGAGGCAACTCCGCAGACGTAACGCACAATAGCTATGTCGTCTTCCGTGACCCGTATGTAGCCCAGTCTGGCCAAGATCTCAGGAGCCCGACCGTCGCCGTCGTCTCCTTCAAGGTGGGAGACGTCAGCCGTGGTGAAAGTGCCCTTAGTAAGGATTGTCTCTGATGCTCTGCCATCGAAGAGGACGCGCTCCCGGATCAGCTTCACCAATACATGACGCACCAGTTCGCCAAGGAACTTGCCCGAGAAGAGTTTCTCGAAAGTGAAAGAATTCACCAGAAGAGAGTTCTCGTCGACGGCACGATCAAACTCAGTCTTGATGAAGTTAAGCACACCGTTGTCACCAAACGCACCCCACTCGACGTCGATGACAACTTCGCGGATGCCAGTCTTGTCACCCTCCCATTTCTGAATGTTCTCAATCTTTTCCAAGTAGCACGCGTTGCTGCCGGTGCCCAGGATGAGTCCGATAGCGCATTCGTGGTCCAGGAAGGCGCCTTTGACGAGGGTACCTGTCGTGTCGTTGACGACGGCAACTATGTCAATTTCCATGTCCCCTCTGCGGTCGATTGCATCTTTGAGCATCTGAACGGCGTCCTCACCAACTACACCACTACAGTTGAAACTCTTCGTCCATGTGACCAGAATACCTACGTTGAGCGCCTTCTGAACCATCGGAAATGAGAAGCAGAAACCCAGGGGCAAATGCTTTCCCATTAGATTGTTTGTCTCCATGAAATCGTGAATACAGTCGGCTAAGAAGTCGAACAACTTCTCGCCAGGTCCAAGTCTTATGGGTTCCGGAACAGAGTAGTATTTGACATGAAACTGCTTCTCACCCTCGGGATCCAGTTGAAGAAGGAGGACGCGAAAGTTGGTGCCGCCCAAGTCCAAGGCGAGAAACTCTCCTTTCTCGGTGCCATCGGGAAGCTCGGGGAGGTAGGTGTTCTCCATTTGAAGCGAGGAAGCTCGCCGAGGGTTCTTCTGTAAGCCCAGATCGATCTCGCTGTTGAAAACATCACGGATCTTGGAGGTAGTGTGCACGTTCAATACGAGTGGATGCACGATGTTCTCTACCGTAGCCTGCTTCTTGGGGTCATCGTCGAGTGCGAGACGCGGGTAATGGAAATTCACCTCAGTCAGCGCCGAATACGACATGCTGATCTTTGCCAAAGAGCGAGGCACAGCTACAAAGACGCCGGCGTTAGCGTGCAGCAAAACAACCGGTTTCCGCTCCGAGGGTTTGCAGCAGGTTTCCTAGCGAGCCTCCACTTGCCGGAAACAACTACGCTGCAGCCGCAGCAATAGAGCTCAATAAAGGCAAAACAGGCCTTCGCTTGGCGCGTCCCGGGTAGCAGCCGGCCCCTCCGGAAGCTAGGCACGTGTACAGCTGCGACGGTTCGTCGTCGCCGGCGACCGACAGATGATTGCTCTCGCCCGTGAAACAGCCGACGCTCGGCGCCGCGCCAAATGGTAAACTGGCTGGATGGCTCTGCGGGTCGGCTCCATAGGAGTGGAGTATTACGTCACTGACGTAACCGAAGTCATTTGTCTAAGTAGCCGATTTGGGAGGTATCGTGGCGCCCTCTCGCGTCGCAGAAACCAATTACTGCTCATTATCAAGGACAACTTTTTCTTCCCTTCTTTTTTTCTTTACCTCTCAAGATAGCCCATAGCAAGGGAAACGACGATGCGAGCCCTTTTTTACCGTGGATATTTCTCTTCACACCCTCGTCCTCGCTCCCTTCTTACGTGGCTCGATCGGTGATGCACAACTCCTACCCAGCGGCACGTCGAGCTTCGAGAAGCTGCGGTAATATTTCCTTGGTTGCGCGCGTCTGATAAGGCGACTCGTCGTGGCTGCTGTAGATATCAGTGCTAAGCAGATCTGATGCATTTGTGCGAGGGATTGGCACGGGAAATAGACTCGCCTGATAGTGTGGCGCCACAAGGAAACAAAAGAGAGTTACAGTGTTTAGCAGTCAGGTGATTTCTACAGAATGCAGCTGGGCCAGCCCATCGCACCTATGACAATCTTTTATATGTGTACGTTAAACTAGTAAGCTGCTGTGTAAAATTAGGAACGTTTCGCCCATGTTCCAAGAGGGAGAAAGGGCGGATAAGCGCGAATGCATCAGCACATGCCCCTGTGGTTAGATTTGACTTTTTTTTTCTTAATATCTCGGGTTAAATGTCACAAACCGAATGCGAAAGTAAGGGGCAGTACTGTATAAAGAAGGGCCAAATAATTGACGCACTTGAAAGCATTCATGAGTCTACAAAAATTCCTCTATGTCCCTTTAGCAAAGGAGCTCGGTGGTGGTAGCTGCGAGGTCAAAATAAAAAAAAAAAAAACATTCGTCCATGAAAGCAGACTAGACTTCAAAGGGACAGTCTCGTGATCGCTGAGGTCCTGTAGATATTCATTGCAGTATATACACGTTAATACCACTAATCGTCCTTAATTATCTTCTTATTCCTCCTAAACACACTTTTTAATCCGTCCCAGTCTTTCTCATTCAGAGTATGCAAGCAATCTGTAAGTGTTCCCCGTAACTATTTCTTTACTTTAGTAGCTAAGTGTGCATTGCTGCTGAAACTGTTTAAACTGTCCTTTGACTAGATCCAAAAAGAATAAAATTCTGGTGTGAAGTTCTGACAGCATAGCTGACTATGTCGTGTCAAGAGAGGACAGAATTCGTAAGCATAGGCGCCGATATTCTCAATGAAAACTCTGAATAAAATATTTTTTTCTAGCTCTCCTGATCATTGGTTGCAGTATACTGTAGACGTTTTTACAAAAATTTCAAATGATCTGTAAGCATCCAGGGATGCTCGAAATGGCACATCTTTTGCTAATGGCGCAGATATATACAAAAAGAGAGACGGATGACTAGGCACGTAACGAGAAGATGGTTTTGACTGCCATGTTACCCTATGATTGACTTGTGATGCACTGTAATAAATAAAGAGAATGCAAAATAATAATCTGTCTCAGCATATTAAATTAAGGTGCACCCAAGTTCTGTGAATTAATATTAGAACGCAATTTTTTTTTCACATATATTCTGCATGATAACAAACAATATATCCGAATCCTCCACTGGAAAGCTTGTAGTTTTCTTGCTTGTTTTATTCAGAAACCTGCCCAGTTTATTTTTATTGCAGCCTTAGTTACTTATGGGAAGCTCAGGACAAACTTCAGAACGAACTTGTGCGTTCCATCGGAAGCACGCCGTTGCTATGGAACAACATGCCTCGAAGATATTTAAAAACTAACCGCATTGGTTTTCTATGGTCACGAACCATGCGCTTCGACTATTTCTATCAATAATGTACCCAAAGTTTATTTCCAAACTATATTTAAAAACACAGCCGGTACGACCTCCGGAAACATAAAAAAAAAAATTGCTGGACATTGCAAACTCTGATTAATCTCATCAAAACGTGTATAAATGTATCTTAAAATATCCCAGAAGGAACAGATGTTTGATTTGGGCTAGTTGGTAGCAGTTTCTTGTAGACATAGCGCAAAAAAGACGGGGACAACTAACACAGATGTAGACATGTCTACATCTGCGTTAGTTGTCTCCATCTTTTTTGCGCTATGTCTTCAAGATATCCCAGAAGGGCCTAACGGTTAAAAAGAGTCCAGGATGCAAGTCTTAGTTCACAGACTTCAGAGCGCGTTTATGCAAAAGAGGCTTTGATAAGCAAAAAATTGGAGCCATTTGAAGCGTAATACTTGTCCTGATAGAATAATAGGTTCATTTGTTTTTTACCTGGAGTCACTGTGTAGAGGTGATACTACATGCAGGTGATGTGACCGATAAAAGCGCCTGTACGAGCGCTTTGAACCACGCGAAATCGCTTCTGCGCGGCGAGCAGAAATTGCGAAACCTTATGGATATGAATTGACAGAGCTTCAGAGCTCTGACCGACCTTACGCAAGATCGTTACCTGCGCCCCAGAAAAAGATGGAGGCCGAGGGTGAAGTTAGACCACACTAGCGAATCAAATCCGCCTCACTTACACGTCTTTATACAGGTAGAACGAGAGGAAGAAGATGGCTACGAGGTATGAAAGAGCACCGAACAAGAGTAGAGGGGGGGGGGGGGGGGGGGGGGGCTCAGTTCGCAGGTCGAGCCAAGGTTTCTACAGGTGGATTTGTCTTTGCCTGGGCGGAGAACATACGAACTAAGACTTCCCCCTCTACCTTTGGTCGGTGCCCTTTCAGCTGTCATTACGTCTTCATACAGGAATACGAAATTCCACACCAAATGTCTAGAGAATTCTTTGTTTCTTTCTTTTCTGCTCTTTTGAATTTGAACTAAGTATTATCAAAGTGTTTCGTGTCCCCCCCCCCCCCCCCCCCCCCATGTAATACCCTCCCCGGAGAACCGTTAGGGTATTTGAATAATAAATATATAAATTAAAGGTTTCATGAAAAGTGCCACCGTAAGCCTCATAGTACAGCCATAAACTTGAAGTCAACACTAAAGGGTGAGCAGGGGTATACTCCGCAACGCTCAAATCTCATCGAAGGAAATAAAATTTTCACTGCATGACTATAACCACTCAGTACTGCATACCTTGCATACAAACTGAGTTGGCAGTCAATACGAGATTGTGAATCTCACGCGCTTTAGTTATTGTTGGTTTCGGCAGAGGAGGGGGGGGGGGGGAGAAGGGGGCTACGTTGTTCTGAAAGCTTTAAAAGAGTGTCCGCTTGGAACCCCACAACAATTACACAAGCTCGTAGAGGAAAACAAGCTATCTTTGATAATTTAGTAGAAAATAGAGTGGTATGCATTCCATTCTTCGCATCGATTCTCTTTTTAAAAGGAATGTAACTTAATAGAACATGTTTGCAGACCCCTTGGCAGGACATCGCAAGGAAAAAAACCGCAGAAAGAATCAGTGAAGAGGCAAGTAGACTACAGTTCCCGATAGACCACGGCTCCCCCCAACACCGCATCACTGACTTCCTGCTGTGGGCACACGCCAGCATTCTGTCTTCGCGGACTATGATACCAGAAAGGCAAAATTCAGTTGCAAGAGAAGACCCGCGACATTTTTCGAAAGAAGAAATGAGATGTATAAGCAAGCTGCGCTATGGCAGCTGACGAAAAACTAGAGAACGTCTGGCAGCAGACATTTATTGCAAAAGTTGCTTTATGTGTAAGACATTAAAATACGATATATTCTTCCTAGGACAAAACTTTAGCATTAAATTAAATTTTGGTAGGGCCCTATATGACAGAAATTATGGCGCATTCCCTCTCCTGAGCTGTAGGGAGGACAAGCTGCAAGCGCTTCCATAGTTAGCTAGCACAATATGTTCAGCCCCACCAAAAGGGTTAGTGCCGCAATCACTTCTTGAACACATACCAGAAAGAAAGAAACAGCTCGCATGCGATTAGAGGTTCAAGTGTCGCCTCCGGCTGGCGGAGTCTGCACAAGCAAGGCAGGCTGCTGCATGCAGCCCCGTGTAAGAATTGCTCAAGAGCGCCTGATAAACCCCTGCCACTCCTATGAAAGGGAGGGCATTTATCTATAGTATTGCACACATGCCTCGGCACTACTCGAGAGCCCGGTCGAGCACGTGGCGGTCGGCGACACTCTGTACAGCTTCAAGGCTATCTATCATTCTGATTCCTGGCTCCGCTCAAGATGTCACGAAAGATTAAGCTCGCTGCTGTATGAAAATGCAGCTTAAGTTTGTTGAATTATATGATATTGATGGAATGCTTATTCTTTCAATACTCTCTTTTTTTTTTCTTGGAATACCAACAAAATTTAATATTATACGCCACTTATGTCAAAGAAATTCCTCCAGTAGTTTCCGGCCTCGGTTTTTCGACGCTTATTGCTCTATATATTTTCGATTAAATTATGTATTCACTCTCTATCAAGCCTGAGGAAAAGTCAGCTACATAGGTCGGGAGGCAGACAGAAATGTCTGTCGAAGGAAAAAAAAAAAAAAAAACTCGAGAACATTTATTCCAGGTAAACACCGACGATTAGCAATTGAAACAGAACGCTGTGAAAACCAACACCACGCCTGAATTAATTTCAAGAAACCTCAGTCGAACTGGTGCAGATCTTAGCCGAAACGATTTGAGTGATTAAAAAAGTGAAATTTTCAAGAGACTGAAAAGCACAATTTTTGATTACGCTAGCAGGAAAGGCAAGGAATAATAAACGTAAAATCCACCTATGATGAGGCGCTGATGACGAATCCGAAATAATAGGCTACAATTAATTGTTCAACTAAAGAGTGTTCCGAATTTCAGGTAATTGGCCTGCAGAGAAGTGCGAACAGTACTATTACTGAAATAGTAGTCTTCAGAGGAACGCCACTTTGCTTGAAGAGCATGCTTTAAAGATTTTGCCCCCCCCCCCCCCCCCACTCCCCCCTCATTAGAGGTATGACCACTGACAGCCACTTTCACAAGATATTTAGTAATATATATGTTCTGCATATTCAGTGTATATCGACATGCCTGGGATTTCTATGCTCTTAAGGGCAGCAGCAGTATTAGAGGCTTTAGTTCTGCTAAACAGTGAAGCTGTAACGCATCGCCGCTTTTTGTACAGCGTTCTGAAGCTAATGAAATTTAAATTTTGAAATTGAAAACTATATAACTTATTCCGATTAGTAACTTCCTGAAATAACACAAAAGCCACACTCGGAATGGCTTTGATGGAACGCCAAAAATGCCACTTATTACTGCTTATTACTGGCCATTACAACCTTGGTGAACTATGTTATGAGAAATGCATGCCTTGCATGCGGGCACCCGGCCAGGAACTATTCAAGAAGAAGGGCAAAGTTATCTCTTTCGTAGAGGGATGGAGTAAGGACAGCGGAATATCTAGAACGAGGGCACTGCCGAGAGAACGGGAAGAGGGGTCAACTTCGCTCTGCTTCACGGGAGCGGTAAGCGGGCTCGGATGGCCGGATGAGATTAGATTTCAATATTGTTCAAAGGCAAAAAAGTACGACAGCCATGCGCCGCGATTGTGTGCAAGATCTAAAAATAAGGTGAGATAGAGGAAACACAGAAAAAAATTGGGTTAGATATCACTTTGCTCCTGCGAAGAACCGACGACACGATAGCTAGAGAGTGGCCTGGAGTTAACTTTGACACGAAGAAGAATCTTCACACATAAAGGCTCAAAAAAAGGCGGTCTTCAGAACTGACGTTGCCAGAAACGTTCAACATTTAGGGATTTTCAAAGACACTGCTGGGGCTTCTGTTGGTTTTTCCTCATATGACCGAGGTAAAAAGAAGATTGATTTGGGCAATTTCGTGATCCATTATCACGGCATGCAGGAACTGAAGCACGTGACAGGAGTAAATAACATGTAGCCCAAAAAGCACTGCGCGCCTTCCCGTGGATTTATGCTGCACTTTGCTGGTGGGCGAAGTTAGAGCTGCACCATAGACCTTGGTTGACTGTATTGCCCTTCCTATAGCATCGATATAGAAAATAAAACAAGCCTGCACAGTATTGGACCTTTGCACCTTTCTACTTCTACGACAAACCTGCAGGCTTGTGGAGGTTAGGGACATTTAAAATAAGCGCATACTTCTTGCGCGTGGTACCTGTATGATGTGGAATGGGGGCCCGTGGCTCGTAGGAAAACTTATAACACAATTTGCGCTCTATAAAGATGTAGGCTAACCGAGGGAAGCACAGCAGCTATGCACCTTTTATTCGACAGGAAAAACCAATGAGCGGCTTCTCGTAGTGCTCACTAAGTATATAGGTCCGAAAAGAGTTTAAAGAGTTAGCGTTGAGCAAATACCATAGGCTTGGTCAAAGCGGTGATGTCAGTGGGAAAAATAGGTGCTTCAAACGTATGACGTCATAATGGAATAATCAATTTACGCAGGGAGTAGAGATTTGTGTGCGGGGCACTAAGAAGACCTAATATTACTCGCGTGAGAATATAAAACACTCTATTTTTATCGAAGCCAAAAGCAGCACCATAACTTCTTGTGTTGCTCTGCACCGTATGCAGAACTATGCATGCATTGAGTGCGCAAAGCGAAGGCGTTTTTGTCGCTAGTGGTTGGTTTAATTTATCATCATGGCCAGCGGGGTGTAAATTTGGATGCGGCTGTCTTGGAAGAACAGCATGTCCTAGTAATTCCAGATCATGAAGTTACACAAGAATACAAGTTCCTAAGATGGTAGAAAGAAAAAAGAAAACATACACGCTAACTGCGGCGTTTAGCAAGTTAAATAAATGGCCTTAGCTGAGGAAATTGAGAAGGATGATCAACGCCGTGCATTTAGATTCCTCCCGTTGAATAACCAAAATCAGAACACCAGTTTTACAAGTACAACTTACTTTTTCCTTCTTGGAAATCAACACTAAAACGTTGGTTTCGCTTAGAAATCAGCATACCATAACAGTATAATTTGAACACTCGGCATATCGGACTAATGAAATTTATATAAAAGGTGTATGTTGTTCAGATAAACCACAAGCACCCTTACAGAGTAAGATTTTTGCTTCTCGTTTTGAGAAGTTGGATGAATGACACGAAATAATTCATATGCAGTCATTGCAGTGAAATATATATATCATATTTTTAGCACGAAAGTAAAGAAGGTGCATTAGTGTGCTCGTCACTTTGTTGTACTGCTTTTACTTACAAACGGGCTGAGTACAGGCCATATAAAGGCCGTGCACCAATGGTAAAGGTTAGGAGTGTGATCTCTGAAGATGTATCTACCACTTCACATTTCTAGACAGCCTGGTTCGCTAGTATTAACTTGGGTATGAAGTCTCGACTTTCAAGCATCCGTGGGAAGCGACTGAAACACTGCCTCATCGACTATCATCATCATCATCATCATCATCATCATCAGCCTGATTATACCCACTGCAGGGCGAAGGCCTCTCCCATATTTCTCCACTTAACCCGGTTCTGTGCTAGCTGCATTCACTTGACCCCTGCGAACTTCTTAATCTCATCCGCCCACCTAACTTTCTGCCGCCCCCTGCTACGCTTTCCTTCCCTTGGAATCCAGTTTGTTACCCTCAGCGACCATCGGTTATCCTCTCTACGCACTACATGTCCTGCCCATGTCCATTTCTTCTTCTTAATTTCCACTAGAATGTTGGTAACTTGAGTTATTTCTCTGGCCCACTCTGCACGCTTTCTATCTCTTAATGTTACCCCTACCATTTTTCGTTCCATAGCCCTCTGGGTTGTCCTCAACTTAAGTAGAACTCTCTTGGTTAGCCTCCACGTTTCAGCCCCATAGGTGAGTACAGGCAAGATGCAACTGTTGTATACTTTCCTCTTGAGCGATACCGGTAAGTTGCTAGTCATAATCTGCGAGTGCCTGCCAAATGCGCTCCATCCCAATCTTATTCTTCTTGTTATTTCCTTTTCATGGTCCGGATCTGCCGTTACTACCTGTCCTAAGTATACATATTCGCCTACTACTTCCAGTATTTCGCTACCTAATGTAAACTGCTGTTCCTTCCCGAGGCTGTTGAACATTACCCTAGTCTTCTGCATATTGATTTTCAAGCCTACCTTTCTACTTTTTCTGTCTAGGTCATCAATCATTATTTGCAGTCCATCCCCCGAGTTGCTTAGCAAGGCAATGTCATCAGCAAATCGCAGATTACTGAGGTATTCTCCATCTACCCTTATCCCTAACTGCTCCCATTCCAAGTCTCTGAATACTTCCTCTAAACAAGCTGTGAATAGTACTGGGGAGATTGTGTCTCCTTGCCTAACACCTTTCTTTATGGGAATTTTGTTACTTTCTTTATGCAGAACTATGGTTGCTGTGCAGCCACTATATATATCTTCCAGCACTTTCACGTACGGCGCATCTACCCCCTGATTTCGTAATGCCTGCCCGCCGAGGTTTCAACTGAGTCAAATGCTTTTTCGTAATCAATGAATGCTATGTATAAGGGCTGGTTATATTCCGAGCATTTTTCTATCACCTGATTGATGGTATGGATATGATCGATAGTAGAGTACCGTTTCCGGAACCCTGCTTGATCCTTTGCTTGATTGCAGTCTAAGGTTGTCCTGATTCTATTAGCAATTACCTTAGTAAATACCTTATACGTAACAGACAGTAAGCTGATTGGTCTGTAATTTTTAAGGTCCTTAGAGTCCCCTTTCTTGTGAATGAGGATAATGTTTGCATTCTTCCATGGTTCCGGTACCGTCGATGACACCAGGCACTGAGTATACAGGGTGGCCAGTTTTTCTAGCACGATATCCCCCCCGTCCTTCAGCAAATCTGTAGTTATCTGATCCTCTCCAGCTGATTTCCCCCTTTTCATAGTTTCTAGTACTTTCTTGACCTCGTCCTTCGTCACTGGTGGAACGTCTGACTGTTTTTCCCTACCGCCAATCTCATTACGGTCGTGACTACTTTGGCTACTGTAGAGATCTGTATAGAAGTCCTCGGCTACTTTCACTATCTTGTCCATATTAGTGATGACGTTGCCCGCCTTGTCCCTTATCGCATACATCTGGTTTTTGCCTATGCCCAATTTCTTCTTTACCGCTTTAAGGCTTCCCCCGTTTTTTACAGCATGCTCAATTTTGTCCATGTTATACTTCCTTATATCGGCCACCTTGCGCTTATTGATTAGCTTTGATATCTCGGCCAATTCGATCTGGTCTGTTGGATTAGAAGCTTTTATACTCTGGCGTTTCTTAATCAAATCTTTCGTCTCCTTAGACAGCTTACCGGTATCCTCTCTAACTATCCTACCGCCTACTTCTACCGCGCACTCAGTAATGATATTTCTGAAGTTATTGTTCCTTGCCTCTAGGGTAAGGAACATCGACTATCAGGGCTCCAGTAATGCTGCATGAAAACAGCCAGTGTCGAGAGGCAGTGGGTATATTCGACCATGGGAGGTGGTACCGTACTATTTCTGTGACCAGTAGGTCGCTGGATTCGTTCGATGCTGCCACCATGCTGACGTGAAACGAATCGGAATGCAAGATAGAAATCCAGTTCAAATGGAATGCGGCTCCACGGTGGAATAAAAGCCGCATGTGCCTACTGTGGAGCGCAAGAAAGGTTAGTGGCCGAAGCGATGCAATTGTTGATAAGCGCTGGAAGATACTTTGGAATGCACCTCACGGAGAACACAAGACATACACGAGGATTGGTAGCACGAAAATACTGGCGTATTTTCCAAGAAAAACACGCTTTGCGATGGCTCTGTCATCGGGGCGCTTGGCTGCTGAGTCCGAAGACGCACGTTCAATCTCAGCAGTGACAGCCGCGTTTCGATGGAAGCCAAACTAAAAAGCTGTTGGTCCAGTGTGCCGTGTGATCGAGCGATCAAGACTTGCATGGGGTATAAATTATTCAGTAGCACTTCAATACACCTCCTTTTACTAATTTCCTTCTTTCATTCCCTTCTTATGTGTCAGCAGCGTCAATACACCCCCTACAGCTTAGTGTACAGGTGGTACGCTTATTGGTGGTAAATTTAACGCACGAACACCCTTACAACACTATGTGCTACTATAGATGTGCTCAGGTGTGCTAAGGTACTATAGTCCCACCAAGCGCCGGTTTCACCACTTCACAAAGGAAGGCCGTGCCTCTAAATTGGAACTCGCACTACTTGATTGCTGAGCCCAGAAAGCGATGAAGGTGAAGAAGCTTTGTACTTAGGGCTTGACCAGGAGACTAACGAATGCTTCAATCTCTTCGCATCAGTCGGTAGATTTTTACTACTACTCTTACTTCTACTACTGCATCAATGCCATTTTACACAGCGTGGTTTGGGTGCCTAACGAGATGAAGCCTAGCGAGATGAAGACAGTTACTAAACCCACACCTTACTTCCGTCCCAAACTATTTAAATTTCATCTATTGTATACATATATAGATAGGGCAACTTTACCTGACAAGCTTTTATTGCATGCGTAGTTTGGAGTAACTCTTGCGGAAACGTAATTAAAACTTCTTCATATCCCTTGTACTGCAGCAACATCCAGCTGTAGTGCATCGTGACACAAGCACTGCAGTCCTCTCGGGGTTAAAAACCCCGTTTCCTATGCTCACCCCTATTATGTTCAAGTCTGAAACGACACTCGTCGGCTGTGTTCTCCTCGGCGAAAGAGACCAAAAAAAAATGCTCCCAGTTTACCTCGCCATCCTAAATGCAACTTAAGACTTCAAGCAAGTTTTGGCTTATTTAGTTCTGTTTACTTCGGTTTAGATTATTTTGATTGCAGTGCGCAACACACACAACCTTTCTACACTTTATGCAGCTTGTGGGACGCTCTAATTGGCTCTAATCAATTACCTAATTATCGACATGCACCAACGTTTTGCTCCAGCGAGATTTTTTTCATCCTAATGATGCCATCCTTTTTCTTATAACTCATTTCATTCGAACGTTATCATGATGACGAATTCTGGTGACACGAAACTTCGCCATAGCCATACAACGCTTACGTAATGATAAAGTAAATGCAGCAATGGCATAGAGTCAGGTGGGCAGATGCTGTTAGGAAGGTCGAAGGGAGAAGGTGTCTGCAGACGTAGTAGTGCGAGGCTGTTGGAATCAACAACAGATGGCTTTGCGTTTCGCAGGGGGCCGCTCCTGGTGATTATATTAACATTGTCGCATCGCAAGATTATTCTCACAGCGTGATCAGTGTGCATATTCGAGCTGGCGTTCAGGCATGTACATTTCGAGTATCCAGTGAAAGCTGATACCGTGAGAGGCTTTGAGGTTCTCAATGTGCGAAGAGGGAATCGATTTCAGGCTTTCCTCAAAGACATGAAACCCTTCCTTGTGCCTGAAGGAGAAATTGTTTGTGTTCGAAGAAGCAGCAAACAATGTATTCCATACCATACCAGCGATCATTGTGAGTGCTCTGTACTGTGAACTGCTTCAAACGTGTTTGTGATGACTGCCAGCTGCACGGATAGCACGTGCGGTTGTCGCAAGCGCACTATTGCGAAGGGGTTTATTTCTGGGACGTGCTAAAAAGGACCATCAAAAAGTACTTATCGCTCACCTAGTATAGAATTAAATTTTTGCTTCCAGATAATAAAGATGGGTGTCCTTTTGATTTAGCTATGTCGTGGGGCTTCATTGCATTTGGAGGTCGCGAATGGCCTGGTATCACAGTGATATTAATGCCCTGCCTGCACGAATGTACTTTTGTGGAAGTATTTTTTTTTAAATCTCGGACATGTGCTCCGGACTAGTCGCCAATGTTAGAGCTCTTGCCTGCGCTTAGAGAATTTTAGTATGTCAAAGCCATACTCGTAGGAGGTGGCGGATTTTTTTTTTTTCTGTGGTGTATATTGATGTATGCATATTGAGGTCGGTTAAGCATAGCAATGAATAAAAAATGCGCGCGTCACAAGCGAGGGCTCTATGTCACTAATGTGGTTAACAAATTAAAGGGAATGTACAGACTTTGTCAAAAGTTTAGGGTACAGGAGGTGTGCTTTTGTGCCACTTCGTGGGGCTTTTAACGCATTTCCAGTGTTCCAAATCTCTTGATGGTAAGGCGATTTTTACCTTATCTACTCCAATGAAAAAGACCGCCACTAATGATAACTCAGCGCCATTACGACTGAGAAGTAGACCCCGGGCTCTACACCTTTGACAAAGGCTGTACTTCAAAAGATAACAAACAATGCACTCTGAGGCAGACATCTGGGCCAGTTATTTGAGGAAATCATGAATCAGTTATCGAATGTTTAACGTCGCTGGAAACGTTTCGCCAGAATTATTGGCTTAAAGTGCCTCGGCTAATACCACGGAAGTAATAAATTTGCTGTTCCGCGAAGTAAGACCATAAGCAGAAGAAAATTCAAGCTCGCAGTTACTTTTATTGGTGACAAGTCAGAACTATCCGGGGAGAAGTTTCTTGAAAACTTGCCAGTATTTATTTCTTTTTATTACCATTATTAGTAGAAACAACCAGCGCTTCGTGATCAGGTGTCCAGGTTACTTGACCCGATTGCTGATAGGTCGGGGAGGTGTGTCCCGTAACGAAACAACGTGAAATGACAGAGCTGTGGAGAGCTGAGGAGTTCTGGCGGATGACATGACCACCGCTGTTTATTAGCTGAAGTTGTTACGGACGCGGCTCTTGCGATGGGCGTCTGGTCTATCGATCTTTCTTCCTTTTAATCTCCACCTATCCGGTGTTCTCACTGGGCAGTGGTCGTGCAACAGGTGAATGCGGTGCAAAAAATTCTTAATACCTGATTGAATTTGACCTTTAAATAAAGAATCCATAGCTCCAATAAAGCAAACAAATTGTTAGTTAACCGATTCCAAAATTATACTGACTGCACTGCGGCAAAAAAAAAAAAAAAAAAGCCGAAGCCTCAGTTGTCGTAGCGCTACGACATTTCGGACATGAGTGCAAGAAGGTTTTAGTTCGAACGGCTGAACTTTCAAAGGGATTCAAGCAATGAGGGTCAGACAGAAAATATGTGCTAGAAGGCGAGCCCGACGAAATTGGCATATATGGATTGACGAAATAACTTAGAAAGGTTTAAATAAAGAATATTTGAAAATGAACAAATGAGTATGTGTTCACTCCTCTACATCTAGGATGAAATTGTACCTGCTATGGCAGATCAGGGCCAGAAGTATGAAAGCTGAAAACCAAAGGATTCACACAAAAATATGGGCCGTATTCAAATATGTATATATAGAGGGATGAAATCTCAAATGCTGTCATATTTATTTCTAAGAAAATGCTTACGAATCCCACCACATTTATTCTTACCTTTCCTTCAGGGTTCAACCGACCCTGCACACAGCCTCTTGCCATAACATGCGCTAAGAGGCAATAATCCTGCATTGGAACACCGTCAGGTATTTGCCTTGGTATCATCCGCAAAGTAATAAAGATTGAAACTACTTACTCAGATTACTTGCAAGCACAACTGTATCAATAGTTTTTTTAATGCTGTTCAAGATGTATTTAGTAACTGATTGTAACAGGCGGCAGCATACTGGCTTTGATATCAGTTGTCTGCATGGCAAATTTTATTCGAGCTGCCTATTTTCTATGAACGGAACAATGATATTTGGGCAATAAAAGTGTCTACATGCTTATTCATCGCCTTCGCTTGCAATTTTTTGGCTTAGTTGAGTTATATATTGTGCATTTTAGTACTAGTTTATATTATTCGTTGTTTTGCCCCTTGTCTCTGGAATATATAGCTGTACCTTGAGATTACAATGAACAAGTTAAAAAGGCTATGAAGTTGACGTCGCAGTATTATTAGAACGCAAAACTCAGCGCAAAATAATTTTTCAGCCCCCCCCCCCCCCAATTGGAATTTAAATAAAAAAAAACTGTATTCAGAAGCTAATGCTATGTGTATTCGAATAGGCATTTCAGCTAACTTGGTTGCGTTACTTCCAGCGGCTGTGGTGCGCATTGTTTTCTAGCTTTGGGAAAAGGTGGGTTATGATGTCTCATCCAGGCTGGAGCTTACATATTTCACAATTAGAAAGGAAGAAACTTGGTTCATCGTTCAGTCTATGAGAACCCGTTATTATCCACGTAGGTCCATCAGAGGCCTGATGTGTCTCTGATGAATGTGCTTGAGGTTTTGTGTGAGCAGAAATATTAAGAAATCAGTGTAATCTAACAATCTGGAAGCTAGATGCGGCTCGAGGGTATCTAACAACACTTGCTCAGCCTATCCTATAGTTGGTTGAAGCTTAATGCTACGTAAACTCTTAGCACAATACGCACAACCTTGAAGTAGGCAGGGCGAGAAAAATGGGGAGAAAGGACAACAACAGACGGCTTGAGGCATGGCCTCCTGTTGCCGGATGTTATTGAGATATTGGCCCTTACCTGCTATGATAACCGGCGCGTTTTCATATCGGTGAATCCTTGGGCTCTAGGTGCTCTTCAGGTCAGCCGGATCCTCTTTCCCGTCTGCAATGACGTGCAAAGCAAACAGGAAGAGTGGATTTACGAAGGCATGGCCCTCAAGCCCTCCCCACCAAAAATGAAAAACGAAGGTCTGAAAGGTGTTAAAGAATTCTTTCCTTGCTTGTTTCTAAAGAGACATCAACAGGAAACCTCCATGCGTTCTTCTTATCCTCTAGAGCGATGCCTGTGCACGCAACATTAAGGAGCTCGCAGAGAGCTTTTGTTATATAGCGCATTACGACTGCAGACTGTTCAGAGCCTTCCTAGCACAAAGTCAGCTTTTATTATGAACATGTAAATAAATACGGGGAGAGACTGCTACTCGAATGTTCTACAATAAATGTCCTCGGAGCTACTCAAAGCTCCTCAAAGGCTCCTTAATAACCTATTGATAGAGGTTTCTTCAGGAAAGTATAAAATTGGTTTGCAAAATAACCTCAACTCTACCCCTAAAATGGGCAATACCCTAGCAGCCGATTACACAATATTATCGCATTTCCCCGTTCGACGAGGTCTCCTATACAGGGCGCCGAAGAGGAAGAGAGTGCATTCGATATGCAACACAAAAGTAACAACAGTAACCACGAGCAGCTGTCTATTTCTTTCAAGTGCTTCTAAAGAATTACCAAATGAAAGATTTTTCTGTGCTAAAAAGATTTCTCGCTGTTGTCAATATTGCTTGGCATTGTGCGTGTCTCTACTCGTTTTGAATTGCTTTTGACGTCAGAAAGTTCTGTTTATTACGACGCTGCGGCCACCGTGTGCGTACAGGTTTCAGTTGTAAGTTGTCCCACCTAATTAAATAGGCTATTTCGCTTGCAGGAAAGGAAAGGGGCAATATCTCGGTGCATACCGGAACCGTGTCTTAAGGGAAGAGAGGATGGTGGAAGTGTATAAGAAAGAGCAACGCAAGAAAAGAGAACGAGAATGAAGAAAAAAAGGAAAGAAAAGGAAAAACAAATAAACAAGCATAGAAACAGAAGGAGAGGTTCCACTGTGGAGGACTGGAGGATATTTTCGAGTATTTAGAGTTTTTAATCTTTACTGACATCGCACAGCACACAGACGCCTTTTCGGTTTCGCCTCTATGGATACAGGGCCGCCAGGGTCGGGTTTGTTTCAGTCATTTTGGTCAATCGCCACGTTTCTTAACAACTGTCATCGCGGCGGGTCTGCCTAAGTGCGAACAGCTTAAAACAAAGTATTCTACATGTGCTGCCATTGGCATCTAATTAACTTAGGCCGTAATGATGCTTCAGAATATTAGGTTTTTTGAGGCTAGTTGGTATATAATACCCAGTCACACTGGCGCAACGACGATAGCTTGTGTTGTATTTTTCTCTTTGTGTTGCCGTCGTGACGCCGCTGTTCTCGAGTATGCTGGTGCTTGTTTATTCCGTGCAGAAAGCAGCGTGCTGCCTGACTTTATTCGCACTTTGAATATTTCGAGCAATTTTGGGTGCAGTTGATTAGAAGATTTATAAATAATCTGTTGCTAGGCACATGCTTAAGCCGTTGTCTGCTGGTAGGTAGGCATGGATTGTGAAAGCAGTGAAAAACAAGCCCTTTCCATTTTGGTCGCCCTCTTGAACAAATATACAACAAAAACATGAAATATAAAAGATGGAGCTCGGAACAGAAAAAGTTTACCAGGCTTGAAGCTCAATGAAGTAAGGCGCGGGAAGGAAATTTTTTTTGCGCAGATATTTCGGGATATTTAAGAAACGTCAGACACGTTTTATCGAACCTTATAATGGTCGAAGGAGAGAAGTATATAGGCACGTGGCCCCCGGCTTTGCTAACCCTTGTTTTCCCAGGACATAGGAAGATGATCTTCACGTCACTGTAGATATACGGTATTCTCTGAATGCTTCAAACGAGGAAAGAATTAAGGGAATATTGACTGAGAAAAATGACCCCCATTTCATTGGAATACCCGCAAGTAATGAAGTTTTTGTAGTAAGTGAATCTGTTAATACTGATTCCAATAGCTTGTGTGCTGCGCGTCACCTGTAAAAATCACAACCCCAGTGCAAAGTTACATTTCGTAACGGTTCTGAAGGAAAATCAGTCCACAGAGTTATTATTACCACTTTGAAGATTTATCTCTATTGCCCGTCACCAGTTACGCATGTGAACAGGCTGTTTCAAAGCTGATTATTGTTAACAACAGTCAACAATAATAAAAAAAATATGCAATGAGTGATTTGGTTGTTGCTTCTGCTTTTTATTCGGCATTTGATCAATTCATGCACAGAATTTCATTCATTAGTAGAAATATTTTGTCGCTAGACGCAACTTATTGCTCTAAAAATTATGTTCAGTAGAAAAAGAAAAATAGGAAACAGCAACTTCGAATCCCAGTCGTTGAATTTTGTGGATGCATTTAATAACTCATTCGTGGTAATAACGGCCATTTGTTGTTTTGCATATATTATGTGGTGAAGATACTGTGTAGAATTTGTAAAGTCTAATCAAGGATGCGTCTTAAACAGCGCACTTCACTTCTTAATAAATATTTTTTTCAGTAGCCTGCTCAGAAAGAGAATATGAGCTACTCGCTCCCCCTCACCTCAGCCCTACTTTTTCTCAGTCGAGAGATTATGCACGCCAATGTTCTTTTTTTGTGGCTGCAATATACGTTCTGAGAGCGAGGCGAGAAAAGAAACTCATGATTTACTTGTATGTATCCAAAACAATAAACTCAGACCACGCACCCTGAGTCACACATTCTGATTTTGCGCATTGTTCTTAACACGCAGGTTTTCACATCTAGACTCTGCCTTGAATATCTCCGATATTTTTTGCACCTTGCTGAAGCATAGAAGGATTGACTTTACCATGTAAACTACCGCAGTTCTTCCTAAAACTGCGGTGGAATAAAAAATAATACTTTTATTGTGATTCCAAAAACTTTGAAGTAACAAATCTTTCTGTTAAAAGCGGCACACATATGCACTTCAACAAGATCTGCAGATAGCTTGTGGCAAGTAGAATCGTATTAACGTATTGCAATTCGCCACCTCAGATGTAGCATTGAACTAATTTATAACAAACTGACAGTGAGAGTCCGGAGAGAGGCGCTACCTTTCTCTCAAATATTGCTCATTATTTGGGTGAAATAATTGGTCGTCGGAAACCATGCAGACACAAGCACATATATATATATATATATATATAAAAAACGCAAGCTTGTAGAAGATCCGTTACTATCTAAGAGACTGCTGTTTATATATCATGAACGCCTGATTTTTCAGCAGGGAATGGATTTTATGAGGTTTCAAGTGACTTGACAAGCCAGCGTGCAATCAATTTACGGACACTTTTGGCACAGAAGAGCTGCTTTCTGCAACGCTGTTCGGTGTCGCTAAACTTGGCTGTTCTATTTCACAGGTTAATAATGAGCTATATTGCTGAAACAGTAGTATCACGTTTTATCTCTTCATCTCAGAGAGTATCTGAGCAGGTCTTAATTCCATTCCTACGATGGTCAGTATACTTTCAGTCGATGAGGTACTCGGCAACATTCCACACGGTAGTATGCCCACGAACAGTGTTTCCCTCTGCACGTTTTTGCAAGGCATAGGTTTTTATAAAATCGGGACAATTTTTTCATTAGAAAGGAAGCTTCCCTCTTTAAGAAAACCAAGAGACGGTGCACTACTGCTCCAGAAAAAAAGAGCGCTGCTTAGAAAAGGCGAAACAAATGGGGGACCTCCACTTGTCAACCATGTCCGTGCACTTTAATTTTAACTCATTATTTTGACTTCCACCCGATTTAAGGAGCCTATTTGCCAGGTTGTACTAAACATAAAAATAAAAAAAATTTGTGAAGACGGCAGTTGGCCGGAAAGAGCTGGCAGGTATTCCATCCGCGCAGCACACAACGACAAATGAGATCGACAAAGGAGCTGTGAATTAAGCACATCCTTTAACACAAATTTCCCAGTCAGCTACGTTTTCACATCCGCGTGACACCTTGTCCGACATGTCTACTTCCTCGTTGTTTCCCTTTCGAACTTTGTCGACCGGTTGGAAAGAGGCGAGGCAAAACTTCGGTAGAGGCGCACAAGGAATAAAAAAAGACAATAAAACTTCCCGGAAATTGCACGTTTTCCCGCGCAGCCTGTGCACTGATAAAAGGTTCTGTCCTTGAAAGCTGGCGCTTCTCAACCGCCGCCAAGCAAACGTCTGAAGGACTCAGCCATGGACGCTAAGATAGCGGGCTTCGCGTGCCTGTGCTGCTGCGCTGGTGAGTACGGGCTTCTTAACGTAAATGGAAGATAAGGACCTATTTGCATTCACTTTTGACAACAACGTAATTGCGTCTGCAATCGGACCCTGTTTATCATCGTTTTGAAAGGACGAGTTTGTTCACTGGTGGCACATGTGCCAACTAGGTTTATTAAACAATGATACCGCAGCGATTCCTATCGTGCTTTATAGAAATGTGCATTTTATCGGTCACGGTGAATGGAACTCGCGCCCAGACAGCATTGGCCGACTGCCGACCTATGGCCGGTCATCGGCAGCTGGTCGGCAGCCGACCTGCCGGCATTCGGTGCTCGGTCGAATGACGGCCCATGGTTGGCCATGTACCAGGTAGGACGGAAGTCGGCCATCAACCAAGGCCCAAGCTCAGGCACCCGACTGAACGCCGACCAATTCGGCCACGGTAGCTCGGTCAATGGGTGGCCCATGGCCGGCCATGTATTAGGTAGGGCAGAAGTCGGCCAGCATCCATGGCCCGAGCTTGTAACCCCGACTGAACGCCGACCTGTTTGCCACGGTAGCTCGGTCAATGGGTGGCCCATGGCCGGCCATGTATTAGGTAGGGCAGAAGTCGGCCAGCATCCATGGCCCGAGCTTGTAACCCCGACTGAACGCGACCTGTTTGGCAACGGTTGCTCGGGCATTTGGCTGCCCACAGTCGGCCGCATGCCATGTTGGCCAGGAAGCCGGCTAGCACTCACGACCCAATATGCCTGTAGTGGACGCCGATTACCTCCCTGGATCTACTTAACATCTTGTACAAATCCAGTTGTCAGTGAGAACGCGCATACAAAACAAAACCGCGTGGTCGTAGCACGATCATGTGACATTAAATTAGTGATTAGAAGACAGCTTTTTCATTGCCGAGAAAGAAAACGTTGCCGCAAGTTGATGGAATAAATGACCGTTTTCTGCGCGCAGGAACTAAGCGCAGCATCGTATGTTTACCTGGGGAAAGGACCGAATACGATGTGTGCACTTTCTAGATGCAATCCCTGAAAAATGAAAAGTCGGAAGACTGTCGAGTTTGCCATTTTAGTTTCACACGGTGGTAAAAAAAAAGAAAAAATGGCAGCTTTTCGCATAGACTGCGAGCATGGCAAGCCCCCCTATTGCAGCAGTACAGAAAATGTTGCGGATTCCGTACGTTTTTCGCATCACACTTACAGAAAACAAGCGGATTTCATACGTTCGTTACGGAAGTCCTTGCGGAACTTACGGATTTCATGCTGCGGATGCGGATGGTCGTGTGCGGAGAGCATATAGACGTCATGCGATTGATACGGATGTTCTAATAGAGTGTACGGAGCATGTACGGCGATTGCGGACGGATGTGTGCGGAGCATACGGATTCCTCACTGACATGATGCGGTAACTACGGAGTGCGTACGGTTGATGCGGATACTCCGTTCCGCGTAAGCGGAAACCTCGCTGTACAGGCCGGCAAATGCGGAAGAAACGGACTTCACCACAGCTACTCGCTTGAGCCACGTGTCCCGAACGCAGTCGTTGCAAATAATTAATGAGGCTGTTTCGCTCACTTTTTATACATTTATTGAGAGAATCATACGTATATGTATAAGCCATGTAAAGACTAGCTATGGCTCGCGGTGACAATTAAGACGCACCAAAAAATGGCTCGCGCGGCGGTAATAGCAGTTGCAGACGCACTGCAGTCGATCGGTAGCATGAACGATCGCCACGCCTTGGCCGCTATCACTTTGCATGTTATCAGCGTTCATTGAACGCACGGATATGTACCGAAAACAACCGCGAACTTCGGAAGAAAACAATAGCACGGTACTATTCATTCTTCTCCGCAATCCGTTCGCGGGTGATTGTGTCATTGCCGATGTTTGCTTAGAAGCGTTTTTTTGGTGACGCTGCGCAATTGTGATGAGTTGCTTGAGCCTGAAAAGCTGAGTGACCGAAGGGATTTGAAAACAGTGCTACATGTGTTTTAATAGAGGTTCACAAGAATATCAGCATGCATGTGAGCCTTCTGAAAGGGTTCATCTTCTGCAATTTAATTTCATTTATTTTCCCCTGAGGGCATTGCATAAGGGGGGGAGCAAACTTAATATGCAATGCGAGCAAGAACGGGAAAACATTGGAACAACAAGAAAACAGAAACGAGAGAAATAGTGCATGGCCGGGTTAAACGGAACAATATGAAAAGTAAAAATAACAACATACCATAAGTAAATGATGCCGAAACTGTTATATAAATCTATGTTATATGCATGAAGTATTAAACACGCGAAAAAAGGCAAGACAATGTAAGCGCTGTCTCCTGCCCCCCCCCCCCCCCCCCGCGCGCCCACAATTCCGCCGACGTCACCATCAATGCCTTCACAAAAGTTGGTCGTTCAGTTTTACCCTGAATGATTTACAATCAGTACATGATACGATGGTGTTTGGCAGGGCGTTCCACATATTGCGTCTGGAAAAATGAAGAATTTAGTGCTAATAACGTGCAACAGTTAATACGTGCAATGCTATGATTTGGTAGCAACTTTACTGGATTAAGTGAGTGATGAGCATTTTGCATTTTGGAGGTGCTAAAATTCTTCAAAAACAAAGTCAATCTTGTTTTAAACAATACTCTGATGCCCCCCAGGTTCTTTAACTTTTGCAAGTCAATTCACAGTTTCATCTCACGTTCATAAGTTTTTGAAAAGTTCGTTTGAAGGCAGGTTGTCTCACACCAATACAGTCAGAATGGCTCTGGATGTTATCACAAAACACAAGTCCGGCTACATAAAACAGGAATCTAACTTTCTTAAGTGAAGGGGGTTCTGAACACATACAGAGCATGAACAAACAGCAACTTTAATGATAGATGAAATGCAACTTGAAGCAAATTTTGATCGCAAAGCTGGCTTGGCTGCTATTTAGTTGTGAAGCCCTGCGAAAGCCGTCCACATATTCATGCTCCAGGGGTTCTTCAAACAGACGTACACATTCTACCTGTGGCACAACTTGATGCTAAGGTGCTGCATGACTTTCTTTGGAAGCTTATTATTGACCTGGAGGCATCTGCTTTTTGAATTAGAGCATTGATATCAGACAATAACTTCATGAATAGGAAAGCTATGTGAATCTTTGCTTAGCCTGCAAGGCAATAGCATTGTGTACCAGCATCCTGCCAATCCCTCATGCCCCCTATTTCTTCTAGTAGACCTAATTTACTATCTTAAGTGTAGTTTTGTTTAGCTAAGTGTATAAGCTTCATTTTGCAGGCACTACTTCAAAATATCTATGGCATATTTATTGCTGGGTACAAGTAAAGAGAAAGCAGCAGCTGGTATTTAGCTACAGTTAGAAGCACCCTGTACCCTGTAGAGTATAATGACAATGTGATTTACAACATGCTCAAGAAAACAGTAACCAGCTTGAACTTTAGAGTAGTTAAATGCACCTTAATACAAAACAGCAAGACACTGAAAATATTCTGTTAGCAGCTAGCAGCAAAGTTTTGCCATCACTGCACTCCCACGTTTATTAACAGTAGCTGCATCTTAAAAATTGTGGGCCATACTGAGTGACATTTCATCATAATCTAGTCAGAGTGCACTGTACAAAGCATATGCTCACTATGATGGCTCAGTGCTTACAGGGCTTGATATAAACCCAAAGACGAATTCAATCCTAGCCACAGTGGTTGCTTTTCAATGGAGGTGAAAAGAATGGTGCCTGTCTACTGTACAGTTCCACTGCACATTTAAAAAAAAACCACAGATGATTGAAATTGCCATAACCATCAAGAGGGTTTCTAGTTGGGCTAGTTGGTGACTGACATGTTCAAACATTGTTGTGCTTAAGAACAACTGACGTAAAGAACGATGTGAAACACAAAAGTGCAAACTATCAACTGAAATTTTATTGCGATGAACATACATATATAGCATTACACATAACAACATCACAAAAATCGACAAGTCAGCAAAGTAGCTATTGTCTCAAGGGTGAATGTGATATCTCCTTCACAAAAAAAAAAAGAAAAAAACCATTTGTCTCCTTTTCTTTATTTTCCCAAGAATTCCCTTTCTTTTTTCGATAGAGAGACCGAAGGGTCGCTTACGCATGTCCCATTCCCGGATTCGATACAGTGGGCCTCCCACAGTTCCCTTGTTAGCTTGTCTTTAGATTTCAGAAGAACTGCCGTCTCATTGAAAAATGGTGCACAATCTTTGCATCTAGCGCAGTGTGGCACCAGACTTCCAGATACACTAATTTGGTTACAGTTGTACCTGTGCTCTCTGAGCCTTTATTTAAGGCATCTTCCCGTTTGCCCCACATATGCACGACCGCATGAGAGCGTGCATATTTTTTTGTGAAGGAGATATCACGTTCACCCTTGAGACAATAGCTACTTTGCTGACTTGTCGATTTTTGTGATGTTGGTATGTGTAATGCTATATCTGTGTGTTCATCACAATAAAATTTCAGTTGATAGTTTGTGCTCTTGTCTTTCGTGTCGTTCTTTACGTCAGTGTTTCTTAAGAGCAACGATGTTTAAACATTGCCATAACCCATCATGGCAGCATCTCTCATAGACTAAGTCACTTTGGGATGTTAAACCCTATAAGCCAAACTGAGAGTACAAGCAAAGTATTAAATCTTAATCCCGCTCAATAAGGTTTGGCAAATCACATACATATATGCTGTGTCATCAGCTGGAAATTCAATGAGAAGGCATGATGCTGCAATATCATTCAATTTCAATATTGACAGAGCAGTCAGAAGAGACAAAAAGCACTCAGTAATGTGTCTTCGCAGCCTGTGTGTACTATCAATGCAAACCAGTTTCTTACAAAGAAAAATAGTACTAGTACCATCAAAATGATGGCCTCTGCTGACAGGCTAGGTGTGCAGTTGGCATGATCAAGAAGACATGCTCCATCAATATGTGTGTAGCTGTAGCAGTAAGGGGATTAGCTAGCATGGCAATAATGAGGTCTTTCACTTATCTCTCAAAGGAATGAAGTGTTGAGCTACAGCTGTTGTAGCATTACCAGCTTCTCCACCACCTTATTTGGCACCCATTTTGCACCAGTTATCATTTTAATGAGCCTGCCACTCTCATTCTCAAAAACAAAAACACTATGTCCCCACAGATATCCAAAGTTTCTAATAGCTGTTACGAGGTGAAGCAATTGATGCAGATTGAATATCATCATTTGCCGGTTATAGAGTCTTCATCCAACAAACTCCTGTAGCAAGTGACCTGCACCACAGAAATTAACAAATAAAGCATGTATTAGCCCTGGCAAAACATTCTGTGCAATAAGCAAAACAATTGCAAAGGCAGGAAAGTTGGGTTTGTTCAGCCTGTTGTGATAGGATCTGCTGTATTTGACTGGGTGCCCATTTTATTTTCCTGGGGAATATTATTCATTTTAGCTATATGCTAAAATATGTCTATAAAGCATACATTGGCATCTTCATGCACAATCTCACGCATGGATTCTGGTTAGTTCAATTGTCCAACAAATATCAAATTTGATACTCTGCATGGATTAACAAACTTTTTATCCCTATTAAAATGAAGTGATACCTTGTTAACTGAAATCACGCCTTGTAAAATGCACTGCATTATTTAATGCGCAATATCCACAATGGTAGACGTATACCAGTTAACAGCTCCGTGTCATTTCAACCCCCTGGGGTTCTTCAAAGTGCACTGGTGTCATGCAGTACACGGGTGCCTTGCTTTTCATCTCCAATGAAAAGCAGCAGTCATGTCCTGTGTTTGAACTTGCATCCTTGGGCACAGCGATCAAGTGCCCTAACCACTGATCCTTTGCAGAGGGGCAAATCCACGAAGAGTGCAAGCTCAACTGTTACTTAGTATTTGAACAGCTACTATTATTATGTTGTGACATATTATGTTGTGACATCCAGCAATTGCTTTGTCTGCGGAATGTGTAAATGACAATAGTTACAGCTCTCATTTAGTTTAATTGAAGCCAGTGATTGCAATCCTTGTACATTTTGAAATGTGTCGTATGTATCTTTCTTATTAATCTCTTTTATGTCATGCATAATTGTTAGAAAAGTGTGAACTATTAAAATATTGAAACAACATAGCTGAATAAAATTTTTCAACTTACCAGTATGCTATAGCTGTTCTTCACTCAACTCTTCTAAAAGTAGTATGAATACTGCACCAACAAGCATCATGAAATTCGGTTAGGGAAGGATGCCTGAATAGCACAGCACAGTATAAAATAGGAGCCACATATTGCCACCGGTTGGTAGTGGCATGTACATCTCAGGTCAATAATGTGTCAGAGCATATACTACAATGATAACAGAGTTGTATAAAACAGTGTTGTTTACATATATGTATATGAACTTCAACTTGTATTATTTGCTCCCTTGCCTTGTTTCAGACAGATGTGAAAATATTGCAAGAGAAAATTTCACATCAAAAGTTGAGAAATAAATTATTGTAAATTTGACAATTTTTAATCATGCCACCCCCCCCCCCCTTATCATGTCCTGCATTTCACTAGTAGGAAAATGGTCACCCAGAAGTGCACTCATTTTTTTTTATTATTATTCAAAGGCTTGCCATGTGGCATAGAATGAGGCTGTCTTCTTAAAGGAAGTCATGCAGTCTATTTTCTTCAAGAAACCGGAGCAAGCTCCGGCTCTTAATATTGTCCATTAGCCACACGTATAAATGTTCCTCCCTCGTAGCCGACAGTCCAACTTCTTGTAGTTGTCTTATTCTTGACGGCTGCATTCATGGGCACGTTCATAAAAGGTGGCGAAGACCCACCTCGGCAGTTGGCCTTGTACACTTAGGGCATGTACTCTGCACTGCATCCTCTTCAGAGCCCCGTCGGCATGTCACCGATGGGGTAAGGGCCCTAATCCTTGTAAGGGACACCTCTCTCGTTATGTTATGAGAGAGGGATTAAGTATAGTAACAGGACGTATAGTAACTGCATACGTTGTTTTCCTGAGTTAATGCTGAATGCAATGAGACAAAATCGAAGTAGGAGCATTTAATGTGATGGTCATATATTTGCAGAGGAAACCCTATGGTAAAAAATGTGTGCTAATATAATCGGGCATACAGGGCTTGATATGGCTTCAAACTTTCATTTTTGTGCAGCTGTATGAATCAAGTCATATATCAAGTGGCAGTCTGCAAGTCGGACTTGAACATAGCAGCATTGCATGCAAATAAAGCTATATATTAAAGGCATGAAACGCGACAACACTTCGTCTCCGGGCCTCGTTACAGTTTGCGCCATTCTAAGACCATGCTGGGGACCAACCCTTCGATTTTAGCTGTGATGGTATTGGACTGTACATTTAATGCATGGATACTGAACTTAACATATGCTGGGGCACTTAGATTTACTGCAAAATTACGCTGGTAACGACGTTAGATCGACGTACTGTGCCACAAAAATTAAACAGTAGTATGTGGTTATTTATCATTAGATATCAAAAAGGGAGGAAAAGATGTTTGCTATCCCCGGCAGCACCTGGCTGAGGCGGCGAAAATAAAAGGATAGTAAGGAAGCAGTAGAGGAAATCAAAGAAGAGCGACAGAGAGAAAGGACAGGGTAGGCAAAAATAAGAAAATAAAGATATATACACTATATATGGTATAATGTACAGTAGAATCGCGACCGCGCCTTTCGCAGTAATGTGGTGGTCACAAAAAAAAAAAAAAAAAAAAAAATTAATAGCACAAAATTTGCATCACGTGATATAATAATACCGCGGTAGTATGTATGCTGCTATGAATGCACACGTTAATGAGCAACACGTCCTCCACCAAAGCGCATAGAAAATGGGGTAATGTGAACGCGCGGTTATGTTAACCTCCGTGATTATGAGAGTGTATATTTGTTTCCTTTGGCCATATGACCACGGTGGACATCAGTAATAAAATGATAATTTTCTTTACTTTAAATAGCAGCAAGTGCTTCCTATCTGTTAAAACTACATGACAAATATCTGACCTAACCGGTTTTCCTGTCTGAAGACGATAATTTACTAGCAGACGATATCACGTCGCAAAACGAACGAAGCCAGAGCCATCCAAAGCTTTAGGCATTCCTGTAGCCAAGAGAGTCTGGGAGGCTGCGTTAATGGCGGTGTTTGTGCGCGGTCACGGTGTGCGATGCTCTTGTTGTACGCAAGTATTCATTGTTTCATATCTGCCAGTCACTGCCTGCAGGCAGTTTGTCGCGTGGCATGGAAGCTCCACAATAGCCTATGCGGTATGCGACGACGAGGGAAAGCTTTCGTGAACGTATCGCTTGTGAAAGCATACAAGCCACAGACTACAAAGAATGTTGCGAAGGGCAGGCTTACGGTGTTGGCAGGCCAGGAGATGACCGCAAGAGAAGAACTTTTATCATGGAAATGGCGAAGAATTGGCAGGTAAGTGCTGTAACTATGTTTACACGGGCGTATGTACCTTTTCCCTATTCCTGTTTCTCATTGCAATGGCAGTAGGGCTAGCAGTAGCAGTATCGGCAGTTGCGCGTCACTAGAGAAACAAAACTTTATTGTCGGAAGCTGAGTTACGGGGTACCCTAGTGGAAGAGCCAAGTAGCCGTCAGCTGGGGGCTCGCTGTTTACGGCGCCTAGTTGTATGTATCGGGACGCACGTTACGTAGCACTGGGCGGCAAGTGGCCGTCAGCTGGTGGCTTGCGGCGACTTTTTCAGAGCGGTGCGCACGGCGCCCAGTTGTATGTATACCTATCGGGGTTTGTGCTAAGGCAGCAGTAGGGGGGGGGGGGGGGGGGGGGGAGGGAGGGAGGGAGGATGGAGTCTCCAACAATTTACAGCCCACGGCATCATCAGATGTGCCACCAGTTTTGCATTTGATGCGGCCATCTTCAGTGAATAGAGGCTTTGTCTGTGTACATTCATCTTTCATGGCCTTAATATTTAAATTGCCTGCACACCTCAAAGGGCAGTGAGACATTTCCAGTAATGCTGAGGATGACGCTTAAATCAGTTGCGCAAATTCAAGCAAGGTATCAAACTATTGCAAAGATGCATTCAAAAGACTTATTGCTTCAAATAGAATACAGCCTGGTTCACTCCTGTGAATGCGTTCCGAATTTGCGTCCTGCGAGGGAAAATCAAAAGGTTCACATTCCAAAAAAAAAAAAAAAAAAGCACCCAGCACGCAGTTGATAAATTCCCATTTTAGTTTTTGATTAATTCCATTTGGTATGTATGGGTTCAAGTCATTGAAAAAAAACAACAGCAGCAGGATTGGCTGAAAATACATTTTATCTATGTTGCGTCAACAGACGCTTTGGCAAGAAAAAAGGAAACGCATGTCCCATAGATGTAAATACGTCAGTATTTTTTCCTAGTGACAATGAAGCAAAAAAAAAAAAGGAATGGTGCACTTGTGGTAAATTTCGCTGACCTTCCTGTGCTCCACTGTAACCTGGCGCTGACAATCCATGCATCCGATGGTAACGCAATATTATAAATATTTCAAAGGCATGTAAGCTCTCAATAAGTGTGCTCACGCGCGTTAATCTGACTGAAAACTAAGCCAACAGGCGAGAGCACAGTGAGCTGCTGCCAGGGACGTTACTCGTGATGGTGAGTTTTTGAGAAAAGAACAGCAGTGAAAACATTGCAAACTATTATGTATGAACATGGATAGGCTCCGATCGGAACGAGCCTTCACTGCTCAGCTAATGCGCACGATAGTTACTTTTTTCAATTGATGTTTTGTGTGAGTGCCTGCCACCGCCAGCACCGCGTCGCATCGTTGCCGCCGTTGCTTGTAGCCAGCGAATGCCGAATTGGTGAACCTTCTAAGGAGTTTCGAGGGCGTGCTCGAGTGAAATGTGCTGAGCACACCCGCCGCGTCAGGCTCGTGAATGCCAAGAACTTCCATCCATATTTTTTTCGCTCATTCTGAGAGGGAAATATATAAAAAAAAAAACATTTTTCCACTGCCTTCGCTGCTCAAGTAGCATGGGGCTGCCTAGTTTTCGTTCTCATGGCAGCGCAGAATTCAACGAGATATCACCTACGAGAAACCAGCTGTTTAGGCAAGAGTTTGCATGTGCATAGAGGGTAGCTATACTTGCCAAAGCCATTTATGTAGAGAGACGCAGAGTTCTCCGAGGCAGAACAATAGCCAGAGCCTGTAGCAATGATTACTTTTTTGTAATACTTTGGAGTAATTTGACGAAAGCAAACATGCTGGTTTTGTAGATACTATAGAAAATACAAAAATATGACAGAACATATATCTACTTATGAGCCCTTTTAGCTGTGAATTTATTGTTCGTCCAATCATCAAACCCCTACCCAGTGATAACACATCCGCTGCCAAAAACGGCCATTGTGTGCCAGCACCCTCAGTGGCCCGAACTCATTTTTCGCGACCAACTTAAAGCATTAAACGCTGGATAATACACAAAACAACCAGCAGTTATTGTGTCACTGTCTACGTAACCAAAAGGCAGAACAATGTGCTTAACAAGCATTTCGAAGCTCTTTTAAGGCTTTCTCTTTGCTGTAAACAATGTTTTTCATTGTAGCTTGCATGCAAGGAGTTGTCAAATGTTGGTCACTTGTAAAAAGTGTTTAGCATTGATGCAGTGCAGTGCATGAAGGAAGCTTGCAAACATCAGTTCTTGTTAATTACCTATAACGAGGTTGCAAACTCTACTTGACTTGTTTCTGTTTGCATGTGTTCGCAGAGAATATTG
Source organism: Amblyomma maculatum (assembly GCF_055883805.1). Classification (NCBI taxonomy): domain Eukaryota; kingdom Metazoa; phylum Arthropoda; class Arachnida; order Ixodida; family Ixodidae; genus Amblyomma; species Amblyomma maculatum. Next base: position 386,970,537 of record NC_139344.1, read on the forward strand.
AAATGAAATTGGATACCCACCTTGCACATGGCGGAAGGGCAGGGAGAAGCAAGAGGTAAAGGCACTGAGGATTGAAACCCCTGTGTTTATCTCTGAATATTGCCTTCTGCTTTTGCTGTTATGTAAGAAGTGGTACCTGCAGCAGTCCCAAAGATGAGCTGCTTGGCAGCTGGCTAAGCCATGATGTTGTACAGCTGGAATACCTCTTTTGAAGGGCTTTTGGGGCCCCAGTGTTGAGTTTTACCTGTCTCTAAAGATTAGAAAAACATTGTTACAGGATGGGAAGCTAGTGAAGAAAGAGCATGACCGATGGTGATGGGATGGGATGGTTTTTAATAATGGGAGCAGGCCTGGATCAAGTGCTCATGCCTGTGCCACTGCTCGCTTCATCTTCATTGTCCTTAGCAATATTCAGTGTCGAAAAGAAATTGAAGATGTTGGTTACTTTCCTAAACTTGACTTGCTGCTCATTAATTAGATATCTGCACATACTCTAACAGTGAGACGCCTTGTGACAAGGCCAATGTTGGGAGCATGCCCAATCCTTCCCTTAAAGCATGCCAATTTTCATGCTTCGGGTTGTTTCTTATTGGTCGTCAAGAATGTGCTTCTAGTTTCTTGTTGCACTACTGGCACCCCGCTGACTAATTGGCATGGTCAGGCGCGTCTCATGCACTTACCCGGGAGCTTTAATGCAATTATGGTTATGCTTGCCTTCAGCACTTTTAACCGCATCTTATTAAAAGGCCATATTAGGAAAATAAAACAACAAATGCAGTGCTGTAAACAGCGCATTTCTAAAATGGCAATTTACTGTCTCCTTACATTTTAAGGGCCAGGTGAGAACTGTGGTCTCGATTTAGTACTTGGGATCTATATACAAGCAGAAACCATAAGTTAGTGTAACGTTGAGGAGAACAATAGAAAAATTCTCTGAACATTGCACCCACATTCCTTTCCCCGCTCTCCCCTTCTGGTTGGTCTGTTTTGTCTGTTGTATTCTGTTGTATAACACCCCCGAAAAATATTTCTGGCTAGGCCACTGGTACCAAGAGTACTGTCACCAACTTGCCCAAGCTTCCTTATCTGCTAATTTGATTCAAATGTTGCAAAAAGCAGTTGTGCCTTTACGAGCCACCATACTCCATGCGTATCATATGAGTGGACACTGCCACAGTTCTCATGAATGTAGTTTTGCAATAGAGCTGCATATTAAATGATCTACCAACAAGGAAAATGGTTGGTATATTTATTGCATCAGTTAAGGGGTCGTCGCCAAACATACAGCACCTTAGAGAATTCGGCACCAGGTGTTTGCATAAGTGATAACTCATGGACAGATGCAATTGATATCTTGAGCAAGTATGAGCAATACCCACACAGCTAGTTTTCTATATTTTGTTTTTATCTACAATATTACTCTGATTCATTGGTATTGTGTATAGGTGCTCCCCAGTGCATGCTCAAGTTTGCAACATCTTGTCTGCCTGTGCAAATATAAAGAAGCAGCGACGTGCAGACCGGAACTTTTTGTAATGAATGCGTTGCATGTGGCAGTGTATTTATGCTAATACACAGTACCAAAGATGTGCATTATCACAATGGTGTGCAAGTGGCCGAGCAAGGGAACAATACGCACCTGCTCGCACTGGTGAGTCAGCAGAATGCCACTGCTGCAACAGTGCCTTGCAGCATGCCCCTGGCAATCAATAAGCAGCTACTCAGTGACAGAAAAATAGCATGCTTGTTGGTAACGAAGGACACGCATGGTCCTAGAGCCAGTCTCGTCACCTGGTGTGTTACCATGATATGCTGCTGTGGAGTGGTCCAGTAAATTTTGTCCTTGATGGCAGACTTCTGTCCATAACACTTAAGAAGCCAGAAGGTAGACATGGACAGTATCTTTGTACATAGTGTAGGCACATGAAGTAAACATTCCACTGCATGATATTTTGTGCAGTCTGCTACACATAAGCATAGGGCTTTTCCTTCACTTCCTTTTATTACCTGTTTATATAGCTTGTGGTCATGGAAGTAAAAATATTACAAAGAGTATTTTCTTTTGCATTGCACGGCCAAATAAATCAACAGAAATAGGAAATGAGAGCTTCACTTCTTAATTTCAGTTGTAAATAGCGGCTAGTGACTCTATTAGCTAAAGATGCATTGCTTAGTGTGTTATTTGAGTGGCTGATTTTTGGGGTGCTCGGCTCTTGATCTGAAGCTTTTCTAACTGCATTCAACTTTCTGGTTGGCTTTTAACTATTTGTATAACAATGTTCAAGTAACTGTGTTCTATTTGCTTCTTTTTGCACCCCAGGTTTTTATGTAACCCCCCCTCACATAATACTCCAGTTGGAGCCTGTGAGGTATGTGAGTAAAAAAAATACAGTAAACCCTCGTTAACACGGACTCGCATATCTCGAAAAATTGGTTAAGTTCAAAATTTTCCACGTCGCGCTTTCACCTCCCATAGGTACTATGTACTGACTCCCGTTTATCTCGAAGCATTTTTCGGGCATAATGCGGATATGTCGAAATTTTGACCGCAAAGATCGAAGACACAGGTCATTACCAAAAAGTGATAGGGGCTCCAAGCGAGTGCTTTGTTCTTATATTAAGTGCTGAACGCAGTCGCGTTTAAAGAGCGAATACAAAATTCCCGCAGACGCAGCCGTTTTTCACCTTGGGAGCAGTCACGTAAGCACCGATCGCACGCGGGGGCTGATGGGTCTTATTGGGCGTGGTTCGGTCAGCTGCCCTCCGCATGTGCATACCGGCAAGAGCAAATTAGTGATTGTGTGGTTCTGTTTTGTCGCGCCATATTCACGAAGCGTTGACTGATTTTTGTTGTATATGTGGTGTCCGCAACAAAGTTGAATGCAGCGGCGGCAACCAACGGCTTATGCGATGCGTTTAGCAGCTAGAGGACGCTTTTGTCGGGCAGAATGCCAACGCGAAGCTGGCAAGCATTACCCAGTTCTTCCTTCAAAAATCATAAGGTTGAGTTTTTCCTGAGAGTTCTTTTCCGTTAATTACAAGAGCTCCCTTAGTGCAGTGGAGCGTTGACAGGCGTGACAGGCCGAGGGACGCCAAAGCATTCCGCTCGGCGCTGTCGCGCTCAGGTTCTGGGTTTGTAGAAAATTTCGCGTATCACCCAGAAGCAGCTCGCTAGGCAGCCAATCGCAGAAGGCTTTGGGCTACTCAATTTCCGTCCTAGTTCTTTTTTTTTTTTTGTGAGCGAAGTTGGTTTTCCTAGTCCGATTTGAGCGAAGAACCTGCAGACGCTCACTTCGTCTGATCCGTGCATATATGAGCGCATCGAGACAATTCAGTAAAAGCTTGGTAGGGTAGTAAAGGAAAATAAATATGCTAGTGTGGGTAGATATTAATTTTCTAAAGGAGCAAGAGGAAGTCATTGCTTCCATCGCAGTGTAGTAGCGCACCGCTGAGCTGTGACCTTTTTTTTTTTACACGCAATGCGCTACAAAACCATTCATCACTGTTTTACCATACGTCATGCTGTTTAGTGTTAAAAGCTGGATATAGCATAATTGTACTCCCCCTGACAGGCCCAATTGACCTTCATTTCCCCAGCTAGGGAACTGGAGATTGCGGACGCTTTATTAATGTGTGGAGCTATCCATGGTAGCTAAGGAGTTAAGCTCGGTTCTGCTCTCCTCGTCTGAGTTTTTCTTCCTGTTTTGACATGTAAATAATGTATATAAAACTTCTTTGCCAGCTCTACCTGCTGCTCCCCGTCCGATGTCTTGTCCACCTGATCACGCTACCCAGAAGCCTTGGCCCCGAACCTGATCGCATCAAGTGGATGGCTGCGGTGTAATCGTCTGCGCCTCCAGTCCTGACTCTGGTACAGTAAGTACATGGTCCTTCTCTTGGAACATTGCCAGGTTTTACAACTTGTAGATATTTGTAAGCTTCGGCAAATGAAGGGTGGTTTTAGAGGCAGATTGGTTTCCTCTAACCACATAGTGCAGGGACTTGCCATTGCTGCAGTAGTCATGGACTGAAAAAAGTTGCACAAACTGGAGCTGGTTTTAATCTTTGGGGAATTGGGCATTGACTGTGGGCCCATCCGCAGAAAACCAGAACTGATTAGGGCAATTGAGGACATCGGTGCGGACGCGGAGGAGATAGCAGAACGTTGGGAGCTTATTCAAGAAGAGTTAAAGAAGGCTGAGGAACAGGAGAAACTCAAAAAGGATCTTGAAGACAAGTAGAATGAAAGGGGGATCGAGAAAAAAACAGCTCGATCTGCAGTTAGCACAGGCAAAATACACTGGGAGACACACACCAAACTCCGTTGTGAGTCAGGAAGCATCAAGTGTTAAAATAAAAAACCTCTTGCTACCGTACAAACTAGGAGAAGACATAGGGTTTTTTCTCGTAAAGTTCGAGTGGGCATGTGAAAATGTTGAGTTATCATCCGAGCTTTGGCCCCAGAAGCTGCTGACCATCCTCCCATGTGAGGCAGCCCAAGTGCTTGCTCGTCTGACAAAAGAAGGAGCAGCTGACTATGCTAAAGCAAAGGCAGCGTTTCTCAAAAAGTACCGCCTATCCCTCAGATGCGTTTTGCCGCCATTTCAGGGAAACCAGGTAACAACGTAATCAGTCGTTTCCGCATTTCACTTACAATCTGAAGGCAGACCTGACAGAATGGTAAAAGAGGAGAAGAGGCTTTCGGAACTCATGACAAAATAATAGAAGTGAATAACGGCCTGGGGGGCCAGTTGGTGCATGATGGAATTGAACGGCGGCGCAACATGGAAACGGACACAGACAAGAAGGGGACACCACATGCGCACACTACCAACTATTTATTAAACGGAAAGGTGGCATATTTATACGTCCATCTCAAGCATCAGACTCATCGCCACAGTCCGCTCCAAACCCAACACGTGAACGCCGAGCACCACCAACAGGAAATCAGACAAGATATTTCTAACCTCAGTAGATAAACTATCAAAAACGGGGGAAAAAAAAAGTTTTTCTTTTTTTAAAACGGAAGGTAGGCCATATTTCATAGCAAATGCAGTGTGGACCGAAAACAGCAGAGTAAGACATGAGAAGCGACCAGCCCGAACCCTAACAAATAAAAAATAAAACTATAAAACAATCGTAGCAAAAGCAGAGTCAAAACAGTTAAGCAAAAGCAGTCAGAACCCTAAGCCAACAACAAAAGACGATCGTAGCAAAAGCAGAGTCAAAACAAAAGAAGCAAAAGCAGTCAAAAAAAAAAAAAGCTAGGCCAACAACAACAAAAGACGATCATAGCAAAAGCCGAGTCAAACAAAGGAAGCAAAAGCAGTCAAAAACCTCAACCAACACCAACATTCGTAGCTCAAGGAGAGTCAAAGAAATGAAGCAAAAGCAGTCAAACACAATCGTATACCAAAGGCATAGTCAAAAAAAGGGGGAGCAAAAACAGTCAGGAAATCGTTGTTTTAGGCTGTTGTTTTAGGTTTGACCGCTGTTGTTTCTTTTGTTTTGACTCTGCTTTTGCTACGATCGTTTTTAGTTGCTTTTAGGTTCCTGACTTTTTGCTCCCCCTTTTTTTGACTACGCCTTTGGTATACGATTGTGTTTGACTGCTTTTGCTTCATTTCTTTGACTCTGAGCTACGAATGTTGGTGTTGGTTGAGGTTTTTTGACTGCTTTTGCTTCCTTTGTTTGACTCGGCTTTTGCTATGATCGTCTTTTGTTGTTGTTGGCCTAGTTTTTTTTTTTACTGCTTTTGCTTCGCTGGTCGCTTCTCATGTCTTACTCTGCTGTTTTCGGTCCACACTGCATTTGCTATGAGATATGGCCTGCCTTCCGTTTAAAAAAAAAAAAAATTTTTTTTCTTTCCCGTTTTTGATAGTTTATCTACTGAGGTTAGAAATATCTTGTCTGATTTCCTGTTGGCGGTGCTCGGTGTTCACGTGTTGGGTTTGGAGCGGACTGTGGCGATGAGTCTGATGCTTGAGATGAACGTATAAATATGCCACCTTTCCGTTTAATAAATAGTTGGTAGTGTGCGCATGTGGTGTCCCCTTCTTGTCTGTGTCCGTTTCCGTGTTGCGCCGCCGTTTAATTCCTTAATAGAAGTGATCTGCCTGGAACAATTCTATAGCTGTCTAGGAGCATGAACGTGTGTGTGGGTGCAAGACAGGCCGGGAAATAAAAGCTTAGAACGTGCAGCAGAGCTGGCCGAAGAATTCCATGCTAGGTGGGAAACGGAGTGATCGCGTTCTCGGGGAAACCCTAAAGCAAACTAAAACGTGAACCCAGACTGGAAACCTAGCAAGCGGCACCTTGGAGCGAGACGAAAGCCACAGGGCAGAGTCGAGTAACTACCCTAAAGTGACAGCCGACAAAGGGAAGGAAACAGAAAGAAAAATCGGTCTGTTTCCGATGCAACGAGCCCGTTCACTTTGCCAACACATAGGAAGTTGAAGGTTTTGTTCTCTTCGGCAGATGCAGATGAAAAAAAAACATGCGCCTGCTAGAGCCATACCTAAAAGATGCAGGTTAATGGGAAGCATTGTCGGGTTCTGAGAGATTCCGCGGCCATCATGGACGTAATCCACCCCACATACGTGAAGGCAGCTGACTTAACGGGGGATTGTGCATGTATTAAACAGGTTCCCGTAAAGAATAGCCCATGTTTGCCGGTCGCACGTGTCAGAATAGGCCCATTTGGCATTCTGGAAATAGAGGCAGCGGTATCACGGAACCTGCCAGAGCAGTTTCCGTACCTCTTTTCGAACAGGTCAGAGCAGATGCTGCAGGAGGAAGGTCGTAGCTTCGGTGACCGAGCCGTCCAAGCGCTCACTTGATTGAAAGCCCGCGAAATTGCAGCTGAACTAAGCCGAAAGAAGAATGAGCTTTCTCTCGCGATGGGCCAGGCAGTGGCAAACCAAGGTAGTATCAGATTTTGGCAGAGTGGCTCAGGTCAGTGACAGAGAGGACTTTGAAGGCAAGGAATCGGGCACCGTGTCCCCGAATGAATCAAGGGAGATAGCGTCTATTGTAGTGCAGCCACGTGTGGAACCTTTGTTAGCTCTGGCAAAAGTCGATAGACGATAGCAGCCGAGCCGTAAAAGACATGGTAAAAATGAAGATAAATACGAAAAGCATTTGTGGCGAACACCCTTCCTCCCAAGTGTGGCAGAGCTTCACAAAGGCCAACCTAGAATGCCCCAAGCTAGGGTGGCTGCGGGAAAAAAAAAAAAAGCTGCGGAGAATTGAGCGGCCGAGAAGGATAGAATGAGTATGGGAGAAGAATAGGAAATAATGAACGTACTGTATGCATGAAGTGCACGTCATAGCCATCGTACAAAAATTTTGAAACCGAAGCAGCGATCTACGTATTCTAATTCTATAGGAAACCATTTGGGAGTAGAAAAGAGCAACTTAATAAGATGTGCATGGTTCTTAAATGAACAATATGTATACAAATGGACGGTTGAATAGTTACAGTAATGGAGTGTTGTGCTAGAATTCTTTACAGCCGTGACCGCAATAAATATTACTCATATTGCTCTTAGCTTTAAGCTCTGGCATTGACAACTCTATCCAAAGAACCGACTGGTAGTGACAGGTTGTTTACAGCTGTTGATGAAAACATAGGCCATCATGATATTATTGCAAGCATATTTGCTCCTTTTTGTACTTGGTTATTACAAGCAAACTTAATTTTGGTCCCTATTCCTAGGGACGCTGCACCTCTTACAACACCCACTGTTCAGTCGCTTTCATTTAAGGTACAAACGCGCCACTGCTGCTCGGTACCTTGGATGAGGTTTTCAATGGGGTTACCTCTGATACCTAGCAATTGCTGTAATATTTATACCAACTACTGCAGTGAAAAAAAAGGTAACACTGCATCACTGTAACTGCTGCATGAACCTTTAAACGTGCCTTAATTTTATTGCCTATTCTTATGGACACATGACCTCTTGCTATTGCTTTGTTCAGTAAGCAATCGTCTTTCATTGCTTCAATTTCTATCTCTCCACCACTTTCTTGTTGCTCCGGGTGTGATCATGTGATTTCATTGTTCAAATCGTATTGTTTTATCACATGTGAAGGATTTAGCCTATACATAATGGTTTTTTTTTTTTTTTTAGATGCGCATCGGGAGTGTTTTCTACATAGAAATGAATCGATTGAGTTGTATGACTGGCGCGAAAACCGACACAGTTTGGCACCCCCAAAAGATCTGTGTCCTGTGGTTGGAAGGGGAATAAAGAACAGGATAATCAGCGGAAAAGCCTGCCTAACAAAAGGTAGCACTGCATCACTGTAACTGCTGCATGCACCTTTAAATGTGCCTTATATTTATTGCCTATTCTTATAGACAGTGGACCTCTTGCTATTATTGCAGTAGGCAACCGCCTTTCAAGCTTTAATTCCTATCTCTCCACCACTTTCTTGTTGTTTCGAGTGTGATCATTCGATTTTATTGTTCAAATCATATTATTTTATCACGGGTGAATGATTTCGCCTACACATACATGCTTTCATTTTTTTTAGGTGCGCACTGAGAGTGTTTTCTACGTAGAAATGGATCGATTGAGTTGTATCACTGGTGCGAAAACCAACACTTCGGCACCCCCAGAAGATCTGTGTCCTGTGGTTGGAAGAGGAATAAAGAGGATAATCAGTGAAAAAGCCTGCCTAAAAAGTTACAAAGATGACGCAAAAGCGAAATGCTGATCAGAGTGAGTGATTACTTCTGGTATCCCACTTCACTTGCTATGTGATGTGACTGTATATGAAGCACCTTAGTATATTTTGTGGTATACTCGCTGAAAATTGTGTAAATACTAAATTTTTCCTTGTTCAATTAGTTTGAGTGACGCACAAATTGGATTAAAACGAAGTCATTCACACATCTAATGCCCATAGACATTACATACGTGGATGACCCCATAATTGTGTTCATGCAATAGTTTGTCGAATACATTAATATGTTAAAAGTCGCCTTTTTTACTGTTAACCGGAGTAATACATATGCTCCATATCATAGCATTATTTGCCTATAGTTTGTAACTGCTCTTTCTTAAATTGTATTCTACACAGTATACGTGTGTCATCTTGTACGTCTATTTAACTCACGAACAATTTGTGATCGAATTCCTTTTGTGATGTTGTTTCAGCTACAAATAACGAATAACAGTTGTGACAATATAGGTGGCTTTAGGTATAACGCGTAGCGCAGAAATCTTTAATATATGCGATGATATTTTTATTCACCGCATTGCCTAAACGAACATGTTTAAAGAGACGAAATGAAAACAAATATGCATGTCTTCGGACACGAACAGTAATCGTGGTGCCATCACCATTTTATTTTAATTAAATTTTCCTATGTCGTGGGCTAATGTCTCGACACAAAGGAAAGACCCTTAGGTTTGCAAGATGCAGCATAGTTTTCCCGAAAAAAGAAAACAAGAACGCCTATCACTAAAGAAAACACCGTTTTTTGTCGTTTCAAAAAGTTGCACATTTGGAGGCCTGCTGCTTGCGCACTAAAATTTTGTCATCCATTGTTTTTTACTCACCAAATCAACATAACTTTTATTTGTATAAGAAGTATTAAAAGCTTGTTTCATTGATTCAGTTGATTTAGTAAAAAATCGCAAACTTTGCTTCAGGAGCAACGCGCTACAAAAATGTTAATTTTCGACCTTACATACTGGCGTAATGCGTTACGTTATTTGCACTAAAACATTCTGTGTTTATTACGCAGGTTATATTGTTATTTTAAGGCAGAATCTGGAGCTCTATGCTGGTATGTGTGTTCTTTGTAACACCTCCAAAATTATTATGCTGGAAAGAGATTTGCTTATGATTATAATTATAAAAAATTACACATTGAAAAATGACCTTCAAAATTATATGAAGGAAAGAAGCCAACAGTCGGCGTGGCCGAGGAAAGCGTTGGGGCTGGTACTTTTGTCTTTTTTTTTTAATGTTTACTTGGATAATCACAGAAATTATTAATGTAATCTGATTAGGGGAAAGATAATTAAACACAAAGTAGAAGAAAAAACAACGTGCCGATGGTGGGAACCGAACCCACGACCTCCGAATATTGTGTCCGGTGCTCTTCCAACTGAGCTACATCGGCCGCTGTCCCCCCTGCTACTTTCTTGGGTATTTATGTTGTCCATATACGAACCTTGAGAGTGTTCACCGGCGCCACCCTCAACCATAGCGGTGGACGTGGAACGGCCTTTGTTACCGCCAGCGTCACATAGAACGTGATCAAGAGCGAGGGCGAAAGCTGTGCTAGAACCCTGTTACGCTACCTATGGCTTCAAGACTGCCAGAACCGAGACCTCCATATGCTACAAGCAGATCAATTAAGGGGAAATGAGGGTGCTCGTTGTAATACATGAAGGAAAGAAGCGAATAGTCGGCGAGGCCGAGGAAAGCGTTGGGGATTATACTTTTATGTCTTTTTTTTTTAATGTTTACTTGGATAATCACAGAAATTATTAATGTAATCTGATTAGGGGAAAGATAGTTAAACACAAAGTAGAAGAAAAAACAACGTGCTGATGGTGGGAACCGAACCCACGACCTCCGAATATCGCGATTATCCAAGTAAGCATTAAAAAAATAGAAGACATAAAAGTACCATCCCCAACGCTTTCCTCGGTTTCGCCGACTGTTGGCTTCTTTCCTTCATGTGTTATAACGAGCACCTTCATTCCTCCTTAATTGATCTGCTTGTAGCGTAAGAGGGTTCTAGCACAGCTTTCGCCCTCGCTCTTCATCACGTTCTATGTGACGCTGGCGGTAACAAAGGACGTTCCACGTCCGCCGCTATGGTTGAGGGTGGCGCTGGTGAACACTCTCAAGGTCCGTATACAGACAACATAAATACCCAAGAAAGTAGCAGGGGGGACAGCGGCCGATGTAGCTCAGTTGGAAGAGCACCGGACGCGATATTCGGAGGTCGTGGGTTCAGTTCCCACCATCGGCACGTTGTTTTTTCTTCTACTTTGTGTTTAATTATGTTTCCCCTAATCAGATTACATTAATAATTTCTGTGATTATCCAAGTAAACATTAAAAAAAAAGACAAAAGTACCATCCCCAACGCTTTCCCCGGCCTCGCCGACTGTTGGCTTCTTTCCTTCATGTATTATAACGAGCACCCTCATTTCCCCTTCAAAATTATAGTATTGTTAGTTATGGTCAATAATAAACTTGATTGAATACTACTGCACCTAGCAATAAAAAAAGAGTGCAGGACAGAGAAAAAGTTCAGCCTTCACTTGCGTTCTGTCATGAATTTGACAGAAATAGGGAATAATTCAATTTTAAGCTATATTAAGTCTTTGCCGACAAGCAGAAAAAGGGTTTATAAGCTCTGACAAGGCTTTAAATTTTACAAGACTGTAACTAAATTCAGCAAATACTAAATTGAAGATTTGATGCCTACTCCATGAGGTGGAGCCATATAAGCACATCTATAGAATAAAAACAGGCATTTTTATGTTTCTAATAATTCATTTTGCAGAATTGAATATATTTACTGACTCGTATTAACAAAGTAGTTTGCATTGTTTCCAGAGATTTTGATACAAATCGATGTTGTGGCAGTTTCTTCAATTCTAATCAGTTTTCCTTATTTTACCATTTTTTTTTAAATTTTGCCCGATTTCAATATAATATGCAGAAAAAAACATATCTAGAGCTTAAAATTTTTTTAGAAATAAAGAATGGAACCTTGATAATCTAGAGATAGTTTCAGTGCCACAATATTATTGGATCTTGCAAGAATGCAGACTGAATTTGGCCATTATCAGGACAAGCACTCGGTTTAATATTCAACGTTATATTTTTAAACAATATAACGCAACACATTTTAGTCCGTGATATTTTTGAGGCACTGAACATTCTTGACCGGGATTTGAATGAAAATCGAATATGATCCTTTTTTTATTTGCAGCAAATTTACACTTTACTGCTGTTTTCGAATTTTGGGCAATTTTGATAAGTTGTGGAAACACACCTTGCGGTCTGGAGCTCCAAAAATTGCTTGGAATTAAGAACATGCGTTAGGAAGTGAAAACATATTTAGTGCAACCAACCTAAGCATCATATTCCAGTATATAAGATTAAAAATGAATATTTTTGCAGCCCATTGCTCTTGAAGCAAAGTTTGCGATTTTTAATAACTCAACTGCAAAAACAAGACGGGTTTCTAATAGTGTTTGTAAATGTAAAACCTGCATATATTTAGTGAGTAAAACATACATGACAAAATCGTGGTATCCAAACTTGCAACATTTTGAAATGACAAAAACAGCGTTTAATTTCTACCTCTAAAGATATACCGTACAATTTTTTTGTTTTCAAGGAAACTACGCCGTATCTTGCAAAGCTAAGGTTAATTCCTTTGTTTCTGATATTTGCCCATCACATACAAAAATTTAATTGGAAACTAAAGATGGTCATGAGACCTCGATTATAATTCTTATCTAAGGCACCCATATATACGCTGTGGGAAAGCCGCTATCAAGGGCTTATTTTTAAAATTACATATTTCGAACGGTTGTGCCATCTAAGAAAATTTGAAAGCTAGGCGCACCTTCGGTGTCTCCAGCCCTCACTTTCTGTTACAGCTGCATTTGCGAAGCTGAATTAATACGTTGAGTACTTTATTTTAGCCACGTATATTGCACTGTTGCGTGTCAATTTTAAGAAAGGCCGCAGTGACGCGATTCTCATAGTATTTGTAAGTGAAATCTGTAAAGCTTACAAATCTACCCATTAATATGCTCTCACGCAGATTTTATGCATGGTACATTACACCTGCTGTGTCCGATAGCTTGAGACAAGGGTTAGAAATAAACCATTGGAAACAGGCGATGGAAACCGGGGGTGCATTGCTGGCAGCCACTTCGCACAGCGCAGTACATTTTTATTTTCTGCATAGGAAAGTGAGGTTATTCTCTCCAAGTACTAAATATTCACTTTAGACAATAAATAGGACTTACAGAGTCGGCGAGCACGTTCGGAAACCCCTGTTTCAATATTTGCGGTTAGAAACCTCATGTGTAACTTTTTATTCGTCTGCAGAAAAATTCCGGGTTATGTAAATACCGAAACCGTTACCAGCCCATTCGCGCACCTCAATTGCGCTGCTCTCAACATGATTTTGAGCGGACGAAACAACCTGCCGCTATGATGGCTGGCCCCATGCATGAGTAAGGGTGATATGCTGGCAATGGTTGCTTCACGTCGGCCCTTTGGCACACATGAAGGTGCGAGTTACAGTGAGCGCGCCGAACTTTGCAATGCGGATAACGACTACAAAGCGGTAAGGATATAAATGAGTGTGAAATGGGTTTTACTGAGGGTTCAACAGAATATAGTCCTCTGTAAGCTGCACGGCGAAAGCACAGGAACACAGTCCGTCTAGGCACAAACCAGCGAGCTCGAGCAGCGCAGCGGCACTTCGTTGTTCTCTTCCTCGTGTTTCGTGACATCTGCTCTTCGTTCACTACAATTTCCCCGGGAGCGAAGAGGAGCCACCCTGGCGACCTATGGTGAGGGCAAGACGAGCGGGTCGTAGTATGTTTTGAGGCGGCTCACGTGCACAGTTTCGCGGCCGCGAGGACGCATGTCCGAAGAGGGAGTGAGTGGCTCCACGATATAGTTTACAGGGGAGGTTTGGTGAACGATGCGGTAGGGGCCGTGGTATTCTGTTCGAAATTTCGATGACAATCCCGGTGGGGTGCCAGGAACCCAGAGCCAAACGAGGGACTCTGTAGGGAAAACATGTGGCGTCTGATCTTTGTCGTGACGATGCTTTTGGCGGCCTTGAGATTCCGATGTTAAACTGCGGGCCAGCTGGCGACATTCCTCCGCATGTTTTACAGCGTCAGAAAGTGGAGTCCACTCGGAGGAGTCTGGACGATATGGTAATATAGTGTCCATCGTGGACAAAGCCTCACGCCCATAAAGGAGGAAGAAAGGGCTAAATCCAGTGGTTGACTGCGTGGCGGTGTTGTACGCGTACGTCACGAAAGGAAGAACAGCGTCCCAGTTAGTCTGATCGGCGGCAACATACATCGTGAGCACATTTCCAAGAGTATGATTGAAGCGCTCAGTCAGCCCGTTAGTTTGAGGGTGATAGGCTGTGGTGGTTCGATGTATGATGTGACATTCGGCCAGTAGAGCTTCAACGACATTGGAAAGGAAGACTCGGCCTCTGTCACTGAGCAGCTCACGCGGCGCGCCGTGGCAAAGGACAAAATGATGAAACAAGAACAGGGCGACCTCACGGGCAGTAGCGGCAGGTAGGGCAGCGGTCTCCGCATATGGGGTGAGGTGGTCGATGCCGACGATAATCCAGCGGTTCCCAGAGACCGTGCAGGGAAGTGGCCCGTAAAGATCAACGCCAATGCGATCAAAAGGACGGGCCGGGCATGGAAGGGGTTGTAAGGGGCCAGAAGCACGAGGTGTGGATGGCTTGCGGCGCTGACAGGCGATGCAGGAGCGGACATATTTGCGAATATAACCGTACATTCCGCGCTAATAGTAGCATTGAGAAATTCTTTGAAACGTCTTGACTACACCAGGATGGGCACACTGAGGGTCGGCATGGAAAGGGGCGCAAATTTCATGTCGTAAATGGCGGGGAATGACGAGAACCCACCGTCGACCATCAGTCATATCATTGTGGCGGTAGAGAAAACCATCTCGTAGGGCAAAGTGTGGTGCTTGACGGCGTAAAGTCCGAGAAGGCGCAGCGTTGGGAGAAGTGGACATGATGTCGATAAGAGATGCGAGCCACGGGTCTTTGCGCTGCTCCGCAGGCATATCGGCGATGGTTAGAGTCGACAGGACGGGATCAGCTGCCGTGGAGCAAGCAGGTTCGCTGGATAGGGGAGAACGAGACAGAGCGTCGGTGTCCATGTGTTTACGGCCAGAACGATATACAACTCGAATGCCAAATTCCTGAAGGCGGAGGGCCCATCTTGCGAGGTGGCCGGACGGGTCTTTAAGAGAGGACAGCCAACATAACCCGTGGTGGTCCGTGGCGACGTCAAACTGGCGACCGTACAAGTAGGGTCTGAATTTCGTTAGTGCCCACACAATTGCCAAACACTCCTTTTCTGCAACTGAGTAGTTGCATTCAGCTTTAGAGAGAACACGACTCGCGTAGGCGAAGACGTATTCCTGAAAGCCGTTTTTTCGTTGAGCCAAGACAGCTCCGAGGCCAATGCCACTCGCATCAGTATGGACCTCAGTGGGTGCAGTCGGGTCGTAGTGGCGAAGGATTGGTGGCGATGTCAAAAGATGGCGAAATGCGGTGAACGCTTCGTCGCACTCGGCTGACGAATCACTTAACTGACTGTTTCCCCCGAGTAGCTTCGTCAGGGGTGCAATAATAGAAGCAAAGTTCCGTATGAAGCGTCGAAAATACGAGCACAGACCTATGAAGCTTCGAAGTTGCTTGAGTGAGAACGGTTTAGGAAACTCTGCGACTGCGCGCAGCTTGGCCGGATCAGGACGAACACCTTCCTTAGAGACGATGTGACCCAAAATTGTCAACTGCTGGGCACCGAAGTGACAGTTCTTAAGATTCAATTGTAGGCCAGCGTCAGTAAGACAAACCAAAACTTGCCGCAAGCGCTCTAGGTGCGTAGCGAAGTCAGTGGAAAAGACAACAATGTTGTCCAAGTAGCAGAGGCAGATGTGCCACTTGAACTTCCGCAAGATGTTATCCATCATTCTCTCGAATGTGGCGGGCGCATTGCACAGACCGTAGGGCATCACATTAAATTCATAAAGGCCATCCGTCATCACAAATGCGGTCTTAATCTCGGTCACAGGCGGCCATTGGTACTTGCCAGTAACCGGAACGTAAATCAAGGGATGAAAAGTACTCGGCACCTTGGAAGCAATCAAGAGCATCGTCTATACGCGGAAGGGGGTAATTGTCCTTGTGGGTAATTTTGTTGAAGCGTCTGTAATCGATACAAAAGCGAAACGAACCATCTTTCTTCTTGACTAACACCACTGGTGAAGACCAGGGGCTTTGAGATGGACGGATCACACCACGTTGTAGCATGTCCTCAACTTGCTTATTGATCACGCGACGCTCTGCCGCTGACACACGATAGGGCGCTGTCGAAAAGGCGTTAGAGCCGGTCTGAATGTGATGCGCGACTGTGGAAGTGTGGCCGAGAGGTGTGTGGGCGGCGTCGAACGCGGAGCAAAACGTCTGTAAAAGGGCCGCAAGCTGCGTTCGGTAGGTGGAAGGAAGGGCATCATCGATGGCGGTTCGGAAGGAGTCGTCTGGCAACGAATCTGGCGTCGAATCGGACTGCAGAGCATCAATGTAGTTACCACATTTGGTCTCGGAGGCATCCAGGTCAGAGAGAAGGTGGGCTGGTTCAATGGAACTGGGAGATTCCCCACGTAGCAGAGTAATCGGGCGCGGAGACGGATTGTAGATGAGTAGCTTCGTGAACATCGAGAACAGCAGACGACAGCGGCAGGTGCTTGCGGTGGATGAAGGATGCAGACGGCGTAAACAGAACACTAACGGCTGACACGGCAGGACACGAAAGAGGTACAAGGGCACAAGCTTCTGGAGCTACGTCGACATCTTCAGCGATGGTAAGCTTTTGAGGACACACTGAACGGTTTTCGTCGTGCAGTACGTCGCACAGTGCAGAAAATTCCACTTCAGCTCGGGCGCAATCGATCACGGCGTTATTTTTAGACGAAGTCCCATCCAAGGATCACATCGTGAGAACAAGACGACAAAACTACGAACTCGACACTGTATAAAAGACCTTCAATGACGACACGCGCTGTACCGTCTGTTGCAGAAGTTTGCGGCCCAACGCGCCGGGCAGAGGAGCAGTATCGCTCCCGAGAGGCGGCGCTGCGCCCGCCGGTGCTGCCTGGTGACGTAGCTATAAAGAGTGAGGAGGCTTGTTCTCTTCCCCTCATCCCACGGCTGAGAGCAAAGATGTGCGATATCAACCGCGGGATGAGGAGAAGAGAACAAGCCTCCTCACTCTTTATAGCTACGTCACCAGGCAGCGCCGGCGGGCGCAGCGCCGCCTCTCGGGAGCGATACTGCTCCTCTGCCCGGCGCGTTGGGCCACAAACTTCTGCAACAGACGGTACATGCTGCTAAAGGTGCAATCCTCTCTTCGCTGGCAGTGCGGAGCGACAAACCGTTAAATGGCGTAACTTTTCGTAATCATCGGCAAAGTCGCTCATGAATCACAGACACTGCAGCACCTGTATCGACCAGCGCATGTACAGGCAGACCATCGATAGAGATTACTATAACGTTCGTGGGCAAAATATGAGGCCTTGAGCTTTTCGCAGAGCAAGCAGTTCTCGCCTCATGAACCGCGGAACTTAGTTTCCCTCATCAGCAGGGGGTGGTCGCCAGCGCATTGGTGACAGTGACCTGCGACGTGGAGAAGGAGAACGATGGGTCGTGTACGAACGCTGTTCGGCGTCGTATGCAGGTGAAGACGGAGCAGAATGAAGCAGCGGTGGGGAGTCCTCCAAAGACGCAGGCTCGGGACACGCAGCCATGTGGCAACGGCACCGACGAGCCACGTGTCCAGGGCAACCACAGTAGTAACTTGGGCGATTGTCCGAAGTGCGCTACGGGTTGTAATAGCGTGGAGTCGCAGAATGAAGCGGAGCCTTTTGAGGAAGCGGTGCATGACGTAGGACAGGCTGCACGGGTGGTAACGGCTGAGGCGGAGGCCGCGCAGCTACTGCCGCGTAGGTCAAAGGGGCTGGGACAGAAGGTTGGCTATATTGTAGTGGTCCTCCGACGTATGTCAAGGGAGCGACAGCAGGAGCTTCAGGAAGCGTGGGAAGTACTGAGACTTGTTTGCGGATGACTTGCTGCAACTTTGGAACCAAAGGAGGGGAAGCGTCAGGACGATTGGGAACGAGGGATGTATTTTTGGGGTTTCCTATTGTACTGGGGAACAAAATGCAGACGTGAGGGTTCTTTATCGCAAATAATGAAACGTGGTTTGAGCCGGTACTCTTCAAAGTAGCAACACCATTTAATGTGTAAGTCATTAATCAGTAACTTAGGTAAATAATGTCAATTAAGGATTCCAAACAAAACCTTTTCTGTGGTGCTCAAGGTAGCTTCCAGCGATATGTATTTGGTTTCCTTCCCCTGCCTCAGAAATGTCTTTTTTCCCCCTTGGATCAAATTTGCTTACACAAGCAGTATATGTGTAAAAATATATCATCCGATGACTACATCACTACTGATCCCACTGAAGGTCCTTATAAATGCTTGAGTGACAGCCTTTTATCACAGGCTAGAAAATTCACATGAATACGGAATGAAGGCTGATATTTTCTTTCGTATATTTTCTAGGATGCCTGAGGAGAGGCAGCGTGTACCTGAGTGACGTCCTCTCCAGGAAGACCGCGGCAGCAGTCAAGCGATGGCTCGTAACAGTGAAGTAATGGGACGGCAGGCACAACGAGCAGGGAAACGTGACATCCTTAACTCAGCCTAGAAGCTGAATGCCAGAATAAATTGCTGTGAAGCCTCACAAACTTAGTAAGCTGTAAGTGCCATTTTGTATTAGGAGGGCTTTGAGCCTTTCGAATATTTAAGAAAGACCAATAAAAAGTGCTGTTTAAACCTACATTTGTCGATGCACAGGCTTTTTTAAGCTACATACGTATGGGTTGCTTTTCACCTGCCCGGAGAACAGCATTGCTGATGCCACAAAGTTAGAGCCCGCTTGGAGGAGAAGATGCGCATCTCAAAATGCTGCCGCAGCACTAATTTTCAGCAACAATAGCACTGCGGACGTTTTAATGGGTAAACGATAGGCCATGGATGAGTAGATCACTAATTACACATGGATAGGCCACTGGGCAGCGTGTACTGCCGAAGTAGTTGGGCCATGTGGGTACGCCAGCGCCCATGCATGACCCTAGCGCGGCAGTAGGCTGGCCAAGTCGGCAATACTCATTGGCCCGAGGTCTACTGCCGATGGTGGATAAACCACCGGCCAGCGAGTACCACCGACGAGGTTGGGCCATGTGTGGATAAGCCATGGCCCATGCATGACCCAAGTGCGGCAGTAGGCTGGCCAAGTCGGCAAGCCATGGCCCATGCATGACCCTAGCGTGGCGGTAGGCTGGCCAAGTCGGCCATACTCGTTGGCCCGAGCTCGATTGCCAATGATTGGCCATTCTTAGGCCATTGTCAATCCCCGACCTTGGGCTGAGGTTGGTCGCCTAGGTTGGCCCGGTGAGTTTCAGTCGGCCATATTACCAAGGTCCGAGCGCGGGCCAACCATAGGCTTGCCGCTTGGGCGGTTATCCCAGTTCGCCCGGCAGTATTTCTACCGATCGTTACAAATTCAGTAAAACAAAACGAGCGACCTAGCTAAAATGGACGAAACTTGATGTTGTTATAATATTCTGCGTGGAGTATAGGCTAATGCGTTTAGCTATAAGGCTAAAGAGCCGAAGATAAAAGACAATGCCTATTAGCCTTCTGGTTTCAGCAGTCACCAACATTAAATGTTACCTTTTGTCCAGATTGCATGATGAAAATTCTTTGAATAAAGCGGAATAGCTCGAAATCAATGTATCTGGCCCTAATTCTTATTTAGAGCACGTGAATAGATTGAAGTTCAATAATAAGCTTTCAGCGAATAGAGTAACCCTTTCGGCTCTAAGTGTCGCCTTGTGGCGAGCTTCGAGACAATATACTGCCCAAATGGAGCTTCTATACCTTGCCTAAAGTTTAGTACAAGTGTGTTTTCCTCTATTACCTTTTTAGAAATTCACCTCCTGCGGCCACTACATAAATAATAAATGGGCTTCCAGCTTAATATACTGGACACTGCACTACCACAAAATTTATGCAAGAAGAAAAGAGCCCGAAACGTCAGGCACCAGTTCGTTCATCATTACGAATGCGTATTCTCAGGGAAATTGGATGCTGTGGTAGATGAACTTTGTAAGAGAGCTGCTGATGCACAACAAAGGAAAGTCCTAAGAAACTTTGAGTATCTGCTCGGACGTTCTTAAATTGATAAACCCAGTATTTAGACGATTACTTATCGACTTAAACGCTTTAACATCTAACACCTTCCCCGACTAAGAATTTCTAGTGGAACCTATATATAAATGTTCTTTGAGCTAGAAAGTACTTTGTAATCCATAGCTTCCGTGAGGTTTTCTTGCTAATTCGCAGTTCACAGAAATTGCTTTTTGATAGGAATGCAACGCCTGACAGGAAAGCGTCATAAATGGAATAGACGTAAGTTTTTCCAACGACGAGTCCTGTTTTGGGCTTGAATATCCTCACGAATGCTGTTAAAAGAAGGATTATTGATAGTCTAAAAATGCCTGGAAGGTTTTCTATGGTTGAATCTGTTTTGCATTAAATAAATACATTATTTCCAAATGATCGCTAATGTCAGATAAAAGGATGCACGAAATGAGAGGTTTACAGGCATTAGCGATAAAGATATCTATTAGTCTTTCCGAAGATGATGTTATACTTGTAGGCTTAATGACGAGGTTTACAAAGCCACATGCATCGAAACTTCATAAAAGAGAAGTTCGATAGTTTAAGCAGGCAATCAGGGAAATCTTAACATCCCCAGCTGTATTACAAATAGCTTTGTGTTATATTTATTGACCATTTTATTATTGTTGGTACCTAAAGCAGTCTGTTAGGTTATATTGGCCTGAAGATACGAAGTCCAAAAGCTGTTCAAGAAATAGCAGAAAGAAGGTAACGCTGATGCGTGGTCGGCGATAAATCCCCGTAAGCAAATCTACAGGCTCCTAGAACCGTCAATGCCTCAATGTTTTCATTAGACTCGGAAAAGTCTTCAACAGTATACGCGTAAAAACGCTGCTTTAAAAAGAGAAGCCAACCGCCACCTCTATTCAGTGGGCCAGAATTAAAACTTTTATAATTCGGATAATCAAAAGTGTTCGAAGAGTCAGTGTACAGGATACCATATATAGCATCAAACCTGATACACGGACTTGAGGAAACGTTCCATTCATCGAGCTCATTTTTCAGCGAACTGGAATTTACCTGAAGAAAAGACAGTCTACCTTCATGTTTCAGGGTTTTAATGCAGTCAAGCATCAGTGGCATGAAAGTTCATGTTTTCGCATACCGTAGGTCGCTGGTTGGATACATACGACTACGGTGTCACATTAGCTTCTCATGCTATCTAGGTCACCCCGGGATGCGATACGAAGTACTGACGAGCCATCTTCGTTGCACGCAAAATGTTTACGTCCTTGCATCGCACATACTTCCATCCAACCTGCTTTTCCGGTTTCACTGCTGCATCCAGCAGCTGATTGTTGTGATGAATGAGAAGCTCATTTATGAGAATTGCACTGGGTGTTTCGCGTCCGAAAGTAGATGTAACCCGCCTTTTTTTTTGTCTTTGATAATACGCTCTTTACTTTTATCGCGACTCATGAAACCAACAAAGCTTCGATTGAGTTGTACCTGGGCATCCTTATGACATGTGCCAGTATCATCCTACGAGATTAGTGCGCCCACCGCTTTCACTAGCTTGAAAACAACACCATTAGGTTCAAAATCAGATGGTGCACCCCCGATCTCCAGATTATTTGAGTAGAAGTACTGCTCTAGCTGTTCTACGCGCTATATTAGCTTGAGGGTTTTTCCTTCGAGTGCTTGGTCATTTTCTTTCAAGGTTTTGATTTCGCTCAGAAGCAGCTTCATTTCTTTGTTTGTTACAATCATTTCATTGCAGAAGTCCGTGCAAGCCTAATGTTGGCATATAATTGGAATTTAGCCACAAGTTTCTTTCGGATATCAAGCCTCAAGCGATTTCAAGTCTCTATCTTCATCAGTTTCTTTACCCTCGTCCTCTCAAGCCTTAGCGCTTCGTCTGCTGCGTAGTCATCTTCTATTTTACACTCCATGCTGGTCTTACACAGAAGACGAAACTTCACTAAGGGACCATGGTCCATTCGGCAGCAGTGCGAGAATAGAAAACCGCACCCAAGTATCAAACTGTTTCTGCTTACCTGCAAAGCGCACGATGCTGATCGGATTACGGCAAGATGAGCACTGCCACCGAATGGAGCCCGGTCCGTCATGTTCCATCCATTTATCTTTGTCCATCTTGTGGATCGGCCATCAGCGCAAGCGCAGCGTTCAGATAAGTCCGTTGTCTTTCAAGATGCTGAATCAGATCTGCATGCCGCTCCTCTCGGCTTCCGGCGAGGAACAGCTGATCTTGATGGTTCCGTCAATAAATGCCAGACTTTCTTGGCTGTAAAGCGTAGGAAGTTTAGTATGAGGCTCAATGCCGCCGTTGGTATCGACATGATGCAATAACCTGGTTCACTTCGTTAATTTTTGAGAATGTTTCATCAATGTGCCTAGATGCATGACTACTGGATTTAACAACATGTATTTGCTCACACGACTTACCCCGCTTCGCATTCGTTGGCGTGTATAAAAGCGCATGTGCTACGAAAATTACGGTCATCAATAGAAAATGGTTTACCATCCTGGAAAAGGGGAGGGTGTGGGCGGTACTTTATTGGCGCTGAAAATCATGGCTTGAAAGCGTAGCCGGCGATGCCTAACACACTTTCACCAAAAGCAAATCAATAGTCATCACTGCCAATATCAATCATTCGTGTGTTGAAAATATTGATATGTGTCAATGTGCACTGTGATAGTTATCATCCAAACAGTTTATGGTATTTTTCGAATCGAGATCTAGCACCAGTGTTAAAAATCAGGAATGCAACGCGAGGTTCAGGAACTGCATTGCAGATATGATGCATAAAATTCATGCGCAGTGATACCGTAATGCAGTTGCAGGTGAAATAGAAGACATAGCTGAAACGATGCGTAACGTTAAACAAAACCAGACTGCAATATACCGGTACTGAAACATGGTCTCGCAGGGGATCTTTGAAGCTTCGCTCTTCTTTTCGTTTTCAGTATTTGGCATAAAAACTTATCTTGAACTTTATATCACACATTTATAGTTTTCATACTGTCTTGCAGCGGTAACGTTTACATTTTGCAGTCTTCACGATTGCGTCACTAGTGTGAAGTTAAATTCACAAAAGACAAAAGCATCAGAGAGTGATTTAATTCTTCGCTCTAGGGACCTGCAATCATGAGAGGGACAAAATGAATACATTTTCGGCAGAATCTTTTAACTATGTTAGGTAATTGCAATACAAAGAAAAATTATTCAGCAGTTTATTCCTTTCATTTCTTTTGCTGGTATTGCAACAACCCCTCGCCTCTTTAACCCCTAATGTCTTGCGGATATAATAAAGAGATAAGAGTGTGGGGCAAACTGTATATATGAGACAGCATGAAAAGGGTCATACCGATGGGGAAAATCATTTGGGCTGAAACACGCTGTAGGAGACAGCACAAAGTGGGGATTAAAGTATTGTCGATTCTCTCATTATTTCATAGACTGCGTATTGTAAAAGGCTATGAATTAACAACAACTGCGCAATAAGGAGCAGTTTTGGTCGTGAATGGACTGAGTCAGGAGTTGATAATGACCCATGCATTATAATATCGTGTTCTCATGCGGCACAAAAAGTTTTACCCAACAAAGGACATTCTCTGTTGTTCGCTGGGGAATGTGTCATGTCAATGACCTTGTGTACTTGGTGCAGAGCGTATTTTGTGTACCAATACTGCGGTGCAACTGAGCCTTGTAAATTGTGGGGTTCAATGCACCCCAGAGACAAAAGGGCTAAGAGGAACGCCGCATTGGAGGGTTACAATTAACAGACACCACCTTAGGTTGCTTACATGCGTGCTGACAATGCACAGTGTAGCACCGTTTTTCTAATTTTCTGTGGTTGTCTTTACTTACTATACATAAAGCATGTTTTTTTTCTATATCATCACATCAGAAAACTTACTCTTGGCATGGACGTGACCTTGCATTTTACGTTCTGTGTTCATCAACTAAGTTGTTATGCTGTTTTGGTGCACCACATCTCATTATTGCTGATCAATTATTTCATGTCGTAGCAACTTGTTAGCCACAATTTTTTCTCTATATTGCTTTATAGTCTTGCATAAATTATATTTGTTCTTTTGATCGTTGTGTATTATCCTTCCTCTCTGAAATGTACTCTGAACCCTGAAGATAAGATTACTAAACACCATTCATTAGAGGAAAGAACTTGTACTCCATAGCATGCAGAATGTTGAAACTGATCGGCTGTAAAGCAGTGCGGCAAGTTTCTGGTCTCTGGCAGACGGATCTAGGCCGGAACCACCCAAAGTTATAAATTTAGATGAATTAAAGAGAAAGAAGAAAAAAACGCTTTAGCTTGCAAAAGTTCTTGGCTTCATATATGGGCTGGAAATAATTGTGAGAGGAAATGTGAATTCTATTCTAATTCAATTAAGAACTTGTACAATTTTAAGAATTCATCCAAAAGTATACGTAGAGCAGAACTGCGACAGAATTTATAGAGTACTGGTGACATCTCCCGAACGAAATAATGGAGAAAACAAAAGTCACGATGAATCCAAAGAAACTCTTAAAATTGAAAGCTAGATATATATGTAGTCGGGGATGGGCATGAGAGGTGCCACGACATTCGTACTGAGATGGCACGGAGATTCATGGAAGCGAATTGTAAGTAGAATTGAGGCTTATATGCCATCGTTTTATATAAATACAAAACTAATAGACTAATTTGAAGTACTGCAAGGAAATGTCTGAAAGAAGCGGTCAGCAAATATTTTGTGTGGCCCGACGAACATATGGGGAGGAAGTAGTCACCCTTCACCTCATCATGGTTGATGAAAGGCTGCATTTATTCACAGGGCTTCGAGTAGCCTTACTACGGCTGGTCTTGACAATCGGATACTTCTTCGGCCATGCAAAGCGCACAAACACAGTGAAGGTTGTGGCTTGGAGCTATACACTTCCGCTAACTATATTGTGGAACTTGCCGGCAGCTTACGTAACGTGAGTGACTGCAAAGCGTGTTGCTTACTGGCTCGAAATATCATCTCGACGAAAGCTAAGCGAAGTAACATCCACGAATTACTACCGCCAGGAGTAAATAACCGAATACACTGCCCTTTAAGTGATGCATTTCGTCTACTGTGATGCTACGCCTTCGAACGTTTCGAATTATATTTTAGAGAAATCATATAAGTGACCTCTCGGTGTAAAATTGTCAAATCGTACCAATGTCGGTAGCGCAAGATGGAATACAACCGGTAGCTTTGAGGGCAGCGCTGAATTTCTAATCAATTGAAACTGATATTTTGTATGGTCACATCTGAGATGTCTGGGATAACTACAATGGTGCTGCGGTAGTACTGGCATGCCGAGATGTAATGAATAAGAGTCAACAGGTGGTACTGCTACATACTATGCCTATGAAATCTAAGATGCTGTATGAACATAATGTAAAAAGCTGAACACCAAAATTCCTTTCGTGGATAAACAGAACGCGAAGATCCATAGCAGTAAGTCACAGCGTATATGTTATCCCATCTGAGTGTCGGGCTGCAGTTCCGCTTTGCGCTGGTAAACACAGATGGAGCAAATGCACTATTTCTTTTGCTTCCTCTTTTCAAGGCTGTATAAAAATGGAAGACAAATCTTGACTCTCTGGATAGCAGCGCAAGCGCTGTTCAACCATGGAACTTATCGAAGCTATGTGAGCCTTGCTAATCCTAGATAAAAAGAGACTGCTACCTAAAAAAGAATTTTATTTTCGGATGAAAGCAGACGCTCGCTAATCAGTAAAAGGAGCCTTTGGATTCCATTTCTTCTATTGTTACTCAAGCCGCCATAGCCTCTAGCCTGAAAACTAAACAAATAAAAAGGAATATACATTTCCCAGATATCAAGCGCTAAAAAATGCAGTCTGTAAAGTTTCCACGTCTATTCGAAAAGAAGAAAAGGAGATAGGTCCCGTTTTATGAAAAGTAAATGGCAAACATTCTAAATAAACATTAATCACTCAGGTTTAGAGTGATGGCCAAGAGATAAGCATCTGCACTATGAAATTGACGAAGAAGGTGCAGGAACAGCTTGCAGCACTTAGTAAAATTTTGCTCATCAACAACAAAATCAAGTGACAGGAGCCCAAGTAAAGCAGCAATGTTCGCTCTCCCTGAAAGGCCTGCTAAGCCCTTCTCCTGCTATAAAATTACAAATTATTTTAACCAGTGGAAGACGCTTTGAAGCAGCCCTGTTAAAAAATCACAGCATGATTTCTTAATTTATTGGTCCGGTCTGTGCACGTGGATTGTACAGAAAGGCGGACGATACGCACGCGAGTGTCACGGTTCTCTGATTAGATGTTCAATAAGTGACACAGCACAACGCTTAACCTTTTAAGGCAAAATACTATACTGTGAAACTGAGGACTTTCACTATCAATCCAGTATTTATAGGCGGTTGGATATTGCCAACGTAACAAATGCTAATTTTAAGAGCAATTCAGTTGTCTTTCCGGTGGTGTTGATCTATGAAACGACGCAGCTACGTGTCTGGGTCGTCACCGAAATTATACTTCTTGATTTTATACCACACAATGCGCTAAGAGTGGCGAACACATTGCATATTAAATACGAATTATGCCAATTTATTTATTTGCATCGCTGGAAAAGACCGCCTGAATGAGATTTAAGATCAGTATTTTTGACTTATATATTATTTTTCGTAATCTGAAATTAAATTATGATGTCATTTAGTTAACCAATAGTGTAACTGAACGGTTACATTTTCGCTGTTTACACCGGCCTATGTCTAAAGGTTTAGAAAGTAAACATCCGCAAACACGAAAAAATTCACCTGTTATATTGGGATTTACCGTCGTAAAACCAGTTATGCGTCTTCCTTAGTTTATCCAAATTATCTTCCCTCTGTTACCTACGCTCACCTGTGCATTACCATTACCTTCTAAGGGAACACGATAGGGTATTTCACGTCGAGCGACCTATCTTTCATTTCTGGAAAGAGAAGACAGTTTCGTCCAACTTTTCTAGTGATCAATATTCTTTACGATGTGCAAAGCACCGACATTTTCGTTAAAAGCCAAACCCTGCTGGTGCAAACAATTTAAACTGCATGGAATTGTCCCCACAGCCGTCCACTAAACCACGCGATAGTCACTGGCGATGAAAGGGAAGTTTAAGGCCTAGCCGTTCGCCACTGCATATGAAGCCAGGTCGAAGAATCTATTTTTGACAATCGTTCCTCGCTTGCGTGTATCACCGTTCCAGTCACGGATGCATTGACAGCAATAGTGTGCCTAAGGAAAAATAGACGCCAGTATTTCTGACTAAAAGAGGGACATGGAAATTTCGCTCAAGAAGGAACTACAGCCGAGTCTGTGGTCCTGTAGCTACTGCGAAGAGAAAAGCGAAAATTTATATATTTGTGTCTGTAGTTAAAATGAATCATGAATGAGCCCTAATGACAGAAACCTATTCGCCTCGTACATCCTTTAAGACAGCGCCAATTTTTCCCGTGCCTGAAAGAAGCCAAGGCGACTATCGATATAATCTTGATGGGCCTACGCAAGCAACAAAAAAAAAAAAGAAGAGAAAAAAAAACAGGAAAGGAGGCTCACCGCACATACCCTGCAGCGCCGCTTAAGTCAAGGACGCTTTGACACGCGCAGCCTTAACGAGGCCAACAAGCAGGTCCGAACGCAAGCATGTGAGACTGGAAGGCCTCGGACTCTCTACTGAAAGAAACGTCATGTAATGGACAACTCCAGAAAAATAAGGTTTTTACGGTCTCGCCACTCAGACGCGGGATTTGCAGTTGAGCATATACGGTAGCTGCGAAATTCCGCACTACCTCATTGATACTTGGTAGTGCGGGTTTGGTGACGGGAAAAAAAAAAAGGTTGCTCAATGGGCTTATTTTAAAACGTATTGGCAAAGGCGCCTGACTATGCGCTTTTGATGCCTCACGCTAGATGCTGCCAAATGTAGCGGAGACAGTCCGATGCTTTCGTCCCCTGTAGAGCTTGGCACATAGTTAAGCAAAATACTACAGTTAATTACTGTAGAATAACACAGTAAATTGAAGTAGTTCACAAAATTATCAGAAAATGCACGACACGAAGAAAGGCCGCCCGCGCATGCCTAGAAACTTATAGCATTTAGAGGCAGCGCAGCAGCCACGCTGCTGCTACTTCGTGGTGCTGAAGAACGGTATTGGGATAGGGGCTCGCAACTCTATTAGGGCTGTTTTCTTCTTTTTTTTTTTTTTTCATACGGGAAGGTTGACCGCTGAAACGCGTATGACCCGACTACAGTGCTGTGTTTCCGGCGATTGTTACAGTGTAATCTTTCCGTGAAATGGACACGTTCTCAGCTTCGGGGGTAGGCTCGGCTTTCAGCCGAGTGCTCCAGGTTTTTATAATTTTAAGCACAAATATGTAGTGGAATTGCAGATCGCGTTACTGTGTGGTTATTTACAAACCGCAATTATTATACCAAGTGCTGTGAAATAATATATTCGGATGTGCAAAGACATCGTGCTCTTCTTAACTCAGGGCATGGTAAACTAAGAAAGCCCTTTCGATGATGAATAGAACACCAGGGGAAAAATGGTCCTGTTCTAACGTAGGTAACTATGTAGGACATGCGAAAACGTTTTTCCACAGATGAAAGTTGACGGAGATAACCACATGCAATGTGGCCTCCCTCATAGCCAGAGTTGCTTTTGTACGTTGAAATCCCATACACCAACCACCATATGGAATGTACAGCGAAAGAACGTAGGATATAAAAAAATAAGCGGCAATAGCTAGGACGTTCTGTATACTATTCCCATTAAGAATTCCTGAGTTCGAATCTTCTCCACATTTATTCATTGCTGTCCGTCAAAGTTTCACATATGCAACGCACACTGTTATTGGTCGGGGTGGGCAGTGCGAAGTATTCTTTCTCACTAATATTACTCTCCATTTAACCTGCTCCTAATGATGCTACTGTGCGGAAGCTTTGTTTGACTTATCCGCGCCAGGACGCGTCGACTGTGACCTCACGATCTGGCAGAACAATCAGGAGTACGTAACATAAGATCTAAGATTGTTGCTCAGCTCTGGCTATCGTATAAAATGCTTTCGCGCTAAAACTAATCAAATCATTGCTGAATTCCAGCGGCAGGATAGGCAAGTCTAGTTTTGAGAGTGGCTTGAGAAATAGAGATGCTTTACAATAGGACTTGCTCATTGACTTCTCTGACGTCGTAGGCATAATATGTCTGGAAGTGCATTGCTAGGTGAGAGCAACCACCGGGGTGTGCGACGAGAGGAAATCATGGTTGAGGATTGCTAAATGTAAAAATAATTCGTGCTCCCACGCCTGAGCCTATCATTTCAATTCCCTTTCAAAGTACGACCCTGCTGTAGACTTTTAGCATACTCTCTGGGTTATAGCACAATCACAAAAGTGAACACCCTAGATATAACTGAACATATATGTAAGGCTGCTGGCGTCTATAAGCTAGGTTTACACTGTGCTGTTGCCATACCGATATTCTGGCAAGATCTAAATGCCACTTCTGTGTGATGCTGGATGAAAATGAATGAATGAATGAATGAATGAATGAATGAATGAATGAATGAATGAATGAATGAATGAATAAATGAATGAATGAATGAATGAATAATCGAAAAAAACGACCCAACCGTCGACAACCGAGCGCTGGGAAAGCTTTAGGCTTTGAGCATTGTAAGACTTGCTTAAACCGGCGATTATATTTATAGAAAATATTTTATTTCAGTACGTGCCCATTGAAAACACTGTAACAAGTGCTTCATTGTCATGCTAAAATAGCAATAAGCATCCATGTATCCTCCTCTGTTATTACATGCACCTGCTGAACAATCCCGAAGTTCTTGTCTTTCGAATAACGTTTTCACGCCCAGACTTCCATTTACTACGTATGAACGCAGCTATGGTCGTTGCATTCATGAATCACTACTTCCTGCTCCGTGTTTCTGCTTTTGTGGCCGTATAGATACGATTGTCACATTCCCGGAGCAGGAACGTTAACTACACCTGATCTTGTACACCGGACCTA
Organism: Amblyomma maculatum; assembly: GCF_055883805.1. Lineage (NCBI taxonomy): Eukaryota > Metazoa > Arthropoda > Arachnida > Ixodida > Ixodidae > Amblyomma > Amblyomma maculatum. The sequence goes on from NC_139344.1 coordinate 387,000,673, forward strand.
TGACTCAAAGGTTAGGGCACTGGACTACTAAGCAAGATACTGTAGTTCAAACTCAACCCCCACGGCTTGATCGTTTCCGCAGAGACGAAGCGCATACCACCCGTGTATTTCGCGATGTTCATCATCACCATCAACAAAAACAGCCGGACTATATTCACAGCAGGGTGAAGGCATCTCCCATATTCCTCTAATTAAGCCGGTCTGTGTGAGCTGCATCCACTTAACCCCTGCGAACTTAACCACACCCGCCCACCTCACCTTCTGTTACCCCTGTTACGCTTTCCTTCCCTAGTAATGCTAAGACCCGTAAAGCCCCCCAGGGGATCAAAACTTTCGGAAGCCCTTAATTGCAACATTTCTCCTGGTCTAAAACTTGGTCTTTTCTGATCTCTAAACTCCCTAAAAAAGGAAACCATCGCTCAAATAAATTGCATGGCCCTTCAACTCCCCCGTCAGAGCTTGTAGACAGTAAATTTACAGCAGTTGCTATGAATGTATCATTGGTGTTCTCTTGTTGGTAAATAGCCTTATTGTTAACAAACATCTAGCCAGGGCAGTCGGGGATGAAACCGGTTTGGTCTATGGCTCATCCTTTTGTAACAAAAATAAGCCCGTCGCAAAAGCACCGAAAAAAGGAGAAAAAAAAACACAAAAAAAAACAGGATGCCCGCTAAAGATGTTCATTTCGAAACACGCGCAGAGATATGACGAAAGAAACTGCAATCGAGACTCAGCTATCGGTGGTGCTCTGTCTGTAGTCTCTCCGTACTGTTTTCTGGTGGAACCAGTCCAACTTGCTTATGTTTGCAATCTTCTAAACGCCAAAAGCAAATATGTTGTTCCGCGCGCAAAAGGAGGTGGTGGTGGTAGTGGTGGTAGAAACATTTACTGCCAATATTACAAAGGTTGGGGGCGCTGCCCCCTTCATGGCATTCGAGGGCCCCCTTAATGTATGGAGGGCCCTCTCACAAAGCGAAAGAAAGCCCTTGGAGGGCTATCCGACCGAGAGCGCAATGATCTTGCGCTGGTCCTTATAGGAGGTACTGGTGAGTAGCTTCTCCCAGTAATCTAGGGCCACCTCTGGTGAAGGAGGATGAGAGAATGAGGGGCAGGTGAGTAATATGTGTAGAAAGTTGCCAGGTTTGCCACATGCGAAACTCCGAAAAGAGATCGATGCTGCTTTAGAAGCTTTATCAGGCGATGTTGCACAAATGAGAGTCCTCTATGTTTACCTTGAGTAAGAAAGTACTTGAAGCCATCAAAGTCTTAAATAGGAGCACCTGTTGGAAAGAGTTCTTATAATACGAGCTTTGTTCGAAATACGTAATGCTCTTCGTGCACTTCATACACAGCGGAGGGAACGGTGCTGCAGCGAGAGGTCTAATCGTCCGGAACTTAGGCAGAATAAAATAGTTAAAGGAAGCGTTACTCAATGAATTTTATTTCACAGGCGTAGCTCTGAAGTCTCCTTCGATGAACAGGAGCTCTTGGAGAAAAAAAAAACAGAAAATCCTGTTCATCAGTTGATCTGGAACCCAGCCCGAGGCAAAGAGATCCACTTCGAAATTCACTGCGTTCTACCACTGCGCCTTTCAGCAGTAGATTTGATTACATGACAAACTACCCGCCTTTCACGCTGTGCGCCGTGTGTCGTTGACTTAATCTCCTGAAAGTTGCACTAAGAACTTAACTTAGGCCTCCTTCACCTTAAAAAAAGCCAAATCCAAACATTAAATACTTAGCTAAAGAAGGCAAAGCGTGATATAACAAAGCTTAATGAATCAAAAATAAGTCAAACAAGCGATAAACGATTCTTATGCATGTATTACATCCGCGCTTAACCACACGAAAGCACCACTTTATTTTTCGGCTATATGTGACAAAAGGCCATTTGTATGGAAATAATGCTTATGATTGCTACATAAAAGAAAGGTAGGTTCATTTGCTTAGCCGTTCAAACATTGTTATTATTTAAACTACAATCGTAGCGTTCTTTTTTTTTTTGCCTTTCCTCATGTTAAACCTGCATGGAGTTCCTCAGCCCTCTAAGAAGCGTCTCTACGACTAAATATTACAACTCTTCCTTCAAACATTCCGCTACAAGAAACTCTGACATCCTCACCAAAGGCATCGTTTTCTTATACTGATTTGTTCGGAAATGATGATTCAATATCCCACCTGCCTTTTTTTTTTTCTTTACTGTGTAGTGCTCGCTGCACACGCCCAGTCTTACGGGGGCGGAATACGGCGAGTGCCGGGAGACTTCTCAGGCGGCCGGCCGGGCGCACTGGTTCCTGGAGGTGGGCTTGGTGGGGAGCTCGCTGGCGGATTTCCGGGTGGATACCCTGAGCGAGGTCCGGAAAGGATTCCAAACCGCACCCCTTTCGGATATCCCGAGAGAAGACCAGGGGGATTCCCTGGCCCGGACGTCCGTCCAGGAGGATTTCCAGGCGGAACTAACCCAACGCTCTGCGGAGTAAGTAGCTTTTACTGGTTACTTGACTTATATGTTGCGTTTTTCACAGCAAGCGTTTGTATCCAAACCAAGTTTATCCACTTGGGCACACGGGTTTCAACATATAGGTAATAAAACCAGTGTTATATTCACACAAAAAAAACAACCAATATTTTCCCTAATCGAGTTGTATAGGAAAGACGGCGACAATAACTTTTAAATTCCCCCGGTCCCCTTTTTCATAAAATTTCAGCAGGGTCTTGCGAGCGATATTTTGCAAAAGATACCCATATCAGTACCGCATCCCCTGCAGTATCCCTCTGTCTGGAAAAATTGTGTCAAAAAATAACTGCCTTGTATCCCGTGGCCAGATGGAATGTTTTCCAGCTTGCCTCCTAATGCCTCGTCCACGGAGATGACCCTCTGGCTTGGCCGCGCTTTGAAGCTAAAATTATGACGGAGATATAATATGCAGCCATCAAATAAGGTGTAGCTATATTCGACCTATGGTTATTTATCGCAGCCCTCCTTGCCCCCTACAAACGTATATTTTCAAAGTGGTAACTTTAAAGTTAATGCCGTTGACTTTTATACTTCTAGAAATATACCTATAGAAGCTCTAAAGAAATGAGATTTGCGGGTGAAAATTGTGAGGCAGCGTGAAGGCCTCTCCAGGTGAAATATAAAGAAGTACGACAAGAAAATATTTCTCAATAACAGCTGAAAAATTGCCGTGCCCTCTTGTGTGTTACGGAAAGCCTTATTAGGTGCGGATGCCCTTTGCAATTTTTTTTTTTAGTTTAAGTGGAAACCAAAGTAAATTACGCACAACGCTTGACACAAATGATTCCCGAAGGCTGTCACCAGTTCAGAAGGATATGAAATATTTCATGTGGCAAGAAAGTATAGCTATATGTACAAGTTGTTCGAAGCGAGCTTTGAAAGTTCTAGAAAACTGAAAATGTGGCTAGCGTTACACAAACGTCCCTATAAAAAGTACTCAGCGCACAATATTTTCACTATTACAAGGTTGAGGAGGAACACTAGAGCTACATGATTGAATTAACGACCTCAGCACGCCTTGAAATGGCCGACGGGTGAACGTGATTTGTTTGCGCTTGTGACTTTCAGGATCGCATCTGCCCCATTGGAAGTCGTTGCGTAGTTGCCAAGGTACGCTGCGTACGAGAACCATGCTACCCGATAAGAACCTGTAAGTTGAAATAAATTCGTTTATATAATTTTCGTACCTTCTCTGACTATCGTGAATTGAAGACCGGATGAGAACCCCAAAAATACGATGACATTCGTTTGATAATAGAATAAGAAATCTATACCTTCCGCGTAAAATTTTTTACCGCCCGCGCATGTCGAAAGAGACTATTTTCACTGATATATGCATGTTTAAAAAAAAATCGCGAAAAACGTGCTCTATGAAAACAGATAGCTTCTTGCCTAAGAATATATTAGTTAGCAAAATGCAAGCCATTTACTATTATTTTTGTTTTTATAATTTACCCTTGAAAAAGGCAGATTTTTTTGTTCGAATCAAACGTTTTTGAAAGAGAATGAGAACATTTAGATTTTGATGATAGATATTAAGTGCAAGCGAGGCCTTCATTAAGCTTATCTGAAGGCATTACTCACTGTGGAATCAACTTAATGAGACTATAGATAAAATCTTTATGGGATGATTTCTTCTGAGCAGCAATATTTTAATGCATGCTGGAGAAAAGAGCATTGAGTTCAAACTGAACTTTACGGTTATCGAAAGCGCACGGTGTTCTGAACAGGTTGGTGCTAGAGAAGATAAGTAAACAGGAAAAAACGAAGAAAACAAATGCATGAAGACAGTTTTTCTTCGCGCGGATCTATGCGGACGGTGACGCCTAAATTTTAATCGGTTATCAATTAGTCCCTGTCGGCAGTGACGTCACGAGTTTCAACCGACTGGTAGGAACTTACTTAAACCGAAGTATCATGCACACAAAACTGCATTTACCAGCTGGACAGCCACGTTGAAAAATGCACACACAGCATCGGTTTTTCACTGAGATGAATAATTAAATGAAACTGGAGTGTGTCGCTTTGAGCATTTTTCGGTAGGGTGGAAACCGGACATTTTTTCTTTTTTCAATAAATTAATTGTCTCACTTTCCTTCCGAGCATTCAGGACGCTAAAAACCGATAGAAATAATGGGAAAGGCAATAACTGAATTGCTTATTGAATATTATTTTTAAGAATGAACTCCAAGATCGAAATTTTTGAAGATTCTTAGGTTGTGAGCACAACTTTAGGCTTGTGCTGTTTATTTTCACCAATGCCTTTTAGGTAGTAGGGCTCTGTAAAAGTATCCGAAAACCTTAAATCTTGTTCACGGATATAAAGACAGTGTAAGAATAAAGGAGCAAAAAGCCCAGCTTTGTGTTAGTAAAATTGGTTAATTGCTTATCTGCATTCCAGGATACAGCTATAGGATGTGAATGCGTTTCCCGCATGTTGAAAAGCGCAAGTTTTCATTAGACTATAACGGAAACATATATGTTCCTTTTGTCGAAAAAATTCCATTCAACGTAGCAAGCTGTAGCCTTTCCCGCGGTTCATAATGCAGCATTGTTTATCTTAGTGAACTTTAGAAAATATTTGAAACTTGAGAAGACTGACAGCAAAAACAGACTTGGTATTGAAGACTGCAGCGCTGTTTTGAAAGAGATAGAAACGAGCACAATACAAGACGAGGTCGCTTCAAAAATTTAGGCTGAAAAAGGCTGCAGTGTTGACGCGAAAAACCTATCTTGCCAACGTTATAACAAGTTCGAAACAATCTACGATATAGAGGACATTCTTCCATGACAGACAGCTTTTCACGTCAAGGATGTGGTGGCGCGATGGCCAAACCGCACAGGAACCAAACATTTTAGTATGAGCAAACAGGCATTCTCACAAGAAAGAGGAGTAAAGGGGAAAGCGCAAGTCGTGCGCTATCACGTGTAGACGTTTTCCTGGGAATCTCATCTATTTTCTGTATAAATATTTTTGATTTGCACCAAATGGCCCGCATGTTAAAGTACAGAAAACTTAAATTTTTCATCAGAAATTACTCTTTGGCGGCACGTGCAGTGTGGCCAAATAACAGAGTACTTCGTAATTCTCGTCGCGAAGTGAGAATTCAAACTATACGTGTCCGAAAAATAGAAAAAGAAAAGGGTGACACATGATTATGCTGCAATTACTGCGTTTTTATACACAGGCCAAACGTTTAGACAAGTTCTGAGACAGGTCTCCTGAAAGTAATTTTTTTCACATACTTCAGAAAGGTTTTATAAAAGCTACATATTCACATGTCCTTTCTCAGTAGACTTGTAAGCTCTTGATATTTACTTTCAAAAACACATCCCGTGTGTTAAAACAGCAGGCTGCATCACTGATTGTGAACACGGAGGGAACTTCCGAAGTAACGCAAGCTTAAGTATGGCAAACATAGAGTATATCTAGAAATAACTGCATAAAGCTACCTTACAATATTCCACAGCTACCTGACAATTCTCAAAACCACATCCCCTTAGACACTTATTTCAGATTCAGTAACTCCATGTGGGCGAAGAAAAAAACTTAAAAGAGAATTTTTGCATCGCATAGGAAGTTTAAACCATTTTCAGTGTCTTAGAATATCCCACATTACCTCACAGTTAAAAGTATGTCACAAAAAGCTGGACTTGATTTACAGAACCTATTCTTTCCTGTTGAGCAAGAAAATAGACACTGTGCATAGGCAATGTGCATTTTAGCATGGAAAAAATTCAACCCACCGAAAGAAGTTTTTGTGCACTTGACTTATGTGTCTGTCATCGATTGCAGCTTTAGCTCCGTGGTCATTGCTAGACGTCATCAGTACACGTGGCGTTTCCACCTAGCCTTCAGTGCTTCTAAAACGCTCCGTTTCGGTTTGGCGGAGGAGAAAAAAAAAACTAGCTGGGTGCGTTCACATTAAAGGGCTCCAAAAAAATAATTTCCTTTCGTCGCAAAAGCTGGTATGACATCGACTTGTATACAGCTGCGAACTGTCAATCGACAGTCACCGCCCATCTTCATTATTAAAGCATGATAAGCCAACTGCAATATTAAATCATAATAAATTGTTAAATTTTTTTGGGCTGTGTAATCAGATTAGTGCCTAAAATAAATTATATCCGCCACAACTAAGAGGCTATTATTGTATCTACGGCTGGAAGATCTTAAGTATTTTTTTTTCTCGTGGCCTTTGGAGGACGTTAAATATTATGTTTTAAAGCCTTACTTGTAAAACTTAGCTCTTTAGTACGTGATTCTAGTCGCTAACGCCCCATATCTTGAAAGCGGTATGATATCAATAAGCTTTATTTGACTTTTTTCTCTGTATATTATTTTTTACATCAATGATCACTTCTTGCCACATATGGACAAGAAAGGCGATGTATTCACACAATAGGAGCAGCTCTCATAGCTATTGGTGGATTTTATACGAGGCTGAAGAAGAATAGGAAAACAAATACAAAACACCACCCAAATCCACCACCACACAAAAGGCACACAAGAATTATGTCCCCTAACTATGTGATTTCGACTCGAGTTGGGGGTCCTAAAAGGGCCAAATGAGTCTTTGCTGCAACCAGCCTGGAGTGAGTTCGCGGCTGAGTGATCAACTGAATGGTTATCATCAGATCTTGGACGTCCAGGCAAACAGTTTACCTTTTAACCAAGCCTTTGGTTCCATCCATGTCACTGATCGTTTATTAATTCAATTAATCTTCTTCAGACTTGCTGTTACACACCCACATATTCTAATCATAAGCGCATTGCATGCTAACGAAGTGTTTTTACTGAGATTGTATTTTTTACGTAGCGTTAAACTGTTATGTATAATAACTAGCACATCTTTCCACTATTTTTCAGGTGTTTCATGAGCCACATCGAAGGAAAAAAGTTCTAAAGGCTCACGAAGAGAGCAGACTTCAGCGATTTCAAGATCCCTGCACTGAGCGAGAGAAAACCAATCTAAAACGCCTAGCCACATGCGTGACAACATTAACCTTGAACTGAAATAAATTTATATGCTACTTATTCTTTAACTCAGTTGCATCGCCAATTTTGTGCATGGATACCAATGTTATTACGTTGCGATTACTTGCGAAAATAATGAAATGACGCAGAAATTACATTGTAGTTTTCGAAAATGCAAGGAAGTTCACTAGTCAGAGTTACTATGAGCATTTTTCATTTGCTCATCAACTGCCCCACGGGAGCAACATAGCTTCCAAGTGGATATCGAAAATGTCACACTGTCTTCAAGAAAAGAATGCTAAATTACGGGTCAGTTCTGGCTGCTGCAGATAGCCTGTAGTGAACAGCGTACACATGTTAGTAGGTACAAAAAATCTTTACACTGCATGCTTTCCTTTTCAACAAGTCCTTTACTTATTCGTATAGTGTATCATGAACGCGATTCCTGCTAAATTAAAGAGTTTATTATCAGTGTCATCTGTCAGCTATTGAAAATGACGACAAAAACTTTATTTACCATTAATTCAAGTGTAACTGTACGAAGATAGCGTCATTTCGTAGGCTCCCAATTGGAACGGGGCAAAATCCGCTGCTGCAGACGCTGGCTTTTTCATCGTGTTTTCGCTTGCTTTTTATTGAGGGTGCAACTGTTAGCTTTCATGTCTAAAGCCACCCACAGTTCATTACGCCTCACTGCATCTTGCTACTTAGCGCAACATCCGGAAGAGACAGCGCGAGGACCGTTGTGCCTTTTGTTTTTCTTCTGGCAGGCAGGCTACTCTGACGCCGTTCGCAAACGTTTCGGTAGCTCTGCCTTCTGCGAACGTTTTCTGTGTGTGTTCGTGTGCGGTTACCATGACTACTGCGAAGCTCCAAATTTCCGGAGCAGTGTTTGCAGTGGTGATCCCTACGCACTCCGTAAGTCAGTGGCGGCTGTGGAGAGCAGTGACAGCGCCGCTAAATATGCTCTTTGCAAAGAAGCGAGTAAATAAACGGGGATGCCCAAATTTCTTCGTTGTATAGGCAAATTCGCTACACTGGTCTTCATTGTAGTGGCGTTTACATTACTCATGACAGATAGGAATACGGGCGGGACAAACAGAATCCCTCGTTATACAGGTCATTTCGCTAGAGGCGTTCGGCTGTATTAAAGCAGTCCATAGTTGCCTCACAGCTAAAGAAAATGTTTAAGTAAGCGATATTTAAATGCGCAACACCACCCATCGTACGTAGCTTGAGCACCCAAACAAAGTTGAGCATAAGAAACGTTAAGTTTGATCTGGAAACGCGAGGCGCCTATTGACTATTTCCATCAAACTCCATGCAGCAACATTTTGGCTCCTCCTTTTCAGCCCAGAAGTTGTTAAATTTGACGCAAAACCGACGACATGTGAATAATTAAAACTGCAGAACTGCCTCGCACACATCACTGTCACCGTGGGAAAAATAGAAATGAGTTGGTAACCTTCTTGCTTGCTGACCATATACCTGCTTGCTCTGTCGGAAGCGACCTCTCCGCATACCACTTCGGATGCCAAAGCCTACCGTTGCGAGTTGCTGCTTGCAAGTGCTCGCGACACGGACGCTACTATCTCCTCCGGTATTCCCATATACATATAGATGAACGCCAGCAAATGCGAGACAGTAGTGGGCTCGTATACAGAAACACCCTTAGGAACCAAGCTGTCATAATCTGCATCCAAGCAAACCTTTTCCGACACAAACGGAAACAGCAGAACTTTAATTGCAGAATTTTCGATAATAATATTTACAAATTAGACTAAATTAACTGATTAGAATGCAAAGTCACTAGTGCAGGAAACTACTCCAATAACTTGGATTAGCAATGAAAGTAAAATAATTACTATAATTTTTTATTATTCTGCCACCCATACATAGCCAGAGAGCTATCGGATGTGAAATTCGCAGCTTTAGATCTTTAAGGCATTGTACTTATAGCGTTAAGCTGTTTTTATAAGAAACTCAGAGAGCACGGATATTTCTTATCTTGAGTGAGCAATAAAATAATTAACCCCGCTTTGTTTCGTTTTCTAATGCGGCTGGTGTCGGCCAAAGCAATCGTCACTAAAATAAAGGACATTAGAACTGCATTTTTCACGTCTCAGTTCGAGCAGTATATTGCACATATTGCACTACAGGTACTCATAACGAACTAAGGAAAAGCGCCTTCGGTAGCTGTCAATTTCCAGCAAGCATATCTTGAATCATCCTAAAAAAACAAAACCGCAGAAACACCAGGGCAGAGGAAAGGCGACAACACAGGATGTTTCCCTCTTCTGTCGTTTCGGCGGTTTTGTTCCTTACAATGCCCCACCAACTAGCCCATTACCACGCTCTGTTATAGTGTTATATCATAAAATTCAGCCTGTATTTGTGATCCTCGGGTTGAGATCTTTATCAATACTTTAGAAGAAATCAGCATATTTAGTTCCCACCACTAAGAAAAAAGTCTTCAGTCCGACTTACCTAAACTTACAAGGGTGAATTCTTCTTCTTCTTCTTCTATTCCGCGTTATCATAGTTGTGAGGATTTTAAGCTGCTCTAACAAACACGAAGGACTGCAGCAAAAAAGAAACGCGAATAAAAAACAGTGCCTGGTTACTCTGTTCTCATGAATCTTCGGCTTGCCAAAAACGTGTTGACATTGTTCTGGGAAGACAAATGTGACTTGAAGAAAGGCTTCCTCGCACTTTGGCACAAAGTCTATTATCTCGAGCCAGACGTTGGCTGGAGTGCGAACGTCTAGACAACTCCGCGCTTTCGAAGTGCCAGGCGTATAGGATCGAACAGCTGTGAACTTCGTCTCTGACCGCTACTGCCCCTAATCTCTAAAACAAATTGTCGCACAGCTACAGTGATCCGCATTGTGCATTGCAAATACAGAGACACATAAAGGGTTTTTTTTTTTTTTTTTCTGAGCCCAGTGACCGCTCTCCAACATGAAAATTTGCACCGTGGCGGAATAACAGTTCTACCCAGCTGTTTCGGGCCGTGACGTAAATAATGATATTATTCACCAGAATAGAGATATGGATATGGCAATATTTCCTACTGTAATCTGAACCTTATGTGGTGGAATGCCGACTCATATTTCAGAGTATCACGCAGACTAACATGTGCCGTTGAGAATGAGAATATTATAAAATAAAAATACTCTGAGGTCATAAAGAGATTATACTTTCGTTGGTATGGCTACGTCGATGAAATTATTCTTGCTTTTGCGCACATTGCTGAACCTCTGACGTTGATTTTGAACATAGACATGAAATGGTAATTCGGCGCTTCTGTAAAGGTAGGCATCTATACACGGACAACGTGAAAGTTAACATTTCAGAAGACGGCGATAGTATCTCTGAATAAATTAAACCCCAGAGCGACGAGAACGCATGCTAAATAAACCTTTATATCTGTCTTTAACATTATAATCTTGAAACGAAGGAGCTGCAAAACAGAATGAAGAAAAATTATTTTAGGGGGCTCTTTGGGCCACTAAAGTGCGATTAGGCGAAAGCCTTTGTTTGAAACGCCGCTTATTCCTGCTTTACTCAGTCTGCTTCTGTATTGTGTGCAAATGAAAGCTGCCTACGTACCTGGGCCGGACGCCCCGCAGAGTCAGCTTCACATATGCCTGCATCACCTGGTGATGCCAACAGTCATGACGTCACGCGAGGTCATGGCCAATGACGTCACCATGTGATGGCGTCACAATTTCGCTGTATCTCGCGAATTCTCGCAAAGAAGTACACTCATGAGCCTGCTACGGATTTCGCCTAAAAATTGCAAATTTTAAGGCTATTTAAGGCCCACTATTCACAATGTGCTCTGCTCACTCTATAGCGAAAACTTTCAAAGGCCATTCGTGTCGCCAATAACAGACGTCGCATTAACTTTACCACGTTAGCTGTTGGTTGACTCGACGGCCACAGCGTTCCAATTTGACGTGCGCTGTTTCTTTCGGACGCGTAGAGGTAAACACCGGCCTCTAGACACCATCATGAACACTATGACAACTTCATAAATGGCAGTCTCTGGATAGAAAGCATTCGCTCCAGTTGTTAACGGCAGCAAGTGCGGTGTCCAGGCCGATAAACGCAGTCCTTAAAATTGAACCCATCTTAGCTTAGCCAGAAGGTGACAGGTCGTTTGAATACCACAGTGGCTCTCAGTCATGATTTGCAGAAATCATCAATGAGCCGTCCATTCACTCTCTCGTCGAGCTACAGTCTTCGTCCTGTAATGCGGCGCGCGCTCATAGTTGTCACGCGCAACCAGCGTTACTTGGGCGCGGCTGGTTTTGAGAGAAGCGAGAAAGCGCGTGGTCCCCCCAAGCTCAGCCGTGAGCGGACTGAGGATTCTGTTAATATTTGCAACATGGTGGTTTCGAACTTCGATCAAGGTGTGGCACGGAAATGAGTCCCGTTTTTGGTTGGTTTGTTGGGTTTAACGACCCAAAGCGACTTAGGCTTTGAGAGACGCCATAGTGGAGGACTCCGGAAATTTCGACCACCTGGGGTTCTTTATCGTGCACTGACATCGTACAGCCCACGGGCGCCTTGCTTTTCGCCTCCACCGAAAAGCTGCCGCCGAGGCCGGGATTCGATCCCGCGTCCTTGGGAACAGTAGTCGAGCGCCGTAACCACTGCGCCACCCCGGCGGGGCAGTTCCGTTTTTTTCTTTTTTGGTCTTCTGGCTTTCTGCTGCAGAGACAAGAACTACCTTGACGCCGATGGTTGGATCACTGGACGACAAAACTTTTTCGGCCCGAATCATGCACTCCGCTAGGGAGGATAAACAATGTCTTTTGTCCACGTGCGGCGCACTGCGAGAGTCACGACCCAGAAAATAGATGATGCAGGGTACCAAAAACTTAGACAAGCTTTTTGTCTTTTATAATGGCTACAATGATATGTATTCTAGAAAATATGGTAGGAAGAGCGAAACATCAAAACAATACCAGGTTTTCAAAACTGTGCAATGTCTTCGCAAGTCATATCCCCCCCTCCCCTCCCCTTTTCTCCCGGGTTAGTATATGGAACCTTCTCTGCCTATTAGGGCAAGAAATACTGGGAAACAACACCTGACACTTTGGCCACACATAAAACGCACGATATCCTTTGTGACCTGGATTATTTTTCAGAGTCAAATGTACCGACATATTTGATCGTACCAGAGACCCCAGCCAGTTAGTACACGTCCTTTCTGTTGTCCGGAAAACCACAGTAGTCTAGTTGCTATAACCTACCAATTTTTGAAACATTAACATTGATACAGCCTATTTTGAATGGCTGGGATATGAATATCTCTGCTTGTTAAAACAATTACGCGCTTCAGTTACACATTAAAGTTATGGCCAAGGTAATCTAATCCGGACATCAATGATGAAAAAACAGCAAGTTCTAATGTTCGTAAAATAAAAAGAGGTGATGACCCAAACATGCGGACATCAAGGAATGATGGTAAAAGCGCACTACCCAGCGTGCTCCTGGCGCGAAGGCCGAATAGAGGCTTTAAGAAAGGATTGTGGCCGCGCAGTATTTTTGTTCACAAGCCTTGGCTTGTCGATAGCACGTGGTGAGCGAAAACAAACGTTTCTTAATGCGCAAGTAACTCACACTTCATTTTTGACAGAAGGTGTTGTTTTCGAAGTTTTTCTTAAATGGGCGGCGACATGTAGCTGCCTGGGAGAACGAAAGGTTCGAAGTTAATTGGAGTGCTTCGCATTCTTGTGAACAAAATGACAGTTATTATACCTTCAAGAGAATGGAAGTGTGAATTTTTCTACGAAAGTTTAATCCCTTTGGATACCATGTTCTAATCCAGAAATAATAAAAGTTAGCAGCATTGCACTTCGCTCCGCTTTAGAGGTAAATGGCGAAAGCCTTTCTTCCTCATTCTCTTCTATCTCTCCTATTTCCCTCTCGCAGCTGCCGAAGTCGGGTTCGAACCCTGGTACTCCGGCACAGTAGGAGTACCCGGCTGCTTTTCGATGGAGGCGGAACGGAGTGGCGTCCGTGTGCTGTGCGATGTCAGGGCACGTCAAAGAACCCCAGGTGGTCGAAATTTCCGGAGTCCTCTACTACGACGTCTCTAATAGCCTTAGTCGCTTTGGGACGTTAAACCCCACAAACCAAACCAAATTAAACCAAACCTCTCTCCCTCTTCTCTTTTACTTCTATCTTGTGAATTTGTGTACTTGTTATAAATTATTCTCATCATTTGTTTTCTTTGGTTTCATCGTTGGTGGCACCGGCATGTCAGGACTCCTTTTCTCGAGATACGAGAATGAAGGTATAACTTCCCGAAAGGGGAAATTATGTCGACGTCAGAGCCTATTGCGACATCTCGCGAACACATCTCGCGAATGGGAGGTTTTCACCATGAGCCTAAAAAGGCATTTGCATTAATATATCTTTGTGGCAAAGGCCTAGTGGATAAAATCGGCACCTTTATGATGCACAGCGGACGAACAGGGCGCTCTCTTCCCCCCAGTATTTGCTTGCGTACATCGGTTGCTCTACTTGGGGCCTTCAAAGTACATGTGAAGTGATTTTTTTTTTCTTTTTCAATGTTTACGATACGTGCTGCTGGAGAATATTATTGAATATGAGTGAAGCAATTGGCACCGAAAAAGAGACAAGAATTTTCAGGGTGCATCCTAAGCCCCCTTACGTGCAGAAATGCAAAAGCATTGGAAGTTCGTTCTAGTCCCGTTATCACCCCGTTCTGCGTTCCTTTGCATTTCGGACGTCATGATTTTACGTTTACTTTCTACTTCTTTACTTTGTATCCTTTTATTAGTGTTAGTTTTTAATTTTTGATCATTTATTATGATTATTGCTTTTTAGTTGGAAATATTTATGTTATTTTATTTTGTATTTTCTTTCTTATTTTTCGTTTCTTTTTTATTTTCTGGTTCTTTTTTCAATTTTTCTTACTTACTGCCGCTATTGCCCTTTCCCTCTGCACCCTTTGGGGTCTTTATACTAGAAAAGAAGAATTATGTACTCGTTTTAAGGACGTAGGCGTGGACAACCAGCCTGGAGAAAGAAAGGAAGCTGTATCTAGTCCTGGCGCGGGCACAATTCGCTTATTGTTCTTATTTTCAGTGACTTGATTATTATTATTAATGATGATTAACAGCTCGTGAGGACACGCTGTGGCGACAACACGCGTACACACCGCCCGTGAGACAAGAAATGGTTTCGGATTACTACTGCACACGACACACTTATGGCCTACATAGGTCACACTGGGCGCTGTTGTTAAAGACCACGCAGAAGTGCATTTTCGCTGGTTGAAAGACTAACGAGGGATGCATTCGATTGAGAATTATGCCCAACCTAGATGGAGTGAACCGCTGGCTCACGAGATAAACATTTTCGGTTAGAACGGCATTAAAAAAAATGTTTCGCAAAATAATAATTTCATATGAAAGTTTAACGCCTGACTAGTGTACTTTTTTCTGTCTGTGTCACTTAAATGCGCTCTCATGTGTCCCGAAAAAGCATACTATCTAGCCTGCCTTAATTCTTTCAAACACATATAATGCGTGACTAGAGATGAAATCATACAGTATCTGCTGTTGGAAAAGTTGTTTTCAGATGACTGAAGCAACCAGTGCCGTAATATGTACAAATATGTGATAAAACACAGGTAACCTACTAGTATAAGATGGTTGTTCTGATTTAAGAAAAGAGGTGTTAGTACTTTTACTATACACACTACATATAAACACGAATCCTAATGCAAGTTGACAAAGACATTTTAATCAGAGACTAGATTTCCTTTCATTGCTGCCACATCTGTAATCTCGTAGTGAAACACACTGGAAAAAAAATTATTATTGCTTGTATAAATATAACATACATCTATAGAGCTGCCCTCAAAACCTCGCGTTTGCGAACGCTGTAGTTAAGATATATAGCACAGTAAAAGAAATTTACAGATGAAGGCTTTCAATGTTTGTGGATGGGTTCGTGCACGCTAATGCTGGCCACAGTGTGGAAGAAAAATTTATTTTAGGGAACAACTGAAATCGCTGCTTTAATGTGTGCAGCGCGCGCAGCTGTCACGTGCACGGAGAAAAAAAGGGACGTCGCGTCGACCCCCACAATATGAGGCACACTACGCGGACGGGTTCGTGGCGCCTCCTGTGCACAGCAGCGAGTACTAAAGACGAACGCTATTATAAAAATTGTGTCGACAATTTTTCACTACTGGAATCGATGTCTCTCGGTGTCAATAATTGATGGTGGCTTCCTCGAGTGTTGCTATCAGTAGCAACATCGATTAGGCCGAATTATTCTCGCAGGGCATAACTCCATCTTTTCCTGCTCAGCACGCGTCCAAGAAAGACTTCAAAAAGGAGAGATAGGGTCGAAAAGCTCGAGAGAACACCGCGTGTGTCTGTGCACCTGCTACTGGGCATTCGCGAGGGACTCGCCAAAGCCGCTGCACGTCGAATTCACGGAGAACGTGCCTAAATCAGCTGCCCAGGAAGGCTGCAAGGGCAGTTGAAGAGGCAGTTAGGTAATAGTGGCTTTATCGACTTTTGCTTAGCCTGTAGCAGAAGAAACGTCACTGTGCGTACAGCATTTCCTTATATTGTTCGGGTAATGCAACAGAGAAACCAATGCAACCGTTTGCAGTTTAGGTTTGGATAAAAATATTTTCGCAACAATCATGCTCGCGAAATCGAAATTTGATCAACTTTGCCAAAGGAAATGCAAGATCGCCACCATGCGACCCAACACACCGCAACAACACCGCAAGGCGCAGATGCGCTTTGTTCAAAACACATTGCTCAAGCATTGTTAGCTATAGCTTCCTGGATTGCACTTCTGACGTCAGTTTTGTTCACCTGGTCAAATTTCTCCTCCAAAGAAACCAGCATTCACTTAAGCAGTGGGAAGGTTCCTTTCGCAAGTGATGGCAGGGATGGTCAAGCAGGAACTTTGGGTATAGAGCAAGTGTTGCGAACGAGTTTCTAAATTGTGCTGCTACGCCTATAGGGAAAAATGTCGCCAGCTGATGGTGACGAGCTAGGAGGTTATCAACTTCTTGCACCCTTCATTGTTTCCCTACCCTCTCGGTGTACAAGAGTTAGTCCTCCTTGGCTGAAATTTAGAAATAGGGGCCTTCACTTGCGAGGCCCCCTGGGACTGGTTAACATTACGCAGGAAACCGTGTTGGTGCTTCTCAATGTTTCCAACTTCCTTAAGCGACTTCAGGGGCCTTTGCGAATAGATGAACACTACACTTCATTTTCTATGTTGATTTGTCCCTCTACCCACCACTTAGCTCTCAGAATTTTACAAAATAAATATTTATACTGCACGGTTGCCTCATTTTTATCTGCCGTTCCTTCCTAAAGCTGCAGTTACTTATGCATTTCCAAAGAGCCTGGGTGCTTTTAATTCCCTCTCACTCTATCTGAATGCTCAAGAGAGCCCTTATTCAAAGGCCCAGAAATGTTTCAAGGGACCTGCAAGGGGCCGAATAGACAAAATGTATCATTTTAGGCTCTATTCTGGTGATATTTGGTACGCTTAAAACACGCAGCGAAGCAAAAGCCATATATTTTTACTCACGTACAAAGGTATGTTCGGCTAAGAATCGTATTCAAAATTTCATTAGTCCTTTTTATTGTGAATAACATTTTAAACAGGAGAACTGCTGGACTCAGGTTGACAGCACTTAACCCGATTGTCAAAGCGCAGGTGTACAAGCGAGCTCGTAGCGAAGCTAAAACGGTATCAGCCTTCAAGAGCGTTTGCACAGTTAACTTAGAGACTTTCAGGATACGATTCAAGAATAAAGAAAAACTGAACGTATTTGTGATAGCCACGAGACTTGCATGCTATGATCCTAATAAATCTGGTGCGGCAACTGCCAAGGGAATTGCCCCCCCCGCTTACGACTGGAATCGTCTCTCAACTGCCGTTGTCCGTTCATTTCGGAATATAGTTCACGGAATCGGAGTCAAGTGCCTAAAAGAATTTTAGAGCCCAGCTCATATGCACCCGTTAAGCGCGTGCCGGTGCCGGTGTAACGGAACGAGACATGAGCCACGAGCCAAAAAGAATTTCTCAGAAGAAGAGAAAGAAGAACCACGAGTTCTGTGTGGCTTTGCTGGCTTGAACATATCGAACGAGACCACGAAAACGCCAGCATACCTCAGTAGCTTGCGTCACGGCTACAGGACATGCCGCGATAGATCGGCAAATGAAGCAGCTGCCGTGGATCTCAGCCCAGCCATGCTGTGCACATTCACCACCTAATTAATAAGCGCGCATGCAGCTTCAGTTGTCGAGCATTCATCATCTTTCAGCATCATCAAGTGGACAATGCACAGTGCAGGACAAAGGGTTACCACTTATTCCTAAAGGTAGCCCTGTCCTGCGCTAGCAGCACTCCCTTATCCTCTGCAAACGTCCTAATTTCATCCACCCAGCTGACTTTTTGCCGACTTCTGCTATGCTCGCTTTCCCTTTGAATCCAATTGATTGTCACTTAGAGACAGTCGGTTATCCTCACTTCGCATTAAACGTCCTGCGCATGCCCACTTCTTCTTCACCCGCCATGCCGTATCCGTGACATAGACTCCTGGAAAAAAATGCTGTTCACCGGTCTTGTTATGTCCTTGGTTAAGGCGGCTTGAGTCATAGATGCTTACTTGACGTGAAGGTTCGGCTTTGAAACTATTGGATGTAGCTCGAAATTCTTCGCACCCAACGCCTGAACCAAATCGTAGCGGAGATTGTATTCGTAGTGGGTGAACTGAGTGCGCTTTGGCAAACTAGCAGTGTTGCCTTCAAAAGTGAACGCACAGACCTTTCATGGTACGGCTGCCTTCTACGCCAATCTCCGTCTTTACATACCAACATTTCCCTATGCTTCCCTAGGATTCGAATACTGTTGGCTGCCTTATACGCCCGTCTTATCGATCCCCTCTTTCGCCTACTTTTGTGCCTCCTCGCTTAACGAATAGCGCGCTTCTAGCAATCATATGTTTACGCACACACACACCCCCCCCCCCCCACACACACACACACACACGCACACACACACACACATATATATATATATATATATATATATATATATATATATATATATATATATATATATATATATATATATATATATATATGCGGCTTTTACGCATCATAAATGCTCGCCATATTGAAGACGAGAGCTGTTAGCATTGTTGAGATTTTTAGCCCCTCCTCGACCTGTAGAATGGGTTCGGATGCGACTAGCGGCAGCAGTTGTTTTCTACGCGTAACGTGCGGTTCTTGTTCAGCCAAAAAGCCGTTAGCGTACCCCTGTTTGAGAGAAAGCTTTCAAGGAGAGTCAAATTCCAGTCCAGGCAAACCTTCGAGTGGCGCCATCATGTGATGCGGCTGCCACCGAAAGTGGGGACTTCATTCGTGCTCAAAAATATAGATTCCGCCTCCGCGCTCTAGTGCATTATCATCAAACGGAGATCAATGTTGAGCTGCGACAGACGGTGGGAAAATGGTAAATGCCTTGTAAAGACTTTAAATGATATACGTAGTGTTACTTGATCGATCGGGGCTGGTTGAGAGTTTCATTTGTTGATTGATTATAGAGTTATTATTGATGATTAATCAAGAAACCAACGTAGTACAGATAAATAACCAAGGGTGCATGTTGCTGAATTCAAGCACATGCGATGACCCGCGGCTGGTAGTAGTGCGATGCTGTCTGACATTGTACCAGATGCATTTATTAGGACGGGGGCTTCGTTTGATGATGTGTCCTCACGTAATGGGAAGACTCGACGACACCGGAAAGTCGTAAAGCGGACGCGGAGAAGGTGGAGAAAAACGATCGGTATGACGCAGCTAGAAGGTTGAAGCGAAAGTGGGGCGCCCAAATACAAGCGTCAAAAATGGAAGAGAAGCGCCGTAAGTGTGGGAAGGAAGCCTAGCTGAAACGTCAAGAAGCTTCCGACGATTTTAAACGGTCCTTAAACCAAATATGTCCAGCTTAACCGTCAAAGTCGTATAATAATAGGAAAAAGAAGGGTGCGCTCAAATTAACATCAGAGGCATTGCGCATGCCATCCATCGCGTCTACTTTTAGAAAAAAAATTAGATGTCCTCGATTCTTTTTAGTTTTGATAAATTACCTGCACGCTGATAAATAATGACGGTGCTACATACCTAGAAAATCGGGACCACAACATCTTTAAACGAGAAGTCTTTTATTAGATTTAACAGCCCTTGCTCTAATTGTCGAATGTCAAGCATGTTTTTCCCTCCGATATGGTTTCGCTTCCTTCACATGAATTCACTTTCCTCTATGTTTTGCTACTCAGATCGAGTGCCTTCCGTCATACGGACTATGTCGTTGGCAGCTAATTTCATCATGGCTAGTGCGTACGGCTTGCTCATGCGAGACACATCCTTAAAGGCAATAATACGTTAGTGTATTGAAGCAGCCAAAATGTGATTTGTAATATTTTACAGCCTTTCTACACGTCTTGAAAAGCAACCATGCGTACGAAGTGTGTTGGTGTGAAAGCTCCAGAATGCTTTGTCACAATACTGGACGCCAATAAATTAGATGCACTTGGTTCTCAGATGAATATTGCTACATTACCATAGCCGCCAGCACAATGAAAAGGATTCTGTTCGGCGCACACACATGGCAAGCAAGCCATGGTGTCCGGTGTCCCACCTTCCAAACGTATCATTTTTGAAGCGTATGAAAAATGAAAAGGATTTGTACTGTAAGGTTTGCTTGATGGGCTTGAACGTCCCAAAGCGACTCAGACTATGAATGACGCTCTACTTTTAGGGCACACTATCTCCACTCTACGGCTGTAGCCGCTACCGTCGTGTAACTTGTTCACATAGTCTAAATTGCGTAGGGTTTTTGTAATATTAAATTTTAGAGCGCTCCTTTTTACTTTTCTGGTGTGGGAAAATGTTCGCTCATTCTCTTAAATGTTCTCTGGACTGTGCCATTACAGGGTTCGACTGTATAAACATACGATCAATTATACTTATATCTGAAACGCAATCAACACTGTATACGCACGATGCACGGTAGATAATTTCCTAAATGCACCTTTACTCCCAACTTCTACGCGAAAAGTGCTTGCTTTACGTTGGTTTTATATCGATTTGTGCTAACACGGGATTGTTCAGAAATTAAAGGGTGTGCACAGCCATTATCTTCACACCTGTAAGAGGTTCATATTACTATATTTTCACCGAATACCTGCCTTCCCTCTAAGTTAAAGTGGAGTCGCTGAATCCATTGGCTTGCCGTTTTAAACTAACGTATATTCATGTGGAAGAAAAAATGTCGCTTGCAAATGTAACTCTATGTAAGCCATTGAAAATCGACGCCGTTCTTTCAACGTACGCACCAAGACTGGAAAACGTCTTTGGGATTGTGGTCTAGCAGAGTTGGTAAAAATCGCACATTACGGATTCAGAAAGGCTAACATAAAAGCATAACAACCCCCTTTGCATGGTCGAAATAAACCGGCAGTTGGTCCGTTACTAGTTATTACGATAATATTATAGTTATCGCTTTACCGCGTCCAAGAGAAGAAAAAGAGTCTTGAGTACTGTCCTTATAAAATACTTTCTATTCCAGAAATCGAGATATCAGCGAAACATCAGTTCTCACAATACCCATTGTGGGCAATCGAGCTGAGAGTTTTGAAAGCACAGAAAGAAGGTTCATAAAACTATTGCTAGCTCTTCGCCATATGTACGCTGAGATCCAAAAAATCTGCTCTGCATTTTGGTCAAGTGACAAATAAAGGGGAATTTTTATGGCTACGAACAGTGCACTAACGTCGGCACAAGCGGCTGCTTGAAGAAAATAATGAAAAAGAAGGCGATGTAATGCAGAACGCTTCTCTCGTCACTTTATGGATATTTTTTTTTTTGTTTTAAGACTCCAATGAAACCTTTTGTTCTGTTTAATATTTTTGCAGGTACCGAACCCCTGAGATCAAATAGAATACAAATGGAAAAAGAAACTACTCCTGTTTACAATATTAACGTTGTAAGCTGCAGTCTATTGTAGATTCACAAATTTAAGCTAAACAGCTTTGACGGTGATTGCAAGAGACTGAATCTATTTCAAAATAAACATGAACAATAGAAGTCATTTTTTTTTCGTGCTGGTTCAATTGTCTGCTGGGAATGAGGATTGGAGGAGTATATATATGAGGGCTCATGATCTGCTGAAACCAGAGCCGCTCGCCAACTTTCCCTTTAAGAAGAGGTGAAGCGGGCTTTTCCACCATGGGCGGGAAGGCTTTGGCCATCATCTTCTGCGTTGTATGCTCTGGTAAGTGCTACACCTTGCACAAAACATCTGCAACCGAAAGGAACGCGCTATTTCCTTTAGGCATTGGTGACAAATCCTGTTCAGTGTTTGCAAGAAGTTTAGAAAAGATAATTGCATTATAATGTAAAGAATCTCTACGTTGACTTCTTTACTTCATGAAAAGTACAGCTAGTGGAGCGCTTAGCAAGCGTTACTTTTCACCAGACACATGTTACGATAGCAGTATATTAACTGCAACTGATGTCAACTTCTGCTTTCTTGCAGCCTTATCGGCGAGGGGTGCTGCGCTAGGGCAGGCACAGGAACACGTCAGTCTCACTTTGACAGAGCCTTCGGCTACTGTCACAGCGGTCACTCCTGGTAAAGTCACAACTACCACCGTCACCGAAGGCACTGCTGGCCCTGCAGTTGTAGAAACAGTCACCCATGAGGGAACCGCAGGCTCCAGCGTGGTCGGAGGAATCTCGCATGGATCAATTGCAACTCCATGGGGAGCATATGGCTTCCCTAATGGATACTTCCCTGGCTCTGGGTTTTATGGAAGGTTCCCAGGTTTTACTGGATATCCTGGTGGCTTCGGTGCATGGGGTACCTACGGTGGTTTCCCTGGATATCCAGGCTACCCCGGAAGCTACTTTAGAAGCCTGCTTGGACCATACGGGCCATATGGGAGTTACTATGGTGCAAGCAGTCTATCAGGCCTGTATGGGGGATACCCTAGCTGGTTGACAGGTTATCCAGGCTACGGTCTCACCGGCTTATATGGAGGGTATCCAGGTTACAGTGGTTACTTTGGTCATGCCTCAGGTCTAGGGCTTTCCAGTCCGTGGGGATACGGAGGAGTATTAGGCGCTTTAGGTTACCCAGGTTCACTTGCTGGGCTTTTGACCGGATATCCAGGACTCTCTGGGCTTCACGGACGATACCCAGGATACGGAAGCCTGTCTGGTCTTCTCGGAGGCTACCCAGGCTTGGGAGGACTCTCAAGCTTGTATGGGGCATACCCAGGCGTTTTGAGTGGTCTTCAAGGGCGACTAGGCCTTCTTAGTGGTTACCCAGGCCTCGCTGGTCTTTATAGCCGCTATGGTGCCCTCAGATCTCTTTCATCTCTTTACGGAGGCTACCCTGGCCTTGGAGGTCTCTCAAGCTTGTACGGTAGTTACCCGGGACTCGCTGGGCCATATGGACGCTATGGCAGCTTCGGATCTCTCTCAGCTCTTTATGGTGGTTATCCAGGTTACAGCACCTTGTCAGGCCTTCTTGGTGGCTATCCTGGCCTGGGAGGCCTCTCGAGTTTCTACGGAGGATACCCAGGTCTCTTGGGTGCGCTTGGAGGGCGACTAGGTCTTCTTGGCGGTTACCCAGGACTTTCAGGGCTTTACGGGCACTATGGTGCCTTCGGATCACTTTCTTCTCTTTACGGGGGTTATCCAGGTTACGGAACCCTGTCGGGTCTTCTTGGAGGCTATCCTGGCTTGGGAGGACTCTCTAATTTCTACGGAGGATACCCAGGTCTTTTGGGTGCACTAGGAGGGAGACTAGGCCTTCTCGGTAGTTACCCAGGACTCTCAAGTCTTTACGGACGCTACGGTGCCTTCGGACCACTTTCTTCTCTTTACGGAGGTTATCCAGGTTACGGAACCCTGTCAGGTCTTCTTGGAGGCTACCCTGCCTTGGGAGGTCTCTCAAGCTTGTATGGTGGATACTCAGGTCTTTTGGGCGCACTTGGAGGTAGACTAGGCCTTCTTGGTGGTTATCCAGGACTCTCAGGGCTTTACGGACGGTATGGCGCCTTCGGACCTCTATCAGCTCTTTATGGCGGTTACCCAGGTTACCGCACCTTGTCTGGTCTTCTTGGAAGCTACCCTGGCTTGGCAGGTCTCTCAAGCTTATACGGGGCGTACCCAAGCATTCTGAGCGGCCTTGGAGGGCGACTTGGCCTTCTTAGTGGTTACTCAGGACTCGCTGGGCTATACGGACGCTATGGTGCCCTCGGATCTCTTTATGGAGGTTATCCAGGTTCCGGAATTCTGTCTGGCCTTCTTGGAGGCTACTCTGGCCTTGGAGGTCTCTCAAGCCTCTACAGTGGGTACCCGGGAGTCGCTGGACTTTACGGACGCTATGGGGCCTTCGGATCTCTTTACGGAGGTTATCCAGGCTCCGGAATCCTGTCTGGCCTTCTTGGAGGCTACTCTGGCCTTGAAGGTCTCTCAAGCCTCTACAGTGGGTACCCGGGAGTCGCTGGGCTTTACGGACGCTATGGCGCCCTCGGATCTCTTTACGGAGGTTATCCAGGTTACAGCACCCTTTCTGGTCTTCTTGGAGGCTACCCTGGTTTCGGAGGTCTCTCCAGTTTCTACGGGGGTTACCCAGGTCTTTTGGGAGCCCTTGGAGGCCGACTAGGCCTTCTTGGTGGTTACCCAGGACTCTCAGGGCTTTACGGACGCTATGGTGCTCTCGGACCAATTTCAGCTCTTTACGGAGGTTATCCAGGCTTGGGTGGACTCTCAGGCTTGTACAGCGGCTACCCAGGTACATTTGGAGCATTAAGTGGCCTTGGAGGCCCACTGAACGCTTTTGGGCATCACCTAGGCTTCTACGGTAATGGTTTCGGCCCATTTGGACCCTTTGGTCCTTACGGAAACGCTATTGGCTACTCTGGGTTATATGGCAGCAGGCTAGGTCCTTTTGGTTACGCAGGTTTCTATGGAAGTGGATACGGCCCATTTGGACATTTGGGCCCTTATGGCAGCACAGTTGGTTACTCAGGGCTGTTTGGTAGTAGGCTAGGACCCTTCGGCACGTATGGCTACTCAGGACTTTATGGAAGTGGATTGGGACCTTTTGGAAACTTTGGTCCTTATAGCAGCACCTTTGGTTTCCCTGGAATTTATGGTAGCAGTTTGAGTCCTTGGGGATCATTCGGCTATGGCAGCCCCTTCGGCCACCATGGTCCTTACGGTCAAACGTATGGTCCGTTCGTTCATCCAGGACCATTCGGAACGGCAACCGCTACTTATGGTCACACTTCCGGAGGGTCAGTCGTACTTCCTGATGGTGGTTTAGGCACCCATGAAACAGATACCAAGGTTAGCCACACAGTCGTTCCTACGGACGTGGGCCCTGCCGTGGCCGGCACGACTATCACTAAAGTTGAAAGCACAAAGCCTGCTGAAGTCGCAGTTCCAGTGGGTCTGCCTGAACTTCCCACCACTGTCATAGCTGGTTCCAAGGCCGGGTAAGTAGCCGTAAACTCTTATTTCATCTCCTAAGCGAAATGTTATGAAATTGATGGAGAAAACTATACGTCAATGCATTACAGTCATATCCTTTCCTTTTCATGCCTTGAACAAATCTATGTCGTTTTGTTTTTCCACCTATGGTAATAATTATCGTACTATGTGTGGCTGCGAGAGCTGTTACACTTGCCAGATTAGGCTTTTGAATGATAAACAGTGGGTGAAAGGGGTTTAGCGCCTACTTCGCTAATAATCACACTACACCAATCTTCAAGACAAACATCAGAAGTATGACAAATCAACACAAATATGAAAAACAGGACAGACTTCTCTTATTAGTTTCCAGTTTCATTCTGCAAGTATGCCAAATATCTACATCTACAATGAATTTTGTTCTCTTCTCAGTTTGAAGACACGGATTGGTTAGGAGTTCATGCCGACATCATTTATCATCACCGGTAAGTAGGCCATTTAAAAGGAACTTCAAAAATAAGGTGGAGTTTGAATTGCAATAAAATAACTTGAATTTTATGAATTATAAGTATGAAGCATAAAGCCGCCAATCAAATGAAACAGTTACACACTAATACAAAAGATAATAAAGAGGGAAAACTTCCACATATTCTTGCTTTGATGGAGCTTTCCTAAAATTTCAATTTTTTATTCATTTATGATATAAACTCTACAGCCCAAACTTAAGGTTCACTGAAATTTCTTTAACCGCGAGTATTTTGAAAGTGTACTGAGGAATCTGAAATCGGTAAACCACAGGCTCTTATAATTACGACAGTGTTCGAGAACAAATCGCGCAATAAAAAGGACGGCTACGTAGCATGCCACAGTATTCCTCATTATGTGTCATAAAATTCCCTGAGGGGTGGTCATTTATAGCTTTATGGGGTTTAATGTGCCAAATTGACTTGTGTCATAAAGGATGTCGTAGTGAGGACGTGTGGATGAGTTCGACTTCTGGTGTTTTTGTCTCGTAAATACCCAGCCGGCTAATGACCACTCCACCAGGTAATCCCGCTTTGTGAAATATTGTAGCTCTCGAACATTCATGGCATTTTGTGACCAAATATGTAGTCGCCAGGTGGCCTTACAGTTTTACCGCGGTGACGTAATAAATAAGGCCAATACAGGAGCCAAAAGGCATTATACTTACCGCACCTAAAGAAAGGAAAATTCATTTGACACAATGAAAAAAAAATAGAATAGAATACACGAACATTGCACAGTGAATATCAACGAGGAAACTCGTTTGAAACCTGTTCTTACTGCAAAACATAGCCTGAGTATTAAAGTGTTAAGTCAGGGAAGTCCAGGTGCTTCCCTTTTTTTGGCGAAAAAAGAATGAAAGCGAAACGAAGAAGCAGCGCGGTTAGAGTTGCATGCTTGTAATGTGGTGTGATTCTAACGATTTCGCATTGCGCGCATAAGATGTGTTTATTTTATTAAAACTAACTTAAACTCCCCCACTGAAGGCCGTCTTCATAGATAATAAACACTGCAGCGGGTGTTTTTCGACAGAATAGGCAGCCAGGCTTTTCAAAAACGCATCCACCGAATCTAGAAAGCCAGAAAGGCACGTAATTTTCCCACTAAGTTTTTCTCATGGACAAGTGAATAATCCAATTGTAAGAGGTTTTGTATTTAGGTGTGCAGAGCACACGCAGCCCTTGTCAAGCACGATTACGAAGAGGAAGTAAATTAAAAAAAAAAGAGCCCTTGGCTTCGAACACATGGCTCTCAAGTAGTGCTATGCTACGAAAATAAATGATAAAAATTCTATGATTCAGAAATAAATTAAAGTTGCTTCACCTCCTCAGTACGCGGACCTATTGCAGCTCCGACCAAAGCAGAAACTTCTCATTGAGGAAATTATCATACTGCTGTGCATGAATTAGATAAAGGATGTCGTGAGGCGTGGGTACCGGATTTTTCCGTGCTCGAAGTGTAATACTATAACTGGAGGAGAAACGTTTTTTTTTTTTTTTTTAAGTTCCTAAATGTTTATTACCTTTGTAGGTAAAATGTACCCGACGATTTCGTTAATGAGGTTATTGCGGACGTGAATGCGTATTTAGAATGCTAGATAATTATTTCTTTTTCTGTTGAAATATGCTGTATTTAACGTTTTCTCTTCTACAGTTTTTACGAATATATATATAGTGAATTGACAATCGTTCAGTCTATATATATATATATATATATGGCAAAATGTAAATTGTTTATCTGCAGGTTTATTGTCATTTATTGCATTCACGCAAGGAACGTACTAACGACGTTTGGCAAGGCCGTGCTGAGGAACGCCAGCTGGACTTGATCGGACTTTACAAATATCTAATGTTCCTTCTGGTGGCCCTGTACAGTTGTCATCAAGATATAAATTCACTTGCGCAGTTCGAGCTGCAGGCATTTACTTGTGTCGCTAAGCGAACATACTTCAAAAATGTATCTATTTTAATTTCTGTAACCGAAATTTTCCGTTTTCTTTTTTTTTTTTTTGTTCACAGATACTAGGTTCAAGATTTTATTGAGTGTACAAGACCTACCAATGGAAGATTCGACAGTGCCGTTTCAGCTATGAGAAGAAGTAAATGTTTTTTGTGAATGAAAATAAATTTCTGCTAACATAGACGATTTCGAAACCATTGTTTTACTTGCACTTGCAGTATAATTACTGCACAAGTAACTTTATCTCGTTGAATCTTGACCAAAAGATTTTCTTATTCCTCGATCACCTAACCGTTTGTCAAAAGAAAAGTGGCCCCAATAGGACAAAGCCTGTCAGCCTTAGTAGACATGCGAATACATACATGCCAATATTTAGAAGAAACATCTCGCTCAAACAAGTTTATAAAGCATGACCAAACACATTTAGTTTCAGCCTGCTCTGAACATAAAGAACCTGGATCTCAATACCAAGCGTTCCCGCGCGAGAAATTTAAACGGTTGGGGCACCTAATTTATTTTTCATGGCTACCACAAGTAGGCCATGCAAATGGAGTAATAGTCAGTAACAAATTGTAAAAGTGGGAGATCAATAATTGTATGCCCTAGTATGGTCTCACCCCACCCTATATTTCTTGAGAATTATGAACGAAAACATTCCCAATAATTTACTCGCTGTTCGCTGCTAGATACCAAGCGATGCCGCTCATTAGGGACGTGCAGAGGATCCTGGCATTAGATTACAGAAGTTCAATCACTAGCGAGGGCATCAAATAAATAATACTGAGACCGAAACTTAAATATTTTTTCGACAAAATCCCGCAAACTGTGAAACATCTTTTAATTTTAGTAATGATTCCTTCTTGCCACTGGATAACGGCATGGTAGAAATTACAGCACTCTCATTACAGATTTATCATTGATACACGCAGCCAGTGACGTATATGTACGTGCACAATTAGATTTGGGAGCAGTTTTATTGCCGATATACATTCAGTTACTTAATTAGAGATAGTCTAGGAAGAAAAGATGTAAACTAATAATTTTTACTCAGTATTGAAAGTAAAAATGGTACCAAAGTTACTGAAAAGACCATGTCGAAGTGCTTTTTGAGACCTCCTAAGAAGATTTCGAAACTAAGATGGCACAGAGTTTACGGAGATCTTTGACCTAAACAGCGCTTTAAATAAATGATAGGGGCCTCCACCAACAGTACTTTCAGCCTACCGTTGTTTAACCCTCTTTATAGCGGCCCTGTTTACATGCCTTCCATGTGGAAGCTGGACAGCTCGCTCTGCTATTAGGTCATGGGGTGTAAATCATCCATAACACTTCGTTCTCGCGTAAAAATTGCAGAATAAGGTCCGACATTTATATCTTGTTGAGCGACGCTGTAAAATGTTCTGATACCACTTTCGTTTATATGTGTATGCAGCTATAGAGTTTATTTCAGATTCGATAATAAGTTTTCGCTATGACACATCTTTGAGATCCTTCCCGGGCTCTGTAGGATACTCACGAAAAATCTCGCTGACATAAGTGACCTAAAAGAACATATAAGAAACTTATTATCTGAGGAACAGTGGGACCGATGTGAATGTGCCTGTGATAATTTGCAACGTTCTAAAACAGATGCTTGGGGAAGTTGGTAATCCATTGATGGTAGACAGCGCAAAAAAGACGAGGAGATAAGAAGTACACAAACGAGCGCTGTTTTTAACTGATGCTTTATTGCTTGTCCTGCAAAAATAAAGAAAACGTAATGACACCGGTATACATAGATACATAATATCTCCGGCTGCGTATGACAACAGCGGCGTGATTGACTTGTGTTCAAAAACCTCAATTCCTTCGCGGTTAGAGCCACGAAGCACTACTAACACAATAATCATCTACCCTCGCAATTTGAACGGCTTCTAGAATTTCACGGGTTAGTTGATTACGGTGTTTCTTTATCACTCTCGTTCTTTATCCCTCCTGTTATCACTCTCAGTGCTCGTGTGTGTACTTCTTATATCCTCGTCTTTTTCGCGCTTTCTACCCTCATTGCAACCTTCTTTGGCTATTTATTCCCTGGTACTACGCTTTCAGTTTCTCCAGGTGGAAGCAGAAATGTTTGCCTATGATGAAATAGAAATAAATGGGGCTCTTCACAACAACTGCTTCCGTTTTCTGTCGCAGTCGGGCGAGCGAAAATCATGAAAGTTCTTAGGTGCAGCAACATCTGCACTTCCGTTCATTCATATCTAAATTTCAGCTGAAAAGTACAACTTCCTCAACTTAACTACCTGGAGTGCCTCAACGGCTACATCTGTTTATAAGGGTGCGGTTTACATTCAAGAGTTTGCAATATGGAGGTACAGGTCTCTACTCTTTGTACCAAACGGTTCTCATTGAAACCACAACTATGTTTCCTGGAAAAAGTGTTCGAATGTGTTCGTTCATTCATAAAATTATAATTTCGCAGTTCAATATCTTAGCAGTATACAAGCCAGGAAAAAACTGACAAAACTGACAGCATCATGTGCTCGGCATTTTATTGTCTATTTTCGAATTTAAATGTTTCTACTTTGCATGCTGCGCCTTGTTTGCCTGGAACTTTTCTGGAGTAGAGATGCCTATGGCACAGCTGGCCCTGAATGTACACGCATAGCCGTGGACAAGCCCAGATAGGAAGGTAACTGCATTTATTGCGGGAAATATTCCACATAATGACTGTTCGAGAGCTTTAGAGATTAGAAAGATGTCGCCATAGGGCTGTGACAATTTTGTCGAACTATTGTCGACGTCAGTTAAATGGTTACCAGATCGCCGGGATTCGTAGCATCTTTATGTGTCAGCTTCAATGCGGAAATGTACTTGGTAATTCTCAAATGTATAAAGAAGAAACATAGTAGCGGGGGTGCAGTTAGAAAACTTCAACTTTTCATGCATGCGCATAATCGATAATAAAAACAGAAATTTTCCATATTCCGCGTTCACTCCCATGATATTCATGCATTATGAGTTAAAAAAAAAAGAACAATATATATCTGCGCGTACGAAAGCAGGTCATTGCTATTAAACGCTGCATAACCCGCACCACTTTCCACAATATCATTAACGGGGACATACTGTACCGATCAAATACTCACAGAGATGCACAAGACAAAAAAAAAACAGACTTCGAACTACATTTTAGCTGATAGGAACTTACAAAGTTGTCATGAACTAAGTGCCCAGCTTCATGCTCATTTTAGCATTACGCCGTACATTGGCGCTGAGGCGACGAGTAAAATGGTCAATTTCATGTTCTTGCTCGTAATATAGCAAGCAACAAACACACGTAAGCAAAAAAAATGCCTTACTATATGGCATTGAGGAAAATCGGAACACTACCTCATTTGTATTAAGCAGTGGATTTCATAAAGCGTACTGTTTCACGGTCAGCACTAACAGGAAACATGCGATTGTTTGCACTGTTAAGAAATGCGCCGCCAGTGAGCTAATCGCTCCCGCTGAAAGTTCCACCATTGCTTGCGATCCTCTTCCCCTGGTATCAGGTGGGCTGCGTTGGACGCTATCGAGCTGATGAGGTTTTTTATTCAGCTTCTGGGAATTTTTCGCTGGATCCCTGTAAAGAAAACGCCCCCATGCGTAAGATATACAGTACCTGACAACTAGTCCTGTAATTACATTCTCTTCGCAGTGCCCGCAGTGGTACACATGTGTTTAAGTGGCATTCGCGTTAAATACGGTCGACATCGATTTATTAGGTGTTTAGAAAATCCCTCGCTTAGATAGCAGCTTTCAGTGGAAAATTTGACCTGGTTTATGCTATATGTAATTTGTGCCACGTGGTCCATCCTGAGCGCTGCATAAGAATGATCAATGAAACTTATTTGGTACATTTTTGTGCAATCGCCGTAAAATGACTGCGTACCGTTAGAAAAAAATTGCCGGTAGCGAGATTTTATTGAAAAACAATTATGGCGGGGAACTTAAGCTGCGATTTTAAGGAACTGACGCCAAAGTGATTACGGCTCCCGTCCGCGACTCCCCTTGCTGACGATTGTTCGCTTACATGCATTTTTAAACTCTACCAATCATGAACCTCTTTATTCAGGTCCCTATTGCCTCACAAACGCTTTTTAGCAAAATCTCAAGCTACCGCATTATGTGAACGACTAACAGATATAGATATTTGTCCCGTGGTGGTGACAATGCCTAAGGGGGTAATCAGAAGGCTTGGGTCATGCCTAAATGAATTCTTTATTGGACTAACTTGCGCCCGCAAAAAAACTTAGAATGGCTCTCGGTGTTAAATTTAAACTCGGCGTAAAAACCTGTTTATAAACCAACCAAACGTAGGTGTAAAGTCTGCAACCACACGGTAGCAATCACGCTTGGGTCACTCTTTCGAGACAAATTTCGACGCATCTCGCGCTACAACAAAAGTGATAATAAAAAATTGGCACTGGCTTAGCTTATTGTGGTCATTAATGTTTAGCAATGAGAGACAGCTTTATGTATGCTATCATCATCATCATCATCAGCCTGATTATACCCACTGCAGGGTAAAGGCCTCT
This sequence comes from Amblyomma maculatum, assembly GCF_055883805.1. NCBI lineage: Eukaryota > Metazoa > Arthropoda > Arachnida > Ixodida > Ixodidae > Amblyomma > Amblyomma maculatum. The sequence goes on from NC_139344.1 coordinate 387,032,795, forward strand.
CCCATATTTCTCCACTTAACCCGGTTCTGTGCTACTGCATCCACTTGACCCCTGCGAACTTCTTAATATCATCCGCCAACCTGACTTTCTGCCGCCCCCTACTACGCTTTCCTTCCCTTGGAATCCAGTTTGTTACCCTCAGCAACCATCGGGTATCCTCTCTTCGAACAACATGTCCTCCCCATGTCCATTTCTTCTTCTTAATTTCCACTAGAATGTCGGTAACTTGAGTTATTTCTCTGACCCACTCTGCACGCTTTCTATCTCTTAATGTTACCCCTACCATTTTTCCTTCCATAGCCCTCTAGGTTGTCCTCAACTTAAGTAGAACTCTCTTGGTTAGCCTCCACGTTTCAGCCCCACAGGTGAGTACAGGCAAGATGCAACTGTTGTATACTTTCCTCTTGAGCGATACCCGTAAGCTGCTAGTCATAATCTGCGAGTGCTTGCCAAATGCGCTCCATCCCAATCTTATTCTTCTTGTTATTTCCTTTTCATGGTCCGGATCTGCGGTTACTACCTGTCCTAAGTAGACATATTCGCCTACTACTTCCAGTATTTGGCTACTTAATGTAAACTGCTGTTCCTTCCCGAGGCTGTTGAACATTACCTTAGTCTTCTGCATATTGATTTTCAAGCCTACCTTTCTACTTTTTCTGTCTAGGTCATCAATCATTATTTGCAGTTCATCCCCCGAGTTGCTTAGCAAGGCAATGTCATCAGCAAATCGCAGAGTACTGAGGTATTCTCCATCTACCCTTATCCCTAACTGCTCCCATTCCAAGTCTCTGAATACTTCCTCTAAAGAAGCTGTGAATAGTACTGGGGAGATTGTGTCTCCTTGCCTAACACCTTTCTTTATGGGAATTTTGTTACTTCCTTTATGCAGAACTATAGTTGCTGTGCAGCCACTATATATATCTTCCAGCACTTTCACGTACGGCTCGTCTACACCCTGATTTCGCAATGCCTGCATCACCGCCGAGGTTTCAACTGACTTAAATGCTTTTTCGTAATCAATGAATGCTATGTATAATGGCTGGTTATATTCCGAGCATTTTTCTATCACCTGATTGATGGTATGGATATGATCGATAGTAGAGTACCGTTTCCGAAACCCTGCTTGATCCTTTGGTTGATTGCAGTCTAAGGTTGTGCTGATTCTATTAGCGATTACTTTAGTCAATACCTCATACGTAACAGACAGTAAGCTGATTGGTCTGCTATATGGGGCCCTTTAGACCACTAAAGAGCGATGAGGCGAAACCGTCTATTGCGCGGCGACTACAGGCTTCTATCTCCCTATTTTAACTCCCACATTCCTCATTTTCCTTAATACTCGGTTAAGGTGTCATCGGAGAATTGTGACAGATACTGCGCCTGATGCCTGCTTCTATATGCTGTGTGGTGCGGCGTTCGAGGAAGCCTCAAATGAATGGCGCTGCACGGACGCCTGGATCGGACGCCCGGCGGGGTCAACTTCGTAATGCGTGAATCTCCTAATGACGTCATGACCAATTGTGACGCCATGACCGAATGTGAGATCATTATGACGTCTTTTTGGGTATTAGACACGCGAGATGTTACGTCATGATGACGTCACCATGTGATGACGCCTTAGCCAGTCATTGTCCTTATTCATGACTATTTAATCATGACCAATGACTAATTAGCACTAGTTAGTGACTTGTTAGTCATTAGTGCTGGTTTGTGACTAGTTAGTCATTAATTAACATTGGTTAGTGACTAGTTAGCCATTAGTCATTAGTGCTACACCACTGATGTAGCTCGCCAGATGGGATGTAAGAGCGGTGTGGCCACGGCTAGGCCACCGCCACAGCGAAAATGCGACTTTGCGGCCAATATAGTTCTGGATACAAAAATGGCATCTCGGCATTTTTGAGCGTAAAAAAGAAACAGAGAGCAAGACCCTTCTTGGCTGCACAAGTAAATGCGAAGGCTGCACGCAACAGGTTGTTGGCCGAAAAAAATAAATTGCAATGTTTGGCTGCAATATAAAGCCACGCTTAACAAACCGCATGAAAGTGTCTGTGTAACTAAGTCTTAATGCAAAGGTCTGGAGGTTTTGATTGCCTTCACCCTCCCACTTAAACTTAAAAGCCTGAGTTGGCAGCTGCCGGCAAATCGGCCATGTCATGTTGTCGTGTTACGTATCACAACCCTACTATCATTGACTGCTCGGCCATGTCGTCTGCCAGTTACGCCTTCCCAGAGCCACCACTGTGATATTCCGCTCGAAATTCCGACACCGACGGCATATTTTCGGAGAAACAGGGCTTTTAACTCAAGATGTCCCGTTAAACGATAGCTTGCTTTAAACGATAACACGCATGTTTATTCTGGTTTTGTGTACAGAGGCACAGAGCGGCAGAGGACCGGCACATTGGTCACACCTGCAACATTTAATTGCCTGTGGGATGTGCAAGAACGCAGTCATGGTCACTGATGCGCCTTCTAATTTTCCATTGCTCCAATGGTTCAGAACAGATTTGCAACGCTCTAAAGCAGATCGCTGCTTTAAAAAATTAGAGGGGAATTTAGCCTTCGCCCTAACGAAGCGCGCCTTTAACACCGCTTTTTCAATGAGATCATTGTTCTCACAATTTCTGGTTTAAATCATTTCAAATTTAAATTGTTAATAATGTAACATCAGTACCCGTTCCAAACACACGTTAGTAAGTCATATGCATTACAACGCGACCTTCGGGTGCCCCTCTAACGCATATGGTGCCAAAGACCCTTCACGCTACCCTGTGCATTGCGTGCCTTTCTGGCATGCTAATGAGCTGGGTTCGAACCCGAATGGCGACTAATTGATTTCATTGAATTACTTCTCATTTCTAAAATAGCTCAATTAAAGGAACCTTCTTGTGAATATCGGTTTCATTAAGACCGTACCCCATTTTGTTTTATAGCTTTAATTTGCTTTCTAGGTGTTTGAAATTCATCACGAGGTCATATGCCTTTGAGGTCAGAACACCGTCGATCAATCAGAATTCTGACTATTTCCGACAAGAGTAGCCGAGCACTACACGAACTACGGCCCCGAAGGCTTTTTGATCGAACGAGTTGTATATGATTAGCGTAAAATGTAGATATGGGTTCTAAGCAGCCAGGTTCAAGATAGATCCGCGTGTAATTCCAAGATAGTTCCGCGTGCGGCAGGCAGTAGCGCAATATGTATCGAGCTTTCAGCAGCCAACTCACCTCTTCATGAATATACGCTTCCACATCATACAGAGGTCGTGCTTCGGTCCATCTCTCCGACTTGTGTTGCTTGGTACGATGTTAATGTACGCTGGGTCGAAAGATGAGTATCTTGGCCATGGCTCTTTACTTCCTGGTATCGTGGGTCGGCTGAATACAAAACAAGGTATAAAAAGTATTAAATTGATTGATTTTAAATTTATTTTGGTACCATTGTTATTTTAAAAGTTACTAATTAAACAGAATGCCAGCCAACGGCCGCATAGAAATGATCCAGAAGTTTGCTCTGGAACTAACTCAGGGGACTAGTAAAACTCGTATATGAATTCTTTGACACCCTTGCTCCATTGCATGGGCTAATATTATTAACGCAAGACCTAACATAATGAGCTTTTTATCGTCATCTTTTAAGCGTTCTTGTTAATGCTCCGGTCATTTCTAGCTGATGTTTCTTCAGGTATCATCAGGAAGCTTATACGTCAAAACAGAATTTGAAGCTGAAGCTGAAGTTTGTTTATTCTTCAACGACAACGGACATAGGAAAAATTACGGGGGGCTTAACCCAGTTACTCTAGCGGGAGTGTACTGATGATCATCGACTTCTCTCATCGTTTAGGTGAAGGTCAAAGTGTAAAAAAAAAATCTAGGGGGCACTTTGGACCACTAAAGTGCGATGACACGATAGCGCGGCCTGGTCCGAAACCCTCCACTACGGTACCTCATTCAATCTTTTTTTCACTCTCACCTCCTCCCCTTCCTTACAGCTCGGCTATGGTGTCCGCAGAGAATTTTGACAGATACTACGCTTTTCGTTCCTATAAACCGATATTGATACGCTGTTATTGCCTACTGTGCTGCGTGTGCTTTTTATTTGTGACAAAACAGCGCGCAGCAAAGGGACAAGACACATGAGATCAGAAAACGAAAAGTAACATCCAGACACAAAGAACAAGCTGGTCCGAGAGATTATCGAGGCAACTTCGATAGCAAGAATGAGTGATTGTTGTGTTAGCACGCTGTCCGTTGCATTAACCGAAAAGGAATTAAACTTGCTAAGAATATGATTCGCTTCCTTGATTACAGGACTGTGCTTGTCATTTGAGGTTGTCTCTATGATATGGCTGTGACGCCTGTGATTTGATGTATGGTGCGATTTTATAAGAAGTCGTGTTTCTTAGAAATGAGGACAGTTTCAAATCGGCGCATGTGTCTTGTCCCTTTGCTACGCGCTGTTTTATCACAAATGGATAACCAACTTGCCCAAGCTGCGTTCCTGCTTTTCATGTTGTAGGGTGCGGCTTTCGAGGAAGTGCCAAAGGAAAAGTGCTACATGGACACCGGTATTGGACGCCCGGCGGGGTCACCTTCGTATATGCTAGAATGGCCTGCTGACGTCATGACCAGATGTGACATCATCATGACGCCCGGGGGACGTCACATGGGGCCATGACATCACCAGGTGATGACGTAATAGTCAGTTATCTCTGTCGTTATCATCCCTGTCACTATCACTAAATACCTCTAACTATCATTACCGATAACTACCTACCACTAACTATCAGCGGTGGTCTCCATGGCAACCGCGCTGGCATGGCGCTACAACAGAAAAATTATAAGATGCGTTTCTCACCTGCCTGGCGTAGATGTCAGTATTATTGGCTGCTGACCGAATGACGACAGTATTATTGACCAAATGACGACAGTATATGCCATTAAAGGCTTTTTCCTTAAGAGGTCAAATCAAGGTCAAAGTTCAGGTATGGTCTGTCTTTGGTAATCAAGATCCAGTTTCGTTTTAATTTCCCGCCTGGGACCCACGTGGTTTTGACTTCACAAAACAGCTTTGCCAATCAGAGCGACGGGACGCGATGGTCGGCGGTGCTCTTTATTCATCCCACCTTTCCATTGGAAGGAGGTGGCCCCAGCTGACGACTTATTCTAACTTCTGAATCCCATGTGAATGAGCAGTCTGAATCATTGCAACTTGATTATGCCATCTGGTCTCGTGGCGTCACACTGACCGACGACCAATCATTGCTCGACCGTGTCACCTGTCAATTATCGCCTGCCAGGTGCATGCTCGTTATTTTAATGCGACATCATTTCTTCCCTCAATAGTGACGGGATCCCGAGCTGTGGCCAAAACGTGTCACCACGAGCTGTCAATCATCAGTAAGAAAATTTTGTACATGCCAGAACTGGAACAGTACCGCCCCTTCTCTTATGTCCCAGCAGAGAGCGCTGATCGCTTCCCGCGAACGTGACCATTATTCTAATTGTCCATAATAATTGAGGGAAACGAAAAAAAAACATTACCTATAAAAGTCCGTACGTAAGCTAAAAATAAAATAAGAAACGTAGTGCCTAGAGCGTCAAGAAATGAAGAGAAAAAACAAAAATAAAAACAACAACTAAAAACAAATCAACAGAAACAAAACTAAAATATTTAAAGAAAAAAAATACGACAGAATATTGACAAGTAAAACACGTGAAGTAAAAGTAACGTTTTACACGTCGGTAAAGCAACGAAACTAGGACGAGATAAAAAAACGAAGCTAGGTCCGGAACTCACAATGTACACAGGCCTAATTTTATTGTGGACGGGAGCTTCAAACGAGGTTGCAAGGTTCTTAATGATAGCTATTTAAACCACAGCGTGCAGACTGCTGCGGCAGCACCTAATAACGTCATTCATGTTAAACATCATGGAACAGCTCATTCAATCAGAACAAGCGTATACACTTCATGATGCTTGGCTTCGATGGCAGCTTCTCAGTCATCTAGAAACTAAAACGTGTGATTTGGTTTTGTTTCGTTAATGGGTTGAACGTCCCAAAATTACTCAGGCTGCGATGCAGTAGTGGAGAGGTTGGGAAATTTCCACTTTTTGGGTTTCTTTAAAGTGCACTGACATCGCACAGCACACGAGCGCTTGATTTTTCGCCTTCATCAAAAACCGGCCGCCGTGGCCGGAAATTGATTCCGGCCGCGATGCTTCACAAGTGCCTGAGCTACTAAAACGACGGCAACATTGTTACAAATATAAATGCAAAGAAATGTGACGGTGAAAATACACTGTGTAGATTACAAGCAAAAATACACGTGTGGAATTTAAACAAGCAACCAGATCAGCATTTCGAAGATATCACATAAAAACGTGAGTATTCACTTATGAATAAAGATAATAGCATAAACTGAACTGACTACAATACGAAATGCTTATTCCAGCATCTATGATAACGCTATGACCAATACCTTACGACGAAAGATATCGACAGACATTGAACTGACTAGAGGATGAAAAGCTTGGTCCAGTATCTGTGATAGCGTTGAGAAGGGAGATCTACACAGCATCTGCACATAGTCTGTGGTGCGCTGATTTAAAGTGCTTTGTGCCAAGTTGGTTCAATCCAACTTGAACCTAACATTTGTTTGAACTTTTAGCCTCTCAAGTTAGGTGAACCTCTCAAAAAACCACGTAGAAGAAGCAAATTGATTATCAAGAACAAACCAGAGTTCCTAATTTAGTAACTTGAAATAATTGACGTTTAAGAAATTCATCATGTGCTGAATAAACAGGAGAAGTGCTAAACGATTGAGGAGGCATTTATAGAATATTAAAACGCAGATTATCACCACTGCACTGCATATATAGCAGAATCATTTCATTCAAAGGGAAATAGAAAGTTTAGGAGTGATGGTGTAGTACGTTTTCAAAGAACGATGGAAACCGAGTTTGCTACCGGCGCTATTAATTCGATTATGAAAAGTGCAGTCTTGATACAGAATCAAATGCGATTAGTGCAGCAAAAACCTAATTAAATATGATATCGAATACAAATTGAACAGTGACACATCTGAGTTGAAAAAAGAATTTTGTGCTTCAATAGGTGTTCCAATGTCTATGATTCAAAGTCTTTGAACTTTTCTACAAAGCGAATCACAGTAAGAACGAGCGAAGCAGCGCCAGTGCATGGCGTTACAGTGCGATGCTACGGCTAATGGAAATTATACTTTTCACCTTAAAAATACGCAACGCTCGTTACCACTACAACGTGCCAACCCTTCACTGCTAATTAACTTAATGACTTTTACGTTATACAGATAGGAAGTTAGCATAAAGAAAATCTTCAGTATTGCATCTAACTTAGTTTGGGGGGTGCAATCCACATATGAGCATTGGCCTTCAAGGTTGCATATCGAACATTCTTCGCTGCCTCTACCTGTAGATTTCGCGCTGACCAATTATGTAAATCATATACGACAAATATGGACGGTCTTGCTCTAATCAAGTCGAGCTTTCGCGGAGATCAATTTTAATTTTGAGATGACTGTGGAATATTGAAAAATACGGCTGTGGAAATATTTACCGCTATAGTCTGATGCTCCGACGCACAGGAAAAAAAAACAATATATAGTTTGCCCTTTGCTCGCGTGGAGTAGTTGAGAAAGTAAAAGAAAAACGCAATAGACTATGCTTTCCACAATAAAAAAAATGCGAATAGTACAAATTTACCATACTCTAGAGGGCACACCGGCGAATATGTTCTTATAGTGTAAATTTCCGACACTATAAAAAATTGCACTCATGAAGAACATTCCGGTAAAAAATGCTCTTATCTATAATTTGTTTCGTTTCGCGTAAGCTGATGCAGGAAGAAGCAGTGCATGTCTGGATATTTACTTTTTGTAAAAGACGTAGAAGTAATACGGCATGACCTTTTTTTTACACTTATGCCCATTATTCGAACAGTGACACATATCTTCGAAAACGCTCAACTAAAATTACTAAAGTAAATTTGAACTTGCCCCATTTTACTCGTACGGTGACTCGCCTAGAAAGGTATTTGATTCGCTATTAAAACTTGCCAGTATTCGTTCGACCTAAAACCAATCAACGTGTTATAAACTCACCCGGTCTTGACAAACTTCGCTATTGCTTCCAATACGTCCTTCATGAAAGCTTTCTCCTGGCTCGTGTACTTCAGTGCCTTGAAGAACTCAAAGTCATTGGAGCGAACGCTTGGTGGTAACCTCTTTTCGTCTCCGTAGAACACAAGAGATCCCAGAATGAAGGGAATGTCATCTCCGTGTGCCACCTTAAACCACGAAGGCCAGAAGCTGAATGAAGGTCTGTAGTCGAACACATACCTGAAGACAGGGATTCTCTGTTCAGATGCTGCGTCCGCAAAGAACGTGGCTGGGCATATAAAAAGGCCATCTCCGAAAATATCACTGAGGACAGGAATCACATTGTTCTCCCCATTATCAAAGTTCCAGCCGAAAAAGTAGGCATTGACAATCGTTTTCACATCAGGCGCCGATATTTGGAACGCTGTGCGAATCGCGATATCAATCGCGGATTGAGGATCGATGAGCAGAAGGTCCTTGAATCGTGGCACCATCTTCATGACTCTATAGAGGAACAAGGCCCCTTCGTTGAACGTGTTCCCTATCATGATCTCTTTACTCTTTATGTTTTCTTTCCAAGTGGCCAAGAGTGACGGATCGTCCGGCAGGTATTCGTCACCATGAACCGGTCCGTAGAAACGTTTCGGCAAGTTGTTACTTTTTAGATGACCCAGTAAGCGGTTCTTGTCAATGCCTCTCAAGCACTCCATAACAGGACCTACCTTCGGCTGATTCAAATCTTCGCACGTGAGATTCCGGCCCAGCTCAATTATGCTTTGGACCGAGCCAGAATAAAAACTGGTGATGTCATTCTGTGGGCTACCGCTAAGCAATATAATTCTTTTAAACAACCCAGTGGTTTGCGGTGATAAGGCGTGGAACCCGGTTGCAATACCTCCAGCGCCGTGTCCAATGAGAGTGACTTCAGAAGGGTTGCCACCGAAACTCCTGATGTTTCGTTGTATCCACTTCAAGGCAAGGTTCTGGTCCCACAAGCCCCAATTGCCAGGGGCGTCTCTGTTTCCGGTCGAGAGAAATCCGAAAACATTGAGGCGGTAGTTGAAGCTTACAAAAATAATTTTGGTCAATGCGGCGAAATTTCCGCCGTCGTAAGCAAAGAAGCCCGAGTCGCCCCACTGAAAAGCGTCCCCGTGAATGAATACCACAACTGGTAGCTTAGTGCGACAAGCAGCCTCTTCGCAGTCCGCGGCGGGCTTTCGAATGTTGAGGTACAAGCAGTCTTCCGAATTATTCGGGTAGTCAAAGCTTACCTCATCCGTAAAATAGTGCACATTCTGCGGGCAAGGATTCGCCTTCTTGTTCGCTGCAAGTGCTCCATTCCACTGCTTAGCGGGCACCGGTTTGCTAAAGCGAAGGTGCCCTATCGGGGGCTCTGCGTAAGGGATCCCGAGATACATGTCCACTTCCTGGCCGTCAATTGTCTCTCGCACTCCGGACACGAGACCAGATTCAGTCTTGACAACAGGCGACTCAAGGCTTGTGGCATTAGATATGCAGGTTATGAAGCAGGCCACGACAAACCGCAGGAAGAATGCGCGAAAATCACCCATGTTAAACACCGCAAGGACCGCACTCGTCAGGTTTGGCCTTGCTAATGGGAGTTCTCCCGGTTGGTTCGTAGATGCATTTGCTGCTACCCGCTTCTGCCGTTCAAGTAGGCCATACTCTCTCAAGTTATGACTTGAGCCAAGTTTTCTGTATCTTGAGCATCAGGGCACTACGCGATGGCGGCGAAGGGCACCGCTGCACTCCGGCGGAGAACGAGATCGGAGTTTTGCCAGGCGAGCGCTCCTTGCGAAAACCTGTTTGTGCAGGCAGAAGTAGGGATCCTTTGCTTGACCAAAATAAAGGGATGTGAGAGCAACGTCTTTCGGCATGGCCGTCTCAACAGGCTGAGCACTTTCCATCGCTACTAAAGAAACTGAAAACAGCTTTCATTAACGTGCCTCAAGGCTAGCTACACTCATAAAGATTTGTTGTTCGCCTGACACGAGGGAACGAACAGACTTAGCTAGATATTTTCTCAATCGCACATTTTATTGGGAACTCTTGTTTGATAACACTTTAGTTCTAATAAACCATTAATAACATTTTATCGCTCATTACCGTGGCTAATAGCCAAACTGCGTAATGCACCTTAATGCGTTTACAGTTTTAAAATCATGACACCAAGAAAATACTTCAGCGCGCAGTATACGGGGGCGTGCTTTCTGAAACAATACAGCTTTGGAATTCAACACTCCCACACCATGATTTTGATTGAACTCAGCACGTATTTTCTCATGGTTTATTTTCTACCGGTGATTTTTCTCTTAACCTAAAATCCAAATTAATGAAGGTGCGAATCAAAAACTGTCACATTCGAACCGAAGGGGACAGACTTTCGAGTTGGTACTTTTTAATTTGAGGGTGTTCAGCTCACTAACGAAATGAATTAGGTTACTACCTTTCATATAGTCAACCTGGAAAATAAACGAATCCCCCATATTATAAAGGTTCAGTTCACTTTATCAGCAAAAATTTGAAAACAGGTCGAAACATTGATTGCTTAATAAAGCAATGGAGCATTTATTGCACTGAAATATCTATTCAGGTTTCTAAACTTCCCTCATTTTGTTACCCAGAAAATATCTCTTGGCGCGTATACTGCCCCTTCAGCGCCTCGACTAGCCTACCTTAACTAAAACAAGGTAGCTGTTTGTTAGTCGGCGACGTGGGCAAGGTCACTCTTTCTAGGTCAGAGCCGAAAGAGTATTTCTTTCTCGTGTTTCTTTTTAACTTCCCGGGATTTATTTCTGGAATGCGCGAATAATACCGCGGAAGACACTGCTGTTAGGGTGAATAGGTTTGCAAAGGTAATTTTAATTCAAAAGCTGCGTTTTTATTTCGCCGTCAAAGAAAAATAAATTATTTGGGGCATACGGTAGCGTCTATTTTTGTAATTTAGCTATGGACAGGGCAAATTAAATGCACAGTTTTGGGAGAATGATCAGTGATTTTGCATAAAGCTGGTATTTTCGCTTATGCGCGTAACATAGATGCCATTCGTCCATTCGTTAATACCTTTTGGTCAGGATTCCATACAAAATAGCGCGAGAGACCAGATTTCGAAATAGAAATAGGAGGAGATGAAATCATATTCATTGGCAGCCTTAAATTATACACCGAGGATATTGACCCCCAGCCGCGCCACTGTTTACTATAGGTCCTTATTGTTTTGGTGTCCGTACACTGTACTTTCTTATTGTACCCTATGAAGGCGAAAGCCTTTATAGCTCATACTGTCGTTCGCAGAAGGTGTCACACTTTGCGGCCACCCTAGCTCAGACGATGCCAGCCAATATGACGGCCACCGTAGGTCAAGTGGTGCCACCTAAGTTGGTGGCCACCCTAAGGCCCACCCTAGGTCATGTGATGCTACTCAAGGTGACAACCAACCAAAGCCCACCCTGGGCCCACGCCTCCCAAATGGGAAAGTATTAAGGCGTAAGACCTAATACACTTTTGTTACTTGGGAGGCGGTAGCTGGCAGCTGACATGGCAGAGCACTACTGGACGTATACGGCTTCCTGCCATTACCTTTGGCAGGCGCTGACAACTCGGGCCTCTTCTTTCATATGAGATGGGGATATCGGAATAAGTTAGCCAAGATCCTTCACGTTATCCCAGGACCAGGCAGGCACGTTCATACGGTTCGGTTAAAGTGGGGCTTTATATGTTGGCTGGTAGCTTGCGCTATCGCGCCATACCGATCCAGGCGTCCGAGCGGCTCCTTCCATTTGGCGCTTCCAAGACGACTCACCACACAGCCTGCAGAAGCAGGCGCAGTAAAACCAGGAATCAGCGATAAGGCTTTAGCCTTATCGCACCTTAGTGGTCTAAAGTGCCGCACAATATTCTTTTATGGACACATTGAATTCAGTTTGGTTTTTGGTGCAAAGAACCCGACCGGTACTCATACCTGCTTGAAGCCTGTGTTTTCTCTCTTTGTGTTGTCCTCATTGCGCCGCTGTTCCGGGTATTCTACACGCGTGGAAGCAATCAGATTGTAAAGGCTGAGCACTGGCATAAATGCGCGTATGTTCTGACTAATATGTGTGACGAGTGACGAGCTCTCGTGCGATAAGGATGATGATCTGTCAACGATTAATTTGCGAAACGAAGGGAATATGGCAGAGTCTCGAAAATACTCCTCGAATAAAGAGAAACTGCAAGCTTCGTTACCTTTGTAACCATAATAATAACCATAATAGGTATAATCATATTTATGTAAAGGGACCATCAACTATTATGCACGATGCCTCATAGAAGTAGATGGTTGTTCGTTTTTGTAATTGGATGAGCACCAAAAGAAGCGGAATAACGCTGAGGCAAAGAAATTTATTTCAGCTTTTTTAGGCTTGGATGTTCCTGAATACTTAGCAGAAATGATTATTATGTCAGCAGCTGACGATAGATTGACATAGATTTAAAGTTGAAGCATTTATATTGAGTAATTATAACCAATATGTTGTTATGATGCCGCTGGAGAATAAAAAATAGCCTAATTGTCTGTAAAAAAAAATTTACACACCTGTGGATGCTGTGAGTCATTCGATATATTTTACGCAGATCATTAATTATATCAACGCCATATGAAGTTATTTGTGATCGTGATAACGTATTGCTGTTATAATATTATTGCCATCATCGGCAAATATTTGGATGCTATGTTAAAACGATGTAAATTTAGGTATTCTGTATGTTTGATTTTGAAACAAAAAATTCCAATTGTTACCGTCACCTGGAGGAAAATGATTATTTCATCAAAAGAACGCGACTATCTTATACTGCTTCTAATTGTTTTTCTTTGCTGAATTTTTTTTTCCTAAGATTTAGGAGTAAGTTGCATGCATGCTACTTTATGCCTTGCCTTGTTGGTCTGAATCTACTACAATGCTGGAAATGGATATTAAAATGGATACGCAACATAAAACACTACATAATTCAACATTGGCAACGCAGCTATCAATGACCTATAAGCGGGACACGCACATGACGTTAAATATCGCTTTGTACATGCTCCAAGCACAGAGAAAGACCTGTAGACGTGTAGGTGTGCAATGAAAATGCACGAAGAATAGGGACCTTATAGGACTATAATTGTTCTATACAGCGTTGCGAAAAAAATGAGGTTGCAGGATATTGTCCGCTCGCCACTTTCGCCACCAATACTGTCTGCTAATTCTTTGCATTCCATTTCAGATCACCTTGAAGTCATTTAGACATGAAATGAACTGCGGGCCTTTTTTCCCGTGCTCTCTCCATTTATATTTTGCTGCAATTACCAAACTTGAGTATAACCTGTAGTTTTACAGGTAATTGCACGCAATTCTATGCTGCTGCTATTTACTTCCTGCCATAGCGAGCCACTTCCGTAAGTAAATCCTATGCACATGAACTCCCCTTCCTCCACTAATTAACTGGTGCTTGCTTCATAGTCATATAAGTACAGATATCATCTGCCATTTTAGTTCGACGTATGCCGCTGAAAGGTTCGATGTTTTTAATGTCGCCGATCCCAACTCTGTACATAGACGATCCTATAACGTCTTGTGCTTCGATGAAGAATGTGCTCATCATTCGCAAATGAGCGCTACGGCCGCCGTAGGCCTCCGGGTCAGTTTGCATAGTCCCTTCTCTAACGCCCAGTGCATTTACTTTTAACTCAACTCTCCAACGATACCTAAACCACTTGTTTCCATTGCCCAGTGGCACAAATACTGGTACAGAAACAATTCAAGATCCTTATGTCTGTCAAAGCAATCGGGCGCTTCATCAGGTTCTTTAGAGCAGAAGGAGAGAGAGTTGCTACTGGATCGCGAACGGGTGAGCTTATGTTTGTAGATCGTATTCACTGATGTTTCATTATCCTTACCAATATCAAAACTACCAGATAAGAGCAGAGCACGCCTCATCCATGCTAAACTAGGCTTATCTCTCGCACGCCTTTGCGTAAGACCGCCGCCTTTTCATGATGTCGGGAGAATAGTTCCTCTCCCATTTACTGTTTGAAAAAAATATTGCATATTGGTCGGGGGCAAATAGAAAGCGTTTAGTGGAAGTATGCATACAAAGAAAAACTAAAGACGTTGAAAAGACAAAACATGAAACTTTTTTTATTGGTCAAAGCAAAGTTGTGCATGCATTTATATGCACGGACAATACAAATGCAAAACATGCGAACGTAACGTAATGCGCAAGAAATAAACTTTCCGGAGCCATTGAAACTTGCGTTGCTGGCCCTTGTAGCTCTTTCTTGTTGGCTGCCGACGGCGGCCTGCGCGGTTTTTTCTTGGGAAGGAGCCTTTCTTGTGGCGAATGAGTGGCAGTTTTTAGCTCGCTGCAGAAAAAAAAGAAGACATGATAGAAGCTCACAAGGAAAATTGAAAAGAAACAGCGGCCCATTTTAGCGAGTTTTACGATTATGCTGCACAAATGAGTGGTTCCAAATGAGAAATTACGCTTGCTTTAGAATTTGCAGCAAAGCGTGCTCTATAATCAGTCACCTAAATATGTTTGTACAAAATTCGTGCACTCTTATGTCAATAAAAGTCCGCAAGTTTGTTGGTGATCCCATCCAGGTTGCACAGCGACTACATCATTATCTTCATTGCAAAGATTGATAGATGAATTTCATAAATACCAAATCAGAAAACAATAGCAACATTTCAAACTCTGTGATATCAATTTTTCTCTCTAAAGCATTGTCCAAGGTTTCTTGTAATAACCTAGACGTCATAAAATGACATCAATATGTTCATATTTTTCCCGAACCGCTACACAAGGTGTATGTACCTTTGAATCTTTTTTGCCAGCCAATTCCGAGCACTCAGTCATGTTCCATGCTAAAAATCAGCACATCAATTAACGATATTGTGAAAGCTAGGAGAGAGGACGTGGGTGTGACGAACCATTCTCGCGTCCCTCAGCGAGAAGTGTTCAATGTGCATGATATGAAAAAAAAAAAAAAAAAGGAGAGAACGTTTCAAGCAAAGAATACCCTGAAATGCTTTAAAGAAATAAGACAGTGCCCAATGCGCACCGTAAGGCCATTCTAGTCAGAAAATAACATATAATTTGACTTCCCAACAATGGAAAACAAATTTTTTTTGTGTTTTATTCAGAATACGAAAAATATCATCCCCAGAGCTGTTATCACAAAACACCAACGTTGGTAGTTTCATTGGATGAAGTGAAATTTTAGCTCAAAACTAATGGAAAATTGCAGTACAGCTTCACAGTACCCTACGGTTGGGAGCAACAAGGTTAACAACTGGGCACGTTGGTAGGGGTTCATTCTTAACCAGCCAAAGGACGAGACACAGGAAAGAAGAGGACAGGACAAGGCTGGACTATCAACTGAATGTTTATTGATCAGAAGAAAACAATGAAGACTCCTTCCGAAAAGCACGCGCACAACCCAACCGGTGGAATGGCAGGAAATTGGGAAGAAGATGAAGAAGAAGATTCAAAGCCAATTCAAAGTCAAGGCCTAATCAACGACTTTTCTAATAGATCAAATTCCTTACAATGAAGGCTAACCGACGCCTTAGCCACACACTTGTCCTCGGCTTTAGCAATGTAAAATGCTTTAACCAACTCTCTGCAGAGTTGGTTACCATTGCTGTAAACTACACCCGTATTATTGAAATCAGGCGCACAAAGGGACGGGTCATGCTCCGACTTACACTCTCGGGATTGCACATGTAGCGCCAGATTAGAACTCGCCTTCCCTCCCAGAGAATTAGAGTGCTTCGTCAGGCGCACATTTAGACATCTGCCTGTCTGCCCGTAGTAGCACCGGCCACAATTGAGCGGAATGCGGTGGACCACATTCCTTCTGCAGGTGGTGAACTTTTTCTTATGTGACACTGCACAACGAAACCTATCACGAGCTACACTGTCGAGCCCCGTTCTAACTCAGGCGCACAAGCCTCCAATCTTGTTTCGATAGTGTAGTTCGTGATAGGTTTCGTTGTGCAGTGTCACATAAGAAAAAGTTCACCACCTGCAGAACGAATGTGGTCAACCGCGTTCCGCTCAATTGTGGCCGGTGCTACTACGGGCAGACAGGCAGATGTCTAAATGTGCGCCTGACGGAGCACTCTAATTCTCTGGGAGGGAAGGCGAGTTCTAATCTAGTGCTACATGTGCAATCCCGAGAGTGTATGTCGGAACATGACCCGTCCCTTTGTGCTCCTGATTTCAATAATACGGGTGTAGTTTACAGCAATGGTAATCAACTCTGCAGAGAGTTGGTTGAAGCATTTTACATTGCTAAAGCCGAGGACAAGTGTGTGGCTAAGGCGTCGGTTAGCCTTCATTATAAGGAATTTGATCTATTAGAAAAGGCGTTGATTAGGCCTTGACTTTGAATTGGCTTTGAATCTTCTTCTTCATCTACTTTCCAATTTCCTGCCATTCCACCGGTTGGGTTGTGCGCGTGCTTTTCGGAAGGAGTCTTCATTGTTTTCTTCTGATCAATAAACATTCAGTTGATAGTCCAGCCTTGTCCTGTCCTCTTCTTTCCTGTGTCTCGTCCTTTGGCTGGTTAAAGTTGGGAGCAAGTTTGTTCCGTAACTTCATTCGCATGTTGATGTTTTGTTGCCTCCACTTCCACTTGTAGGCATTAACAAAGGGCTGTGTTTGAATGTTGTCGGATTGATTTAAGCAAACACGATCATAAGTTACAAAGCTACAGTTTTCTTGGGGTGGCTGCTACGGGGCACGTAAAGCGTGTTTCGTGACTTCTTAAAGTTTCAATGCCGTCATCAATCCAAGAACTTCCAGTATTTTCTCATGTTCTTACTCATACATCTTTCTCGATAGTTTTTTTTTAATTTTCCTTCAGTCTAGTTGCATTTTTTCTTCTTGCACACCTAGCGTTGTTGTTTATAAACTCCTCATTTTATTCGTTTGGTTTCATGTGCTGTCCTCCGTTTTCCTTCCTTGTGTGCCCTGTTACGTAAAAGCCGCAAGATTTTCCAAGTTTCTGAAAATAATAAATGCGTGTGTCAAGTTATTATACAGCGAAAACAAAGCAGCTTACTCTTTCATGAGGACACTCTTCCAAACCATACAAAGTTTCTTTTTTGGTCCAAACTTGCGGGTAGTATTGCCTGGCGAAATGTTTAAGTACTCCGGGTTCGATGAAGAGTACCTTGGCCATGCTTTTTGGGTTTCCGGTATCCTTGGCTTTCTGGAAACAAAAGGCAAGCCCTCAGTTTCAACACAACAGTGCTTTATATTCTGCACTGTGCTGATCCCTAGCTTCATCTTTTATCGCGTTCTCTAAAAACTTGCAACGCTCTGTGTTCTGGAATGGCGATGATTTCTAGTGTTCTTTAATTTCCACGCTAAGCGTATTGACCCTTAAAATCGGAATGCACTCTTGGACGGTAAGCGCTTTTGTTTTAACTGAACCAGAACTTCCAGTGTTAGCATAAACTCTGCCTATCGCCCCATTTTCCACCACACAAAAGGAGTCTTGTCTTCTTTAGCTATAATAGGAGGTTACCTTTAATTTCAAAAGGCCTCGATATGTTCGATAAGGTTCGAGTGAAAGCGAAAACATAACCTTCTCACCCACGAAGTAAGGCTGACAACAGAGGGAACCAAGTAGCTTACTCTCCGCGAGGACACTCTTACAAACCATACAACGTTTCTCGTTTGGCTGTTTACAAATGCCACCCTTAATATCGGCAAAAAAGATATCTAATTTTGCGGTCACTATACTTCCACATACCTATCAACAATAGCAACCAAATGCATGTAGGGCAGATGTATATTGGCGTAGGTCAAATGCTTTCCGCCGCGCGGCCTTCCAAATATACAACTTCCCACTTAACGGACAATGGACTTCAATGGCAACTCGCCTACCTTTCGGGAAGCCCTAAAGCGCTTATCTCATGAGTGGGACAGCCTAACAAAAGAAACATTTGTGCAGCCAGCTAATTCGCACTGAAAGTGAAAATAAATTACGCAGACTAAAAACAGGAATAGCAATTCAACATCGTAAGAAGCAAAAGCTTAACTTCCATGAACGCGTTTCGCTATGTTCCCGCTTATGTGTAATCGAAGCAAAAACAAGCCTGATTGGCTCCGGATGGCCAAATACTGAAACTGCGATAGAAATAAAATAAATAACACACTTACCCTGTCTTGACAAACTGCGACATAGATGCCATCATCGCCTGCATGAACTCTTTCTCCTCGGCAGTGTACTTTAAATTGCCGAACAAGTCGTAATCCTCCCGACGAACACCGGGTTCGAATCTGCTTCGGTCATTGTAAAAGATCATTGAACCGAGGGTAAAGGGAAGGTCATCTCCGTGTGCAACGTTGAACCAGTCAGGCCAGAAGCTGAATGACGGCCTATAATCAAACACGTATCGGTATACAGGGATCTGCTGCTCTGACGCCAGGTCCGCGAAAATTGTAGCCGGGCACACGAATAGACCGTCTCCGAGCATATTACTGAGGGTCTGAAGAACTTCATCTTCACTACGCTCGGCCTTCGAGTCCGAGAAATAGGCGTTCACAAGGGTTTTTGAAGCTCGCAGAGGAATTCCCATAGTGGTACTTATTGCTACAGTTATGGTCGATCTGTAATCGTCCTTGAGAAGTTCTCTGAGTTGCGGCACGAGCTTCATGGCATTGTAGAGAAACATTGAACCTTCGTTGAACGTAGTTCCGATTAAAATCTCTTCGCTCATGATCCTGTCGTTCCAAGTGCTGAGAAGACGCGGGTCCTTCGGAAGGTATTCGTCCCCGTAAACTGGCCCGTGCAAGCTCTTCCGCAGATCAATGCCACTTAGCTGTCCCAGCAATAGGCTCTTGTTCACACTTCTCAAGCACTCCATCACGATGCCAAGCTTCCGCTCTCGAACTCCCTGGCACGCCAAATCCGAGCCGAGTTCCATAATGCTCTCGACCGAGCGCGCTGACAAGCTAGCGAAGACACTGATCGGGCTGCCGCTTTGAAGAACCATCCTCTTAAAAAGACCAGTGGCTTCAGGGGATATCGCGTGGAATCCGGCTGCGATTCCTCCTGCGCTGTGTCCGATGATAGTGACTTCTTTCGGGTCTCCGCCAAAATTCTTGATGTTTCGCTGAACCCATCTCAAGGCAAGGTTCTGGTCCCACAAGCCCCAGTTTCCAGCGACTTCTGGGTTTCCAGCTGAGAGGAAGCCGAACACATTGAGGCGGTAGTTGAAGTTGATGAATATGGTGTCCGTAAGCGCTGCAAAGTTGCTGCCGTCGTGCATGAAAAGACCCGAGTCACTCCACTGAAAACACCCACCGTGGATAAAGACGACGACTGGGAGGTTACTGCTGCAGGTGTTTCCTTCGCAGTCGGACGCTGGCTTGCGGACATTAAGATAAAGGCAGTCTTCCGAGTTCCTCGTGTAGTAGAAGCTCACTTCGTCCGTTTGATAGTGCACCGTCTGAGGACAGGGCCTGGGCCTGGTGGTGGCTCTGAGAGTTCCATTCCATGGCTTGAGAGGAACCGGCTTGCTGAAGCGGAGTAGACCCACGGGAGGTTCAGCGTACGGAATGCCCAGATACATGTCAACATCTTTGCCGTCAACGACCTCTCGGATGCCAGAAACAAAACCAGAATCAGTGCGAATGGAGGGCGATTCCCGCACTGTGCCACTCACGATGAAGGCTGTCAACAAAAGTGCTAAAGCGCGTTGGTAAAAACCACGACACGTCACCGTGACCGCACACAGGATATCCGCGCTCGCACCTTCCATTCTGATCAGAGACGACCGACTGAAATGTTATTTTCGGAAGCCTCATTCACTCTTGCACGCATCAGAGATCTATATAGGTCAATGCCACATTGCCGTACGCCGTATTCGATATCGCCACCATCGACGCTGTGGACGACGGCAGTAAACGGATGTGATAACAAAAACCGTCAGGGGCACCGTTTTCAGCCAGGACATTATCTGTTACCCACAGTGCAATTTGGCATTACATTAAAAGGGGGGGGGGGGGGGGGTGATACATATAACATAGCATATAATGCAGGTAACAAAAGAGAAAATAGCCGCACCATTATGCACAAAGTAACGCAAACAAAGAATTACAACATTGGTAAAGTACGCATGCATATAAAGAATTTAGGGTATAACGAAAACGCCATACGTAGTGCACCCAATAAACATGTATTTGAAAACAAAAAGAAAGTACTAACGCAGTACACATGAATATGCAAGTGCAGATTACGAAAACTTTAAATGTGTGTTTCACGCAGTTGTACTGCGCAAGAATGAAACCACATTGGAATACATAATGAAACACAAAAAAATCAAGGCCCCCCATACTGAGTAAAATAACAAATAACTCCCCTGAGAAGCAAACTCTGTGGTTAACTCTCACTCCCACTTAGAAAACTAGAGAGCTAATGAAAAGTATGTGTGTCTGGCCGTCATCACCTTTATAATCTATTACGTGCCTGACTCCCAGCCCTTAAACAGAACTGAAAGCATTTCATTGGGGCACATTATTCTCTCCAGAAGCAGCTTTTGTTGTTGAAGCACACATAATGACAGCTCATCTATGCACATTGTCGTGCACGTACCCCAAATTTTTCCTAGTTTTTTTTTTTCAAACATTAAGCGATATCTGAAGCCATACGGCAGACCAAAAACACATATATTCGGGAAGTGAAGCCATTATTTACGAATAAGTATTTATACAATGTCTGTTCGCAGCTTCTGAAGGTATTTGTGATAGTAAGTGGTTCATATTTCCCAGTACAGTGGAATTTTGAGTGAACCAAATGAAAACTGTAAATGTTTTACTGTAAGAAATGTTAGCTGCCGTCAACATCGCGTTTCTCTGAGCGCAGATACTAATTCGTACATCTCAATTATCAGTTATTTGAAGCGCTGGCGACGTTTTTTTTTTCTTTTTTTGCAAAAATTGCAGAATGCAAGTTTAAATGTGCCTGTTTATACACGTCTGCATAAATAATAAAACTGTTTCGCGATAAACGGGGACGCAAGCTTTTTAATTTTAAGTAGAGAGTGCACAAGGTGCGTACCTAATTTTAGCGGATCAAAGTGTGCCCAATAGTACCATTGCATGGAATTCACTTCACTAGATTGCACAACACCCGACTTGTAGGTCAGATCACAGCTTCAGATCGCTTAAAGCCTAAGGACGATCAGCGCGTTTTATCTGGAAGCGATCTGAGACCATGTCCCCGTATGCTGAGCGAGTCGACGCCAGCGTAACCTGGAACGAAGGCCAAGCGCAACCGCCAACGATCTTGACACGCGCAGTGCTGCGATGGAGAGTGCATCGCCTTTCGGCGCTAAAAAAAATTACGAAAATCAGACGAATGCATCTTCACAATGATACTTAGGTTCTTAAAACAAAACAAAACTTATGGAGCATTCTGTAGCTTTTCATTTCCGTTTTTTTTTTATCGGATGGGTCTCTTAGACAAGTCACATGCCATCAATCCCCATCTCCACAGAAAGGTTATTTTTACAAATCGGGGGTTTTAATTTGTTTTTATGATAACCGTATTCTGTTTGAAAACGGAATTTTAACCCTTCAAACGCCGGCTGTCATATAATTGGCGAGCAAATATGAATGAAGTAGCAATCATAAAAGCGAAGCTCAGACATCAAGTAATCTAACCTTGCGGCAAAAGTTCTTGTGTGTAAGCAGCCCATTTGCATGTTATTTCTCTGCTAAACAATAGTAATTGTTTTAAGCTCCACATATTTTGTTTCCCCAGTAATCTGGTCGTACTTGTTGGCAACGTACGCGGCTACTGGGATATCAAAGGCTAACATGAAGTTCTTAACTCAATGCACTGATGCAAGGCCTTTCCAAACCCCCCATATTTATAGGTATTATTCAATTCCTCCCAAGCTATTTTCGAGTGTTCCACGTTTCCAATCAAGTGTATGTGAAGTAATAGTAATACCAGTTTCCTTCAATACTCCTAATGGTGATGAAACTCCCGCCAAAGTTTGGTTCGCTGAAAAAAAGGGGTCGCGAAGGGAGCAATCTCCCGATCGAGGGGCCGCGAGCTGCCGACTATCCCGGTGGCGTACAGTGTGTTCTCAAAGTTCTCACTTTCTCGTTCCTGCTGTTTTGAATTATATTTGTTACTTTGTGCGAAATTGAAGCTGAGGTTCTGTATCCGCTGCACGTTGGTAATTGTAGTAAGGTTTAAGTTTATATGAAGAAGGTGCTTCAGAAAGAACCATGTGCAGCTGCTTCCTTACCCTTGATTGCCTAGCGCAAGATGAGGCGAAATCCGTGTTAGCAGACAGCGTTAAATGGATTTGTATCGCGCTTGTTGCTTGCTCGGTTTGCTCATGTGGTCATCCGACATCAAAAAAGCTTTCAGAGTGTGTCGCTTCATATTGATGTGCACTGGAGGAATTTTACTACATTGTTAATAACTAAGCGTCCGAGACCGCAGTGCACAAATTCTCAAAAATGTCGCACTCGTTCCTACTGTGCGCGGCATTCAGGCGCTTACCGGAACAGAGCATTCTATGTCGCGATAGTTTCACAGCAAAGTACAGTATCACTTTTTTTTTTTAGTTTTATATTGCACATTTTGGCTCGCATAGGTTTTTACCATTTTTAAGGCATGTCTCCAAGATTTGTAAGTGGAAAATGCTACGACAAGTTGTCGCTAAATTCTCTGACCCGGATCGCAAAGCCCTGTTTTGAGTTTCGACGCGCTTAGATGCACATTACAACTTTGTACCAAATTGTTTACCACAGCAATATAAATTATTTGCTCCAACTTAGCCACCGCTGTTATCGGCGGTGCACATGCCCAATATAAAAAAGCAGGCTCCTTATACAGAATCAACAATGCATTCACATGCTCTCACCTAGTTTGGTAATGAGGAAAACAGCGAATGGTTATCCGAAGAAACACTTTATTGGGGTTGACAAGCGCAAGCGAAGAAACGCGCACACAGTGGCGCCGATAGCAAAACAGTATCAGGCGCACAAGAAAGCGTAGGCAAACGATGGTAATAACTATGCCTCTCTTATTGTATTAAATATGCCATCGTCTAATTAGCGACGCACATGGAGTTTAATGTCCCGAAGCGAGTCAGGCAATGAGAGAAATCGTAGTGGAGGGCTCCGGAAATATCTACCACCTGGGGTTCTTCAACTCACACTGAATCTCACTTAGTCACGTTAAGCAATGCGCACAAAAACGACAAAAGGACGAGGTGAAGAGAGGATAAGCGCACTTTTTTAGTACCAGTAAACGTTTATTCCGGTTCCGGAGCATTTATATACAGTGCAGTAGCACAAAGGAAAAGAAGGTGCGACATGTTCCTCCAACCCGTTCCATCTCATCCTTTGTCGATTTTTTGCGCTTTGCTTCCTGTAACGACGATCCAACACGTCAAACATTTTTCCTTCTGAATCGCACGCAGCTCACGGCCGCCTTGCTTTTCGCTTCCACCGAGAAGCTGCCACCACGCACGGCATTAAATCCCGCGTCCTTGGGCGCAGCAGTCTAGCGCCACAACCACAACACCACCGCAGCGGGGCAGGTGTTTTAAAGTAAAAATCTGATAAGAGCAAGTACAGTTAGTAAAGTACGCAAGTGAAAAATGTAAAAGCAAATTCGTAGACGTCAGAAGAGCAAGAAATGCAAGACGAGCTCATAACGGAACTAGGCATGGAGCTCGCAATACCTTCGAATTTCTGCACGTAAGGAGACACCCCTGTAAATTTTTACCAAGTAGTCAACATTATCGGCTGCCGTATGTAATCTCTTTTAACAATTTTATTTGCACCTCCTTTCACCGTTCCTATTTTTCGCAACAAAGGACATTTATACGGCGGCCACTTTAAGTGCATTTTTTTGTTTGCTGCGTTGTGAATGTATATTTCCCCCTCCGTTCTGAAGTGCCTTTGTGCTCTGAACAATTTTTAAGTAAATAAACATACGATGTCAATGTTTTGCCTCTACTGGGTGGGCATTTAATATGCACATTCGCTTCCGAGGCGTTGAGGTTTGACCGAGTGCAAAAGTGTACGCGGCATTTCAGAAATAACGAAATATTGTGCCACTTGAAGATGTACGGGGACGTAGTTTGTCATTTTTAAACACCTCGGGAGAAATTCGAAAATTTTCAGACATCGATTTTGGGAGTTTCTTAAATACACATGTTTTCCATTCACTACAAACTTATCGAAACGCACGATGTCCAAGGTGGCTAAATATTTCTCAGAAAAACGCACATTTGAGGAGTCCAATCAGAGGACATAAACTTCTTTTTGGCGGATGGCATGTATCTATTTCTTTCGTAGTTCTGCAACATACATGAAACAAGGAAGCGACACCTTTCCGTCGTTAATCTCGGAACCGTACAGGCAGCAGATCATACAAGCCGACAGCATCGTTCACAGAACGCAATGGCTTTACGAAAACAAGTGCATTTGCATACTTGGACAATGCGCTGATAAAACCGCCGCGCAAAACAATCCTACAACGCACCTCGCAACACATCCCTTTCCACGAAGACAGCCGCCCGCTCCATTGTCCACAAAAGCATGCCCCTCAAACGAAGCCAGCGCCGCCAGGCGGCCGCTCTGGGTAGCGTACCAAGCTCCTCCTTAGAATGAAGTTTCATGACCATAAAGCGGCCTTGAAGGACTATCGTAGTACATATATGTGGGCTATCCAAAATCGAGAAAGTAATCTGAGAGTATATATAACCTGCAACGAATAGACCATTTACGTCGACATAACTACACAATATGCGAAATGTGGAAACGTGCTTGTTTAATATTGACACTCCAAAAGAATAACATTTACAGGAGATATTGCAGATACCTTAGAATTACATTAAAATATTTACAAAGTACGCACATACTACGTATTTAATGTGTTCTTGGTCAAAATTCTGTCCGAATTCGTAGGTGTTTGAAAGCAGAGTGAGACAAATGTTTTGTTTGCAGTATAAGTGAACCTTATTTTCATTTTAAATAAAATAGATATTTGCCTTTAGTTTTTATAGCTACTTTGGTTCAGTAGTCTGCATGATCGATGGATCAAGATAACTGCGCGCGAACCACACGCAAAAAAATGCTGGTGTTGCATCTATAGTGTGGCAATTAATATATGGTGGGCGCCAGCACTTTTTTTATACATCATTGGACCAAAAGCATTTGCTCTTACCAACTGAACAACGTAAATGAGAAACGGTTATATTGGCTGAGGGGTGCACCCAATTTCCTAAAATATTTCATCTATGATAAGATGAGAAAGACTTGTCAAAAGATTGGTGCACCACAACGAGGTGCGGCCTTTAGCATTTCTCTTCTTCAAGCGAGAATGAACCTGTAAATCAGGGAGTTCGTTGTGATGATCATAACTTCAGGCACTCATTTTTATTATGTAGGCACTCGGAGCCGCGTGCTGAAATTATATACTTGTAAGGCAATAAAGCTGTCACTATAGTGCACTCAAAGATTAGGTAAAGCGCGCTCTTCAGGCTCATAAGCATGTAACCACCTTAGTGACGTTTATGAATTCCCACAAACAACCTTCCGTAAGCTACATAAAACGTGCCCAGGGCTTATTATTCACAAGGCTGCTAGGTCCAAAAACCGACAATTGGCGAGAAAAACTAGAGAAGTAGCCAAAATATAGACAACCAGATTCGATAAAATAGAGAGTAGCCAAAAACAAGCATGTTTTATCTAAAAACAACCAATCAACATTATTTGTTTAAACTTGCAATGCCTGTGCGCTGACGAATCATAGGTAGGTAGCACAACAGAAGACAGCCGAAAAAACTTCAAAACTGCCATACCGATAAACGTTAGGAAAATAAATTCACATCTAATCAAATTCGTGTTCAGTAAAACTAAAACATGCTATTTGGTTTTTTGAAACCTATACAAGTCACGAAAACATTTCCACACCTGAAAATTATTTGCCTAAAACATTAAGCATGTCACAACTGTGCAAGCTCAGTTGTGATGTTCAGGGTGCTCCGTAAAAGGATGACTTCAAACTGTCAATCATTTTTCAGGAATTGTGAATACTGAGTCTATGGCGTTCCTCAACTGCATAAAAAACTTGATCCTCAAAATGAATACAAAGACATCATCGGGCATTGTGTCTCTCATCTTCATTTCTGTTGATCAGACGTTTGAAAATACTTGCTCACGCCGTGTCACCTTTTGAATATAAAAACAAGCATATTCATGGCTCCTCCTCCAAGTTGCTTCATGGGGATGGCAACAACGAACATGATCTTTGTCTTTTTAAAGCTTCATCCAGAAATCAAAGATTGTGGCCTCGAAACTAATTTCTTCAACATGCTACAACCTCTTGTTTCAGTTGGCTTCGAAGGTAACCAAATATTTCGAGCGACAGATCTTCGAGTTTTCGTGGCACATGACAATAGAATGGACTGCATACTGATGGTTCGTAATTGTTGGAATACTGAGATGGCGTTTCATTAGCAAACGTTTTTTGTGGTTACATACGCAAAAATGCAGGAGCGAAAAGAATACCTATTTCCCAGAGTCTTGCTGAACATTCATTTATATTGTACGAGTTCGCCAAATGTTACTTTCAAGACTGAACCCTGAAGGTTTTAAAGAACGCACTCTAGGTTCGCAAAGTCTTGGCTCAACAGGCTGTTTTTATCATGTTGTCGCTGCATAAAGCCTAATAACTCTAACAAATAGGGTTCATAACACGATAAAACAACCTTCTCAACCTTGATTTTGCAAAGCTCGACACACAGTAGGTCAATCATCAGAGCTTGCCTGCCAATTTGCCCAGCAGTAGCCAAGCGGCCAACCGCTAATTTTTGTCTCAAAGAGAGTCCAAAAATAGCCATTCTGGCACAATGTGGCCAAATCTGGCAACCTGTATTATTGGTTTTGCCGCCTTTCTTGTTCTTCTCAACCTCCTACTCCTTCTTATTCTTAGTTAAGAAACATCTTCGCAAATTTTGTCGAAACCCAGTATATCTGCTCATTATTTATAAGAGCCCGATGATAATTTAGTTACCTCGGACCATTCGTTCTATTTCGTCTATTAGAAACGAAGTGTGCAAAGAAACGCAAAGCGGGTTAAAGTCCCAATAGCTCAGCCCTTATTGTACCCTTAAAGGCACTTTTGGGACATTAAATAAGAGGGGAGGGAGAACAGTTGAAAAACAATGTGAAGAGAATGATGCAATGTTACCACAGTAAAATACATCACACTGCAATAAAAAGAGATGGAATACAATGTGAAATGTTATTATGCACTTCTAATCAATACGTAGTAATATCGTGGTAATATCATAGTAATATCATCAAATACATACTTCTAATCAATACATAGGCTAAAAGAGGCAGGAGTAACAAGAAAGATAAAATGGTACAAGTCAAAGCACTGGATTGATCTATCATTTTCTGTAAAGTTCGATTAGTGCATCTCTAAATTTAGCAGCATCACACTTGTTTAAAATGTAGTCTGGTAGCTGGTTCCAATATTATATTGCTGTCGGCATAAATAGTTTATTGAAGGCTGTTGTAGAACCATGTAAACGTTGAACACTCAAGTTATTAAAGAGGCGACGCGACGTTCTGATGGGAGGTAAAAGTATAATGAGTCACGAAGGTCAGAAAAGTTAATATATTTTATTAAAGAGGCATAGTCGGGAGTCTTTTCGACGGTTCTCAAGTGGTAGAAGGTTGAGTGTTGATTTAATCATAGTGATACTGTAGTTTCTATCATAATTTGAGGTTATATAATGTGCTACGCGGTTCTGAATAGCTTCTAGGGTGGTTATTAAGTACGCTTGATGAGGGTTTCATATAAAAGATGCATATTCAAGTTTGGTACGAATGAACGTTGTACGCAACATACTGTACATGCTCTCAGATTATTGCGAACCCGTTTAATGCTACCAAATTTAAAACATATTAAAACAAACATTGCATGTATGTAACGGCCAATCGTTTTTTCGATGCTCTCTGAGCTGAGCAGTGAGCTCACGTAAGAATAACAAGGCAAAGTGATTCTGGCACGAGATCCCAACCACAAATTCTCCAAAAAGACCCGGCTGCAGCCAGTGATGTTGCATCCTCTATTTCATTGGACATTAAGAGAACCAATCCTGTTGTCACACGCTTCCCTGTATTTTCCGAGGCAGCCAGAGAGAGTATATCGCTTTACCGCTTGTGTAAAGCGAGCTGGGCAGCCTTGTTTTTTCCTTCTCTGAAGTGCTTTAGGAATAACAATGGTACCGCCACTTCAGATGCGTAGTGTCTAACGCTGCTATCGCACTGTAGTCAGGCCTTTTCCAAGGACTGACGCATTCGGGCTCCGGCTGACACTCTTTGTCTGCGAAACATTTGTCATGCAGGCAAAAAGCTTGCGGCAAACGCTATGCACTTTTGCGGTAATGCTTAGAACATGTTCTATGGCCACAGTTTCTTTTGTTCACGCCCCGCCAGCAGACAGGCAGGATTCAGACCAGCATTATTGTTCTGTTCAAACATATCTAGAAATATTTCTGTGTGTATTGTCCATACCAAGAAGCACGAACACTTTTCTGCGTCGGGTGAATCCTTTGAGTTTAAAATTTTTGTATGCATTTGCCTTGAACCTTTTTGTTTAAGCAGCAGCCGTAGCAGTAGTTTCTGAAACTTTGTCCTTCTGCAGACCTTGCCTTGACCTAATAAAAAGATGGAGTGCATAGAAACACTTTTCACTGTTGTTACAGTGAGTCCTCTTACATATATCTTTTTTTCTTGTGTTCGTACTCGAAAACAAAAGCCGTTTCCTTCGTTGCTGGGCATACATGCGGATTATTTTCATGGAACTACTTTTGTATATCCCTCCAACAATAGGGGCAGCTCTACGCGTTCACAAGTTAAACAGGCATCTAAAGTCGTTGATAATCAGTAAATACTAAAATAAAATTTCACTAAGTGAAAAATTGCCTAGGAAAGGTGATTCCCACTCCGAGTATTATTGCGAGTGAACTCTGTTAACAAGCTCATTGCCACATTCTGCCCATTCGTCATCGCAGTTCTTGTGTAGTAGACTATAATACCCTGAACGTCAAGCTATAATGCCATATACCTAAGATGAAGGAAAGGCCTCTGTTTTGCATTTTCTGTAGCTACTGAATTCTTCTCATGAGGCGGCCCAAGAAATGGGGAATTATTTTTCTGGCACACAGTTTTGCTCCCAACTGAAAGAAGAGACAGAACAGAAGAATGTGTGCCACTGTGGAGATTGCGCTGAAGCTTCGTTACTAAGCAACGTACATGAAATGGTTCAGGCACATTGTTTACAATAGGTAACTTAGTCTTGAAAGTCCACTCGATTTGTCATTTTGTTTATTATTTTAGGTGAGGGGGGGGGGAGTTTGTTTTGTATCGGTTTTTGAAGTAATTTTATTGTAAGGTAACCGATAGGTGGATATGGGAATTCAGAATAAAGCGTTATATAAATTAATTTTTGCTTGTAACTTTTTAATTTTTGAGGAAAAGAATACATATAAATTGAGCCGGTTGCGTCCAGAATCGGCACACCAACTGTGAGGGACGCTGACGTGGAAGGCTCCGATTTAATACATACCCCTTGGGGCTTTTTAACGTGCTCTAACATATGGAATCGGATTAGCGCGTTTCTTCTTTCTCGCATTCTAACACATGACCTTGAAATCTCATCCGAGCTCAGAAGGTACTGTGCCCCTTGGGCTGGACGACTTTCTAGACAAGAATACATAAGCAGACTCAGCTCGACGCTTGCATATAACTTATCATCGCATGCAATCCGAATACTCATAGGGGCCTTTTTTGCATACATGTTCGCCAATCATTCATCTTCTACTATTGTTTCGTATGCATCTACGCTGGATGACTTGGTTAAATCATTTTCTTACCTACACGGCGGCATGCACAATGTAGTTACGAAAGCATACAGGCTGAAATTGTTTTTCAGGCAACCTCTAAAAGCAAGCGTAATAACTAATTAAAATGCTGTTAGTCTGCTTTGCGACGCCGCAGGGATACTATGGTATATTCTGTCCTGATTTTGACGATTCAAACTTGCGTATACGCCCAGCAGATGGCAGCACGATGCCAGCGAAGAAGGCCCCAGACATTCTTGTCAGCGCGACGTAATCGCTTCGCAACCTGTTAGGCAACACCTGTATCGATAGGCTATTATCCCTTCGGAGTTCACTTATATTCCTACGGGAGAAAAAGGTTCTACTTTCCGATTTTTTCAGGTAGAAGACAAGCATGTTAAAGAAAAAGTACCTTTGTAACTTTTCAAAGAAATTGCAGCCTCACCATACGCACACGTAGCGATTATATATTAGTTTCGGGGCTTCCGTGAGACTTCCTTTACTCAGTTCTGTCAAAATTAATTAGCCTCTGAAAGAATGAATGTATTTTAGAGTCATTGATTATTTATATTTGCAAAATGAAGAAGTGAAAATAAAAACTCAGAGAAGCCGTACCAGCGCTACCGCAAGACACCAAAACCCTCGTTTAAAAAACACACACAAAAAAAACGGAATAATTCTTTTCTTTCACAGTTCTAACTTCATATCTTCACATATGAGGTTTTTTTGTCGTCTGTTCACTTCTGTCTCCTTAATTGTAGACAATGGCTTACCTGTAGTTGAGATTTTGCAGTGTTTGGTCGTGACCACATATGGGCCGAAAGCACCTGAAAAGGCTCTCAAAAGTTCCCTCAACGAATAGTTGAGTTTGTTACCAATAAATCTTAAGAACAAAGATTGCAGCTGAAATGAGGAGACTTCTCCACATTACTGAACATCGTGATGCGCAGAGACAAAAATACATATCTACAACTAAAAACCTTTCAGGTAACGTGGTGTCTGTCCTCGTTGGCATCAAGTGACCCGTCTTGGCGCGCTTTAAAGACTGAAGGGGTAGCCAGTGATGCCACTCCTTAACATTTTTGCACAAAGCGAGTGCAATATATTGCGAAATTTGCCATTATCACAACCAAGTGCTCATGACGTCCGTCTGAAATGGGGCAGCTGCAGCGACTCGTATTTATGGCACCGATACATTTTGCCGCTCTAGCTTTTCCCGCGGAAGTTTTACTAAGCTTATTTACAGAAAAAAACGCTGTTGTCAGCTCCTTAAACGTGAGCGAAAAATCATGATTGGTCAAAAGGTCGCACGTCACAGCCCCATGAAGTTGGGCAGAAATATCAGACCCACAAACTCTCAGGTTAAAAATAGGGACACAGTTCGAATTAAAGAGGTCAAATCTTCTCATGAAATGCGAAACAAAGGTTCATCGCACGACATAAATTACATACATTATAAAATAATTCAAGTTATAGCAGGATTGTTAACAAGGAAGTTTCATCACTGAGCCAGAGGCGACACCGGCAGGCCCCATCAAGGTGTGCTCACGTGACTCTCGAACAACTGGGGTGCATATGTATGCCGTTGGTATTTCACGTAATGTGGCCACATACGAGTGTATGCTACTGACCGTGCATATAATTAGCGATGACCACAGGCTGCTCTCGCGTCATTCCTAAAAGGCGAAGATTAAGTGTCTTCTGAATTTTGCGTGCCCACATTTTTCAGGATATCGCCTATTAAGCGATGCAAAGTCGTTCCTAAAGAATTCGCTTAAAATTTCTGCTTCTTTAGCAATACCTGCAGAAAGGTGTGAAATAAAAAAACCGTTCTGCCAATCTCATCTGCAAGGGACGGCTCACTCATCTTGGTATCAAAAAGCCTGCTGTTAAATAATGGGAAAGCTAAACTGAACAGCCTTCCTAACAAGGGCCTCTCATCACCGTAACCAGCTACGTGTGTGTATATGTAACAAACTGTTTTATTCAATTTCGACTTTAACGTTTTGTTTGGAACCGGCCAGCAGAATATCCGCCTGCCGCTTCGCTTTAAGGCTTGTACCATGCGAAGACTTCATTTAACTCCTGCTCCCTGCACCTGAAGACACAAAACTGGTCTTCGTATACTTCGAGGGTGCTCGTTTTGCGCCATACTGGCACGGTACAAAGGAGAAAGCAGGCAAAGTCTGCCTCCTGAAGAGGGGTTCATCCCATCATACGGGTAGCCGCAACAGTGATAATAGTCAGGAATCGGTTAGCGCCAAATTTATGAGGACTTTATAGCAGATCGGAAGTACTTCCTATACAAAAGAAAAGCAGGTGCTGTAGAACAGAAAGGTGAAAATGACGTGCCTCAGCTAAAAGAGGCTCGAAAATTGTCGAGAAAAAAAAAATGAAGGAAATAGTTCTGTAGCATTCGGGAAATGTAATGCATCTCATGTGGTATTTACAACTCTCCTTTTCTATAATCATCAGCAGGTGTTATTTGGTCTCCACCAATAATGAACAACCTACAACCGACGTTGGGTATTTAAGAACCGTAAACCTACGAACAATAATGCGGCCTTTCAGCTTTGACATTTGATGCTATAATAACAATTATCGTTACCAATTATTTTCCTTCCTTTGCAAAACCTTTATTAATCTTCGCCTATTCTTACAGCCACTATTGTCGACGGCCGCAATAAATTAGCGGGATGCACCGGACTTTCGAAACCTCTCGTGGTGATAATGTGTGCAAGACCACGCTTCATATAGTGACAACTGTGGAAAGGAACAATGACGCTCGAGATTTACTTTCCTCTAAACTGTCTAATTGTTTAAAACTCAGAATTGTACTCAATTTAATTCTCAACAAAGTTGCTAAGGAGAAAACACGGCGTCGCCTCAATTATCAGTCATCGTTTGGAGACCTCTCGGTGAATAGAGCGAAAGTCCCTCACGACATAAGTACAGGGTGACGAGTTTCGAGGAACACGTTTGTTTTAACGAACGTGATACACTCCATGAATCATTTTTCATGTTAATGTATTCGCCATTCGCTTCTGAAAGAAGCTCCAATGATTACTTTTCTTCAAAATCTATTCAAATTAAGACTCATTGTTGATTCAGTTCCGTTCAGGCGTTCAGTCGTGTCCGACTCTTCGTGACCCTATGGACCATGTCACGCCACGCTATCCGGTCTCTCACTATTTTCTTAACATCACATAGCTTCATCTGCAATGCCTCGAGAATGCCATCTAACCATCGCGTTCGCTGCCTACCCCTTCTCCGGCGACCCTCAACCTTTCCCAACATCAAATCTTTCTCCAGCGACTCCTCTCTTCTCATCAGATGACCAAAGTAGCTGAGCTTTGATTATTTGATCGTTATTAATTCAGAAGATAATACTGTTTGTAGAAATCGAGGAGGCGAATTTAATACTAAGAGTAACAGCTTGGTTAATTATTTGAAAACTTGCGAATCAGAATAACAAAATTGTGAGTTCAACCTTCGTCAAAATAGCTTGAATTTGAAGCTTTAATGAGCTTTTCTCCAAACCTCTCCAAAACGCGGAAGGAAGAATTGGGTAACTGTTCCGTTTTAGTGAAAAAAGAGCACAATCAGCTTTACAATACTGAGCTGCGGGATGAAAACGGCACTAGTTAAACTAACGACGTCAGCAGTATCAGCACTATTCCAAATCCGCGGGCCACTAAAACGATGGCTGTCGCCTACACTGGCTCGTTGACTTAATATCTGACTCAAACACATAAGTGTTAACACTATTCAGATATGCCTTTGTAGAAATATATTCACGAACAAGATGTGTGCTTCTAGATTTTACTAGCTCGTTCCTTCGTACCGATTACTACGCCTAAAAAACTCCTCGTTTTTCCACTACCATCGCTAAATATGGCCTTCTCAGATCGAGCTCTGATGACTCTCCGACAGATGTATTGCACTTCCTCTTACTTTGCCTTTTTTGTTTTGGCTTCCCTGCGTTACTTCAATCGTTTCACTTTCTTACTATGCACGTTGAAGTCGTGCAGAGTAAGTATACAGATGTGAGCTTTCTCTGGCTATTTGAATATTTAACACCGCAACCCAAATTAAGAAGGAAAACATCTTTAACGAATAACTTGAGCTGTTCTTTCTACTATTTCTCTGCGCTCTCATGCTGATCAAATTTAAATGCTACAAAAGATAGAGAAGCACAAAATAAAAACTATGCGTTCACGTAGCACGCGTACCTTTGTGAACGTCGCTTGCTACGGAAGACAAAATTACTCGCGGCAATAGTAGAGGTACGTACAGCAGCCAGGTTAGTCTATCTTTTATGGTAGCATTCTTCTACTTTGTGCTTACCTGATGAAAAACGTGTGGGTAATTATCGCATCCCTTCGTTTGCTGCTGCAAAATACGCCAATTATACGCAATGTGTCTCAGAACTTTCGCTTCATTTTTAAGATAACACAATAAAAGCCCCAAACAGACGTTGTTGTAGTATAGCTTTATGGCCCACCACTTTTATTTATTAAGTAAATAAGGAATAATGTGTCATGTTTTATTTTCGGTAAAGCTTCAAATGAATATACTCTCAAAAGCAGCTTTTTGATATGTCCCAAAGAGTGTTAATGTAAGGCATTTTTTTAGTGACAAAGCTTCCTTTACTTCCGGTTAAAATGAGGCAGAAAAACATCAAAACATACTCCGCATTGACTCAGCCTATCGATGTGCGCTTTGCGGCGATAGAAACCGGTCCTTCGCCAGCGTCATCCAGGTTGTGCAGCTGAACCCGCAATCCTTATTAGTTCCGCAGCATATAAAACACACTAGTGTTGCAGCCTTTCGGAAGTTTCGGCCTTTTACTTAAACAGGATATGTGGCCTTTATTGTAGCTTCATTTCTTGCTCCGGAAATTGGCGCTTTTGAACATACTTCTAAGAGGTCTATACTTTTATGGAAATAAAATAAATGACTATTGCGTAAAAAATATTGATCAAGGAGCAATATTGTCTTATTTTTGTATTCACACAAAGCTGTATTTACGGCAGCTTACATACTTTGTTAGTAGCTGCGAACAGCGACCATTCGTAGGGTGGAAATGAGCGCGAACAGTGACACCTCCGGTGATTAGGAAGGGTTGAAGTTGTGAAATCACTAGAAAGGTATGTTTAAGCGATCTGTAAAGTGACATGAATTGGTTTGACCACCTTTAGTTTGCCACCAACGCTTACATCACGATGGACATTGGGGATTTAGCGGCTTACTGCAATCGTAATGAAGCCGCCATGGTTGAAAGCCGATTACACCATCCTCTGTAAACAGTAACCCGCCATGCCTATTTACTAGATTTATTAGGCGGTGAGTGGACCAAGCTAAAGTCCACGTATTAAGTCAAGATAAAGCATCAAAATCGGCGGCAGCTTACAGAGGCGAAAAGGGAAATATAGGTGATACTTCGGAGTCACAAAGACCAATGTCGGCATAAATACATTCCCTCTACCTGCCTATTGAAGCCCTAGTATTCCATCAAACGCGGTATCTCAACTATAGCACAATTCTCCTATACATCAATCTCCTATCCTTCCAAGCCTGCGTGTGTGCCTTAGGTAACTTACCCTTCTACTTCAGCGCCATGAACACTAAGGTAGGACATAAAAGCCCAACCTTGAAACAAACTTAATGATTAACAATGGTGCGCGAAATTTATCGACACAATCCCTTATACATGAATGGTTCGCCTTAACGGAACGATGAGCAAGCTTTGATGCGACAAGCTTTGAAAGTTCTAGGAGTTTACCTCATGGTAAAACTGGAGTGGTTGGTAAAGTCCTTTTTTTCAGTGGACCACCACTGTTGTTAACGAAATTGAAATTCCTATTAACAATTGTTACCGCATTGCAATTACGACATTTCAAGCACTTTTCAAGAAACAACTACATAAATGTCGCTATGCATTATTACAGCAGTCTTCAAGCTGTTTCCATTATCTAAAGTGTGATGACTGCACTTAAAGACACTCTGCACATTGAGAACAGTCCCATTACTTCAGGTTCCGTTTGCCAAAAGATGACCAGGATATCATATCTGGTTCCGGTAGCGGTGGCTACGTTGATTTTTATATCTTTAGCAGTAGTCTCACGCGCTTGCTTGCATATCGCGCCTGTAAAGTTTTCCTTGTTTCATGAGCTTTCCGGAACCTGGAAAATTGTAAGGAATACCTGCGCAGATGGCGCCACCGGTCCTGGGGAGGAGTGGAATGGTCTTTCCAAAACGATGAGCCTTGTTCGAGTGTGTTTTGTTGTTTTGCTTCATACTTTCGTTTAGGGAAGCTTGAAATGAAAAGTAAAATAACAAAACAACTCAACATTGTCATAATGTTTGAAAGTGTTCGGCTGGGCTCCTGCGTAACGCAACCTTTTGTTGTAGCTACATGGAAGAAAATGTTTGCTTTGAAGCGCACGTTTTATTATACTTGAATGCAAAGGTCAAAAGCAACAATGAAGAAGCAAAAGAGACTTGCGAACAAAGGTGAAACTTGTATATGAAAATCTGTCGGGATGCCGTCACGCATATACAGTGAGATCGAGCCATACTACATGATGCAAAAAATTTTACTGGTGGCGTCTTAGTTTACATAACTTTCTCTGCCGATATTGAGAGTGGATTTACGCGGTCTGCTTTTGTTAAAACATAGCAATGATGGGAGAAAACAGTTGTCACTGCAGCACTGCGTTATTTCTGAGGCCAGTGCTAACGAATACATTTCGAAAACCAAAGCGTAGCTTTTGAAAGCCTGTTCTGGCTGACAAACCCGTAGGCCTATATAAAAAAGACACCTTCGCCTCAATTTTAATAATACAACGACTCGCCATGGTCTCATACATGAGCCATCTTGAGGCTGGCTTAGAGCCCGAGAAAAAATACGAGGGACTCTTAAGCATGGCTTAGAGGTACGAGGCAGCAGAGGCAACACTTTCCCTGTGTACTGAGGTCCTCGCTGCACGCACTCCACAAGACTGCAATAGAAAACGACACACAATGAAAAAGGAACAGCAAAAGGATGACTCGATACCATGTGCTTACATGCCTGTGGGTCTCCAATATCCGAGCCGACAGCAGTACAACAAAACATGATATTCCTGTAAAACGTACGTGTATACGGTTCCGAAATATTAGGAACAGTAGCGACAATAAGATTTCTTGAGATCCAGCTCATACGTGCGCTTATCTGGCATCGAATTATTTGAGCACAGCACGGCATTTTGACAGTTCAGTCACCATCATCAATAGCAGGACTGATAAAAGGTAATACTAACTGAAGTTAAAAATATCAAAAACACGCTTCAGTAGTGAAAATTTATCGCTCCTTTTAACTTAACTTGCCCTTTTAAAAGCTACGTTTCCCTCCTTCGGTGCTTTTTCCTCAAGCGTCCTATTTCCTCAAGTTTTGCTCTCTGTTGACACCTCTTATGAAGAACTGCCTTTAAAAGTTGGCGCTGAACGTAAGCGAACGAGCTTTCATATTCTTTACTTGACACGCGGCCCGTTTAGTAAAGAGGCAAGCAATGGAGGAAATTGCAAACAAAGTACAACATTACGCTGCGGGAAAGGGGTGTGATTTCTTTTGTATGTGTTGCCGTCGGGTTGAGAACCAGAGGTCATTTCGTTATGTGGGCCACTGAGCAATGCGAGGCAAGATGCGCCTGAATTTTCAAAGGAAACACTGATTTATTCTCTTGGACATAATCGAAATGTTCGTGGCGTTTGTATTCGTTGTAAGTAGGAATATGACATGATTATATATCAATTCTTTTCTCTATATTTAACCACAAAAACAGAGGGCGATAACTCATTAGAAATGCGTTTTCTCATGTGAGATAATATTAATTACACTCTTGCTGCTTTTTAAGTAAGCTTCTGTTGCTTCTTCGAGCGGAGGCACCAAACAGAAGAACGTCACCATGCCCTCTTTATTCCAATCAATTTTATGAGGAGGCAAGCCAATGCATGGAATGCGCATTTGCTTTGAATTTACATGATTCCACCAGAAGTTAATACCGCAACGAAAATTCACATCACCCCATCCTGAGCACAAGAAGTTCTTCGCACGCATTAGCTCCACAACTAGAATTAATCGACTTCTTTGCCAGATTGTATACGTCTAGCACTGCCCATATATTCGAGCCGCACACATGTAGTGCAGTCTCTGGCTGAAATCGCTGATAAACGTCCGCGTTAATTAGTGTATGAAGTATATAGCTCGTTCACTCTACAATGTTCCAACTACCAGCTAAGGCACTCTCTGTGCCTGTCCTTTGTTTATCTAGATTGGTGTGTCTGGCTGGCCACTAGATCATTCAGCCTGTCACCTTCGGCTATTGTGGTGTTAACTAGTTGGGTGCTTTAAACTTCTCCTTGCCTGTTTTGTATACTTGACCTGCTGGGCTCTGTCAATCAACCACAGCGCATCTCCAATGTTAAAGTGTCCAACTAAATGCGATATCTTACCATTTGCTTAAACAAAAAGGCTTCATGACATGTCAATACATATAAACATGGAGTTTTTGCAACAATCCTATGAAGGTGTGATTTCAGAGGCATTCATGATTGAGTGGCACCATGTTGTCTGTTATAAGATAAGAAGCCAGTGATGCAGATGGTCTATGAGGGATGCTACTTTGGGTTTACACATCTTTGCTCGGTTTCTATGGTGCACGTCTTTCTTTTAATTGGTCATGGTAATAAGCGGTTCCTAAATGTGACATTTCAGGAAAGGCCTAATGTATCATGGCCGCACTGCTCATTCAATTTTTGCTACCCCTGGCTGATTATAAGAAGTTTAGCCGTAGTGGTGATGCAATTCATCACAGCTTACTGTATGATTATACGATGATGTAAAAGAGGATGATTAGAATTTTGGGTGACATTGATCAGTGAGAATATGTCAACAATTTTATGGCATCAATGCGCTTAGGATTGATAGGGACGAGGCTGTGCAGATTTCAATTGACAGTAGCTCTGCGGGACTACTGCACAAGCATAAAGGGGCAAATTTTCAATTGGCGCGATTTTAAACTGGTGTCTTGTTATTTAGAGAAAGGGCTTCAATTGTTTTCAGAAAATCTGAACATGGCAGATCTGTTCAGATTCAAATTTGATATGAAAAAAGAAATCACTAAGTGCATGTAAAGTGCTTATTCAGAGCTGATTCTAGTTTCTCTGGCTAGGAGATATTGAGCATGATCTCAAGATCCCTGCTTTTATGCCATGTCCATTGCTCAGCACATAAAAGTTTCTACATAAGAAAACTAATTTAGTGTCAATCCGGTAGAGCCCGCAGGTACCTAAAATAAACGACCCCAGGAAAACGCGATGAGCCCTTGCCAAAACTACCAAATTATGACATTGAGCGAGCAGTTGAATTAGACACCTGTGCTTAGAGTGAGTAAAATACAATTACAATAAGAAAAACACGAGCCCTGTGTAGGTTTCGAATAATAATGTAGCTGTGCTAGCTAAACTTTGCCGGAATTAAAATTAATTTAGTATGCTGATTTCAGTCTTCTTTTTTCAATAGACCTGGTTGCTTTCTTTTCGTTTGTGTTACATAATTTATCGCAAATGGGGCTGCCACAGCCGTCAAGCAGAGTTTGTTGGTAGTTGTGATGGCTAAAGGAAGGTCCTGAGCGACTTCTTATGTTGATGCCAGAGGGGCAGGAATTAATAGTGGGTTTTCTAGAAGAAATCTAGTCAGCTCCCCAGAAACTAATTTATGAGGCGGCTCGTCGATTGGTTATTTGTTTGGCGCTGAGTAACACAGCGCTTTTACAAGTGGTAGTGGAGCTTCAATGAATATTGCGATAATGTACCTTCTGGCCACCAGGGTCAGAGTTTTTTTGGTGGTGGCTCAATCGGAGCCACTTAGACCGGTAATTCTGCATTGGAAGAAGCTTCTAAAGGTGGAGCAAAGCGTACCCCGTTGAGTGGAAGGGAGTTCATCAGGTGTTTGGGCGCCCTTGCTAGGGATGGCGGATCCAACCTAGGGTGCTTAGGCAGCTCATTAGGTTGATTTTGGTTTTCATGTGAGCTTAAACTTGGGAACATGATGATTTTCAAGCAGCTGGTCAAGCAGATGTGACTGTCTTTATTAATGATTGGATGGGTGATGGCTCATGCAAGAGCTTTCGAGGTTCTTCACTCAGGGGTGGTTCGGTTGACAGAGAATTTAAAAAAGGTGACTAATTCAATAGATCCTGTCAGCAGTAAGCTCGGCAGGGAGATTGACTTCTTTTGCCAGAGCGGTTATCTTGGCAGTGCATCGTTGACCTGTGGTTAGATTGGCGACGATTCGTTCAGTAGACAGTATTACAACTGGTTCGTTCAAGATTCCGGTAGCCGGTTCCGCATCCGGATTTACGCCTGCAGGCTGCAAAGAGGAACCTATAGGAACCCTCTCTAAACACTACATGACTCAGTTTCTGGAATATAATCATTCGGCTATATTCGTTAAAAAATACGGCTTGAGGTCTGCACTAAGCGTGCACATGTAGTAGACT
Organism: Amblyomma maculatum; assembly: GCF_055883805.1. Taxonomy (NCBI): domain Eukaryota; kingdom Metazoa; phylum Arthropoda; class Arachnida; order Ixodida; family Ixodidae; genus Amblyomma; species Amblyomma maculatum. The sequence goes on from NC_139344.1 coordinate 387,073,431, forward strand.
TGTTTTAATTAAAAAAAAACGATTGCATTTCATTGGTTTTATGCCACAGTGGTGTCAGCGTTTTTAAGGGGGGAACTTTCACAGCACTTATGCTCCATTGTGCAGCGTATTCATTTGTTCATGCCCGCAGGCCCAATTTAACCTATATAATGTATGTGCAGCTGGGAAGTCTGCCCCCACTAAGCAACGTATTCAACAGCACGCTTATTAATTACAGGGGCAGCGAAACGGGAAAGCGGAGTGTTCATCGCCATCCGGACTTCACTTTAAACTTATTCCTGCCAGCCACACGTGACGAAATTCATCCAACGTGAGGAGAATAATTATTCCGGCCAACCTCTCTGCCTTTCTTTTCAATAAATCCATCTATCTATCTATAATTAGTAAAGCTTTTGTTTTCGTTAGCCGAGATAAGCTCGTGTGGTATCTTTTATCTTTCCGTATCCTGTCACATAACGTAAATGCAGAAATACCTATACTCGGCGTATGTGCTCCTATAATGCATGGCTACTCTATACACCTTAGGTTTTTCTTCTAATAATAGAGGTTTAAGGAAGCATGCACATGAGTCAGATTATCCGAAAACGATGGGCAGTAAGTACCACTGGATTTCGTTGTACTTGATACCTTCATACTTGGTGCAACTGGACAACAGTCGCAATCGTGATTGCCACAGGCTACTTGCACATACTCAACGAATTGCATTATCGTAGTAATGTCCCAGGTCGCAACGTTGGGAGCATGACAGGATTCTGCTATTGCACAACGTCGCATGAGAGCTATCGAAAGCAATATTTTAAGATGTATTTGCGGTGTCCTGCATCAGCGTTTGGCATTCGCCTTTTTCTGATACGCACACTATCACAAGTGTCAAGCGCTAGAGTGCATATCAGCAGATAAATTTGACCTCGTGAATTTACAGCAGACTGAGAAATTCAAGTTGGGCTAGGCTTCATCTCTTCTGGTTTCAAGTAAACCGACCATACGAAAAATCGGAACTACAGCTAATGAAAGGAATGTTAAATGGACGTATGCAATAATCAATCATGTTATTTCCATAACGATTGATTTTACCTGTGCTGTAAAACAAAAAAACCAATAGAGGCGTTGAACAGGACATGATTGATTCTTCTATGGTTAATTTACCGTGCCTTTCATCATAACTACTTTTCTTTGGAGAAACGCATATAGATGAAGCAACTTTTGCTCAAGAAAAAGTGAGCGTTCCCAGTCGCTCCATCTGGCGAACAATAAGTTTCCTTGTGTTTCGTTTGGAAGAAAATAGGTAGCGCCAGCTTCCTGAAGCGGCGCGTACCTTCAAGCGCATTGTACACGTACACTTCAGCCCACTGCACTTGCCTGTAGATAAGGACCACAAAAAAATTTCAGTAATTAATAGCTCGGCACATTTTAGCAGTGCTAGCCAAATGTCTAACTTAGGTCCACAATAGCACTAAATTAATATAATGGGACTTGTTAGACAATCGCAGAGCGAAGCATCAGCTCCCATTGTTTGTCAACATACAGCGATTTTCAGCCAGCACTTTCGAAAGTTTTTAAAAATTACGACTTTTGAATTGACCAAAAATATTTGCAGGAAAAAATCCTCCGGATCAGCGGACACTATTTGTCGCAGAATTCTCCTTATCGTGCAGCTAATTAGGCCCACCTCATTCGGCAATCGGCATCTTCTTGTACACGGATTCAAATTCCCCATTGGCACTTAACACAGGAATTGACAACTTAATTAGGAGTTTCATTTCATTAGCATATAATTGGGAGAATTTTGCGGTAAATTGTGTCCGGGATGCTCGGCGTTTGTTAGAGCAAATACGTCTTACGTTTGGAAATATTCAAAAGGGTTCCCTGAAGCATTCAATATACTGTTCTGCAATCGGTATCCAGCACGACTCACATATTCCTATGCCACATTACTTATCTACTCGGCTCAGTCATGAACGAAACTGTGTGAATAGAGATGCAAAACCGTTTCCCGCAACATTTTATTTCCAAAACATATTCATTAGTGCTATCAACTGCCTTCACCTTTTTCGGCCATTTCATCAAATCACGCTCCATTCATGCTTGTGCTGTGTCACGTCGTTCTGGTTATATCTTTTTCCGCCATCAGCTAATCTATGCGCATTTTTTTTTTTTGTTTCCAGGACTCGAACGTTACAATCTTCTTTCTTTACAGTCTATTTTTTGTTTGGCTTTTTATTGAATTAAGCGCACCCTCTAACATGGTATCTGCTTTTAAAATATCAAATTTCTGCAGAGTACATGAATGCGTATTTTCTTTTCGTACTTATCAATTTGGGCTCATTCTTAATGAGAAAATAATGTATAATCAGCTGACGTATTGTAGTGTTTATGGAGATAAATACACCTAATAGGTGCCGGAAAAAACACAGCGCTGATGATTAGAACTTCCTGCCTCTGCAGCGCTCTTATGACAGCTGAATGCAGCGTGTAAAGGTATGGCAGAGTTCCTAATCTACAGGCAGTGTCACATTGTGCATGTGATATATATATATATATATATATATATATATATATATATATATATGAAGGAAAGAAGCCAACAGTCGGCGAGGCCAAGGAAAGCGTTGGGGATGGTACTTTATGTCTTTTTTTTTAATGTTTACTTGGATAATCGCAGAAATTAGCAATGTAATCTGTTTAGGGGAAAGATAATTAGACACAAAGTAGAAGAAAAAACAACGTGCCGATGGTGGGATCCGAACCCACAACCTCCGAATAACGCATCCGGTGCTCTTCCAACTGAGCTACATCGGCCGCTGTCCCCCCTGCTACTTTCGTGGGTCTTTATGTTGACTGTATACGAACCTTGAGAGTATTATCCATGTAAACATTAAAAAAAAAGACAAAGTATTATCCCCAACGCTTTCCTTGGCCTCGCCGACTGTTGGCTTCTTTCCTTCATGTATTATAACGAGCACCCTCATTTCCCCTTGATTGATCTGCTTATATATATATATATATATATATATATATATATATATATATATATATATATAAGCAGAGCAATCAAGCAATATAAGCAGATCAAACAATTTTGATTACATCAATTGTATTCAATTACAATTGAATATATATATATATATATATATATATATATATATATATATATATATATATATATATATATATATATATATATATATATATATATTCAATTGTAATTGAATACAATTGATGTAATCAAAATTGTAATTGATCAAAAGCTTAAAACAATTATTTCAACGTTTCGGTCGTAGCATGACCTTTTTCAAGTATGGTTTACAGTGCGCTCAGGTGCCTTCTTAAAGGTATTACAACGACAGCCACAGAAGGCAGATAAAGAGAAAATGAAGAGAAAAATCGGCAAGAGGGACGGGAGAAACAAGAAAACAAAATAGAAAACCTAGGGGCATTTCGCCGCCATGCGAACGCATAAAAGGGCGAAACAAGCAATCGACAACCAGGGTGGGCGGTAAACAATTCTAGATGGAGCCGGGGCGTCTCGATGGGTGGTATACACATTTGCTTTAAGTGCAGGTACTGGCGGCGCCCTTATATATATATATATATATATATATATATATATATATATATATATATATATATATATATATATATATATATATATGGCGTGTCCAAGCAAACTTTACCCAAGGGTTAAAAATAAAACGTTTGCGATAGGCCAGAGAAACCAATCTTAAGAAGCTGCCAGCCATCTGGCGCACCACAGGCTGCTTTGCAATTACTAATTATAATTGAAATATTTTTCTAATTATTGACGGTTTTATTTAGACAATAAACTATATTTGGAAAGTTGAGGAACACCTTTCGTTAACCTCCATTTATTTATTTCTGATAAACAAAGCCCCACATGTAACTTTTTTCAAACTCTAAAGAAATCTCGCGAGATACAAAAATATCACATGACTGGTGCGTTCGCGCGCCACGATTGTGATGCTCTCAATCGTGGTTTGAGTGAACGAAATCAGCTGCACCAGTGGATTGATGGTCTGCAGCAGCAGGCCGATAAGACGTACTGCGATGGTTTATTCGTCCACTTCAGGCAGTTGGCGCACCTGACGGTGCAAGTTGCAGGGACCTCACCGCGCTCACTCCAACCATCGCCAACATATTAATCTGTCGATGAAGCTAGGCTGTGGAGTCACGGCAGCAGGTAATCTCGTTCACTCAAACCACGATTGAGAGCACCACAATGGTGGCACGCGAATACGTTAGTAACTTCATATTTGTTTTATTTTGTATTTCGCGGGCTTTCTTTACAGCTTGGAAAAATGAGACGTGGGAGGTTTTTTCTATCAGAAATAAAAGGAGATTTCAGAATTTGCTCTCCAACATTGCAAAACAAATTTATTGTCGAAAGGGAATGGTTGGTAAATTAGAAAAAGAAAAATATACTATATGCTTATTAGTTCATTCCAAAATAAAAGAATGCCTGTGGTGCGCCATTTGACTGGCAGCAGTATACAAATGGTTTTTCTGGCGCCAGCCTCAAATGTTTTATTTTTAAGCCGTTGACTAAAGTTAGCTTGCGCACCCAGTATATAGTTTGTGGGGTTTAATGTACCAAAACGCGAATCACGCTATGAGACGCAGTATATATGTGTGTACCCAACTGTTCCTTCAGCGTAATTAATTGGTTTAGTAAAGGTTCACAAACCTGTTCACCGATTTAGTATAAAGTAGTTTCCAGGGTATAACATCGCAAAGCGACCCAGGCAACAAGCGACACCGAAACAGTGCAGAATGTTAGCTTTGGTAAAAAATGGAGCCTGGCCTGGACTGACAACACCGCCATGAAGCGCCGGTCATTGTAGCCGAGACAATACCTCAGTCTGTTAGCAGCAGCTGACGATAGCTGAAACGCAGTTTGTTATGACTTGTATTTGGCCGTCGAAGTGAGCACGCTCCTGAGGGGCCCGTGTGGTAGCCATTTATAGATTTCGATGGTTGTTTCGATGAAACACGCCAGCATGGACAGTACATTGCAATTCGGTTATCTCGTCAATCCGACATGGCGTGCGGCTGCTCGGGCGCCTTTCAAGTTTGGCCTCGAAAGCTGCATGATCGAAAGAAATATCTACGAATTAAAAAGCAAACGTGGATTCATGGTGTGTGTAAGGTTGGATGAAAAATAAATGTGCAGGTTAGAGTTTTTCAGCTTTTTGGGTGCGAACTTCGTGCTCCTTCAGCTTCTTGGCTTCTGTGCTTTGAACCCAAACTTTAAATGCGCGCGAGCAGTGAATCATATCTGGCTGCCGTGATAAAAGCAAGCTTTAACGTGTTTAGCCGCAGCCACGAGTGAAGCGTGAGGGCACGGGCCGTTTGAGAGTGCGTACACTCAGACGGCTAAAGACAATAAGTCATATCAAACTACCCTCCAGCTATGGCGAACCATCGCAAACCTACTGAAGCATTGCCTATAGGCTCCAGCGGGCAACGCTCGCAGCGCTAGTGTCGGTCCACACCACGCTGTCAAGGGTTCGGGTTGAGCGTGCGAACAGCTGTGCTAGCGCTTCATTTTTTCAAAAGTGAATAGAAAAACTTAGCACTTTTATCCTAAACCCAAGCAGTCCGAGAAATTCAGATCACTATTTCTCCTGGAACTACTAAATTAACAAAGTCCGTTGCTTTCAGGGAATAACAATGCAGGATGTGCCCCCCGATGAGTTCGCTCCTACACGTGGCGATTCGCAAAATATTTCATGGCGAAATTGAAACGCAGGTTCCACGACGAATAAATGCAAGTGTTATTGTAAGTCGCCTGGCCGGCCTTTCGACGTTTGGCAACGGTCTGCAGTCTTAGACGAAGGAAATTCAAGTAGCAGCTCCGAAAAGAAAGGCGGCAACACAAAGAAACACGTACATCCTGCTTCGATGTACGAGTCGATGTTTTCCTTGCGGTCAAGACGTTTTACCTGCCTAAGGTCTGTGACGCTACAATGCAATTGTTCTCTGTTCGAAGGTTGTAGGCAATGTCAAAGGATGTAGCGTATTGCTTTATCTTTAGGTAGCGAAAGAGGTAGACGATAGAAATGGCGTTTTCTTCTCTTGTAAGATCAGCTTTTCGCATTGAGATAGTTTGTTGATCAGTTCTTAAAAATAATTAAAACAATACGTGTACTTACTCTAATGCCACAAAACAGAATCGCTTGCAATAAGCAAACTTTTGTTGCCGGACTTCAACGGACGCACAACTCAGTGGCGCGCGTTGAGCCGAGAGATGGCATATCATTAAAATTAGCTGATTTTACAGTGAAAGAAAGAAGCGAAAAACCTCATATAAGCTAAGTTTAACAGCCTAAAGGTAAAAGAAAAGCCGATTCTGAACTCACCGCATAATGTGCCTTGTGAAAAAAAGAAGCGCTCTACGGCACCAGGTGACTTCACTGAATTCGTTTTAGGAATAAAAAGAGAAATAAGGAATGATGCCACGAGACAAATTTCTAGTTATCAAAGTTCATTTAGCGCCAGTCCTTTCTCGGATGCCAGACCGAATGTTTCGGGCAAGAGGCCAGTGTAAATGCGTCACGTCTCTATGTTCCACAAATGCTATCGCCACACCAAATGGCAAACACGTTGTCAGAGTAAACTAGCATTTGCATTCATTGCAATAAAGCTTCGTCATCAGAATTCCTTGTACGTCATTTTCTTCAGATAGTGTGGGCAGTGCTGTCCGTGTTCGAAGTTTTTGTGTACTGTCTTGGAGCGGGACATGGCGTTAAAGCTCGAAGGCTGTGTCTACAAAACAAAGATAGAGTAAACAATAAAAAAACTGCAGGTACACAGAACGAAGTTTAAAAGGAGAGCTGGAGCCGGTGTGCCTTGAGAAATTACCAGAAATTATAACAGGCAATTGGGGGCAGGAGTTAACATATGCAAGGTTAAAAACATTAATAATAATAGGCTGAGAGACCAATATCAGTATTTAGGCGTATGACATCGACAGATTCTGTGGCCTACGTCTGTGGCTCCCTCTGCAAGTTTTCTTTACCATACATGCACTTTGTCGCTGGCCTAATTATTCCGCTTTAATTCATCCCTTTGTTACCTACTACACCCTCATTAGTATGCAGTAGTGCTTTACTATATTATGTGCAAACATGGATATACAAGGTGGGTTTCATAACCTAGATTTTAAGCACTTCTATTACGATGTAAGTTTATACCATCTGTACCGGGTGATTTTACAGCAAAGTCGAGCATTACTGACTTGATACATTCCGATAATTAGGTATGATTTCATTATAACTAACTCAGTTTCCGTTTCTGTTTTTTAACGGGCAAAAATATATTGCCTAATTGAAGACCTTCGAAATCAAAAGTGAAACCATTTTTTTTTTTAATTTTCATCTCTGGCAGCACGGTACAAATAACCGAACGCCAGCAGTAAGAATTTATAAAAATCATTACTTTTGCTCGCTCGGCATTGAAGGTGTATAGTTACTTCTGTTTAAATTTTTCCGCTATAAATGGTGAGACCATTTCCGTACTTGATAATGTGCAAGGAAATAGGATTGCTTTTCCGAGTTACGAAGGGTGTCGACGCTAAGGTAGGAATGGGTTATGCAAGAACGGCACTAAATAATTTTAAAACACGCATTTTCGACATTTTATATTTCAAACTGCTTTTTCTATAAACAAATTTAAACCCAGAGCTTACCTATGATGTCCATAGATTTAAATTTCGCATCATAGTACTAGCTATTAACCATGTAATAATGCTTTAATTAGTTAAAATAAATAATTTAACATCTAATAACGAAGTTCTATCTCGTAATTATTTCCGCCTTCGTATAAAAATATTTAAAAAGTGTTCCTAAACACTTAATTTAGCATATTTTAACTCCTGCTTCAAACGGAGCCGTACGATCGTTCCAGCATTTCGTAGGGACAGCCTGCGTGACCCGCGATCCTAGACTCCTGCCATAGTTCGAACTCCTACCAATACGACCACACTATACTATTCAGTACAATCGTGCATGCTAAATGCAAGCAATTTGAATTTGAAAATTAGCATAAACTCTCGCATACTTCGAAAATAAATCTCGTTCAAACATGTAATTTACAGAACAGCTAATGGTTTAACGAAATACACAGCTACTATTTATAGTTTAAGACAGTATGTTGGTGGGCTAGTTGGTGCACGAAGAATGGGGATAAAAAACGGCGCGAAAACAAGAACGTGATGACACAACACAGGCGCTGACACACACAGCGCCTGTGTTGTGTCATCACGTTCTTGTTTTCGCGCTTTTTTTATCCCCATTCTAATATTTATAGCACCCATGATTTGCAAATCAGCATCGCCATTCCCTCAACTCGATACTGTGTCTGTAGGGAACAAATCACACGGTCGTTTGTGGAACCCCTCTGTACAATAAATATACCAAGCCCCTGAACGGTGCATTTTCTATCAACAATCAATGGCTTTAGCAGCACGACGAGATTTATACGTTCATCTTGTACACTTACAATTACAGTCAAAATTACTTTCAATGTACAGCGCTGTGCGAATGCTTTGATTCCCGTGTGTACGCGGGATCAACAGCTTTCTCAAAAGAATAACTGCCAATCTACGAAATAAAGAAGTAACAGGGCTTAATGACACTATATACAAGGCAAGACAGATAGATCTGCCGACTAGCGACCAAATGACTGATTGCGACAGGGAGGGACTTAGCAGGCAAAGAATCGCTGCTATGCTACTCTGCTCATGTGTCTGTATTATCTTCTGTTTGATCTATGAGAGCTGTTACTTCATGATTTCTTCGACCTGAACCTATAAGGCTCCACAATCCCTCATCTGCTTGTTACAACTGACAGCATAATGGTTGTAATTGAAATAAAAAGATATGATCTGATACTGACTACTTCGGGCATACTACAGCAGTAAACATAACGTGGTACTTTGAATTCGGCGCATAATATCGTATACAAGGAGTTTAGCATAACCGCGAGTTTAGCATAACCAGGGTATCTAGCTCTGTGACTATATCAAATAAACAGTAATTAATAGCATTAAATAAATTGCACTTGTCTTCTTATCATTTTATTTTCAATATTTTCTAATACGTAAGCCTTTAGAAAAGCGTTAGTGCTTGTAAAATTAGGTTACACATCAAAAAGAGCGCTTTGGCTTGGATTGGCTTATTGGTTTTAACGCACCAAAGGAAATCAAGCTATGAGAGAAGCCATAGTGGAGGACGAAAGAAAGTTCTACCACTTGGGGTTCTTTAACCTGCACTGACATCGCACAGCCCACGGGCGCCACTTTATTTCAGCTCCAACGAAACGCAGCCACCTTGCGGTCGGGTCGAACCTGGGTACTCCGACACGGTAGTCTGGCATCTTAACCACTACCCCACCAAAACAGTGGGTTATCGTGATCTTTGTGTTGAACTGCTTTCGGTTGATGCTTCCAGATGGCCCCACAGGGCTTTCAGGTTTTTCTTACAGAGATGCAAGTAAGGTCTTATAAATGCTTCGACACGGAGTATGGCTTTGTTGTCTCGGCTATAACGGAGTAGCGCGGAAGGGAAACGGATGCTGCACACGTTTAAAACATGAGCTATATAGCAAAACCTGCAGGCTAAGGTCCCTCGTGCACCACCGTAGAGGAATGCGGCCTTCTAATTTGCTCCACTACACTAAAACAAACTTCGTTTACCAATATGCAGCCGGCAGATGGGGAAGTCTCTTTCACCAATTTCTTTGCGGGACCGATACGTTGTCCATAGATAACGTTTGCGCTGTTTTTAAATTATGATGCAAAAATGACATGATAAAAGTGTTCGATGATAGATCTTGGATGCCTGACGTTAACGGCGAAAATTGTATGCTCAAGAGTGTTCAAGCTATTCAAGATCACATTATATATTTATATTATCTTTTTATGATTTTTATGCAGTTGTTCAGGACTTCTATTCAACGTACTCATTGATTATTTCAGACAACTTCTGTTTATTTTTTTTAAGTAGTATTCCTCTCAAAGGAAATTGAGAACCAAAACATTCGCAGCTATTTTAGACAACCGCCATCTTAACGACAAAACGAAATTTCTCCCCTGCGTGCTGGTGCAGAAGTTTATTTGACGTTGTGGCAGAAAATATGATACGTGGGTGCCTAATCCTGAACTCAACTCGCTATCCCTGCAGCCTGTGCTCTCGCATGGAACTTGATCCCCGAGATCTCAGATTAATAGAGCCACAGCTAAATTGAAGATTTTGTAACCTTGAAGACGAAAGAAAAAAAATAAAGGCACCGCCAAGACCTGCCAGTTTCGCAGGTAAAGCGCAATCATAGAGACCAAACTATTGTCGTGGATCCCTGTGGCTATGCTACAGCGCAATTCACTTCAAAAAGACGGCAAATATATTTTTTCAGTGCAGACATTATTTATTTAATCAAGTGCGAAAACATTCTTAGCTTCAGTTTCTTCAGCCAAAAGTGCAACATTTTTGTATTGAACAACCACGCCAAACTTCTTACGAGTGATGAACAGAATGAAAACAGAACCTGCAGTGTGCCTCGCATCATTTTAAAAATCAGCTCAATGCAGTTGAAAGAATCCTGAAACAGGTACATATATTGTTACGTGTGCAGCCAGTATATATTAAACCCACTTTCGAATATGTGCACTCATTTTAATTGTCACTAGCTGGAATGATTATTGAGCAAATACAGGAAAAATTGCTTTTGTTTGGTTTTGGGGTTTAACGTCACAAAGCGACTCAGGCTACGAGAGGAACCAGGTACGGGAAAGGCGTAAAGCTCGTGAAAGCTGTTTGCAAAGATGATATTACTCCCATCATTAACTGTTTATCTGTTTTAACTCCATTACCACTTCAGGAACTCTCACTACTACTGTTACGAATTTCATCATAACATCATTTCGCTATCAACTGTGAGCACATAACTCTCTATGGCATTGATATAGCCATTTATTTTATGGTTATACCTGCCAGTGATTTCAAGGTTTTATGAGCTTCTCTCAAGGCCCGCTTCCTGTAACACGTGTTAACAGCTGCATCGCCATTGCTTTCTATGCTTGAATTTTCCATGTTCCTCTCTTCATTTTCCCATAGGTGTTGAAAAAACACATTTGAAAGCGTACGCACCTGCTAAACAATAGCTTTGATTCATACCCAGCTTCTTGGCAGGCATATGTTAACAATGCACAAAGGATTTCGATGTTCGCTGCAGCCGTTTGTATGAGAACTGCCTTATTCTTATAGCAACTGCGCAGGTCCTAGTGGTAGCGCTTACTGAGATGCGTCTGAACATGTGTAAAGCACTGGTTTGGCTAAGCCGATCTCTTTTTGCTGAATCTTTTTTCTTGTTCAGGCTGTTATGTTCTTCCGCCTTTCAGTGGCGCTAGTTCTATTGTTTCTAAGACTTGCAGTGCAGTTGCATGCTAGTTTGTAGCACAGAAACTGCACAGCATAGCGCTTGTCTTCGCAGACCATACTCACGCTTACAGCCACATCACGCGTATCTTTTTATTCCTGTCGGCATATAGGGGCCCGTGGTTGCTACGGTGCTAGCAGTAGCGGTATGCTTTCTATAAAGCGCGCCAGACGGGCGCGAATTCGTTTTGCAACAGTGACGAGCGCTTCCACAGATTGATAAAAAAACTTACAACTACTAAGCAACATTTAACCATTCTAAGGCGCTAGCATATTTCACTTATTTTGTTGCATCCTCCTTCCATGTCATGCCAATAACGGAGCAGATATTTGTACACATAAATTTCTCAATTCTGGGTGGGTTCTCAATACCGAGCTTGTGTATGCTCATGTCGTAACCGACGACACCATTGCTCAATCAGGCGGGGAAAACATGCTCTCCAGCTCACTGTCTTGAAATCTAAATTCGTGTGCTCCCAGGCACGTATAGAATGGCCCTATTTGCAAAACGACGGTTGTTAATGCGCCTGACATAAATACATCATTCCGAGGTATAAAACAATCTTAGCAGAAGCTACAACTTACAACAACGACCAAAAAGTGTACGGAAGGGTTAGCTTACTTGACCCGGCACTCCCGAACACAACTTTATGATTCACTGATCCTCAAATTTTCGGAAGTTAAAATTTTCCTTCTTAAATGCACGTTGTTTACTGTCCCACTTTAAAAACAGGAATACACTATCAGTCGTTAGTGATCGCAAATGGGAAACAAATTTCAATGCGGGTAATTAGGCGCATGGTATCTTTTTAATTCTGCAAGAGCGTGACTTAACTTTTTCTGGTCTATTAAAAATGGAAGTATAACAACAAAAGAATAAGCGCCTCCCACTTTCTGCCTTTATTGATGTTTTAAATTGATTGTCACCGTGGGCTGCAATAATAAAGCGTGTAAACGGTGAATGCACAAACGGCTTCCCCTTAACCATTCTTCCCGCAAAGTTTATTTCAGTGGAATAAGGTTCAGCACATTTAATTCATCTAGCCATTAGCGACAAGACTGTAATGCTTTTCCTGCTCATTGAAAACACATTCTGTGTAAAGCGGAAATACAAAACATGTGAAAATCACTACAGTTCAGTTCAGGCGTTCAGTCGTGTCCGACTCTTCGTGACCCTATGGACCATGTCACGCCACGCTTAATGGTATTGTGACTGGCCATAGGGTTTTCTTGGCAGGAAATACTGGAGTGGGTTGCGATTACCTTCTCCAGTGAATCACATTTTGTCAGAACTCTCTGCCGTGACCTGTCACTACGGCTAAACGCTTTTAGATTCCAGACATACTCACAGAACAAAAAAGCAAAACGAGCGTAGGCACTTTAAAGTAACACTTCTTAACGTTGCAAAGAAATATGCATTTTTTATAGTCCAGCCGAGATATACACTAGGTTTGCAGATAACATTATTCGTACTGTTCAAAAAGCCCAGAAGCGTTGAAATTCTAAACAATATCAAGTGTGAACTAAATTGGATAACACGAAACGCTAAAATGGTGTTGTATGTTATTGGAGGACATGACACACTATGAGATGAATTGATATGATTTGTATAGGGTTGTGTGGTCTCTACGGATTAACGCTCAGAGGTTCAGATGGAACTATCAGAAATGCCGTAATACAGGGCACTGCATAAATTCCGACTCCCTTTCGTAGACTAACGTGCACAGAGATAGGACAGCACATGGGCGCCTTCAGCATTTTGTCCACATAAAAATACTCTCGCCAAAGCAAGGATAGGAGCATGCGACCTTTTATCAGCTGCCGAAAGTCAGACACTCAACCAACGAGGCGTTCAAATAGGACGTAACCCTTATGTCGTATCAAATACTGCTGTTGTTCAGCATGTTTAGAATGCTAGCTTGCACGTTTCAGCGCCTTCAGAAGTATCTGATTAAACTAAGGAAGTCTAATAGCTCTTCTCAGGTAGTTAAGTTCCTCGTATTATTTAATTGCTAATGCTATTAGTTGATCTGCTTTTAATGAAGACAGACGACCTTTTTAAAATGCACATCCCCTGAATCCTAACAAGCTAGCTATCAAACACTCTTAGCAACAATAAAAAATTATACATTTGTCCTGAAAAATAAATATGAGGATTAAGTCTAGGTGATTGCTACAATTCCGAGATTGAATCCACAGTCTGAAAGACATTTTTTTGTGTTTGCTCCCTGCTGATTTTCTTCTTACAACGCGGCAACGCCGACACCGGCTTTATTGCGACACGGGGTCCTTACGCTATCACCTAACATTGCGGTTTAATCTTTGCTACTTCTATACCAACCCAGTGCAGAAACGCATGAGTCTTTATTTAAAACTTTTCATCCCTGCATAGGGGCAGCACAAAGGAGGCTGTCACTACTAAAATCTTTGTCCGCTCTTTTCAACAGGACACGCGTAAGCACCCTTATGGCGACAAGGGTGACGTAGCATATGTAAGATAAATATCTAGCTAAATTAGCAGCCTCTCGGTGCAAGAACACATTATTTTTTTTTTACCCTCTAAATTAGTCAGGTGATGCAGGTTAGTTAGGTGTGTTGGTTGTAGGCAATGAGGACGCTATTGCACTGCGAAAATCATACCAACAGATATTTTATGCGCGTGGCCAACCAACAATGCACACGAAAGCAATCACGCAAGAAGAAAAACAAGGCCACTGCAAATGCATGCGAGCAGGGAAGAAAACATGCTCGAGGAGGGTACCTGTGCGTGTTCGAATACAACAAAGAACGCATCCATAGAAAAAGATTTCCGATGATTTTCAAAATGATGAAAAACAGCGTCTTCCAGGAGTCCCTTTTTTTATCAGCTCGCGAGGACAATGCACATTTATAAAAGTATAAAGTTGATATCACGTAATGCGTCATTTTTAATTGATGTTTACTGAAGAGTTGAACGTGATTGCACCATCGCATTCTTCATAGTCGCATCGCAAATTCAGTACATTAGCCTTCTCAAGTGGTCTGCTGCTCCCTAATCATCGCTAGGTCTAAATTACTTCGTATCAAAGCCGCAGCGAACATTATGTAATAGATCAATCAATGAGGCGTTTTAGTAAATGGACCACTCGTTTATGAAACTTCTTTACTCTTAACCCCGCTGTTTTATAGCAATGGAAATGGTTATTTTTGGCGACGCCTTAGCAGCGGAGCTAGCGTATAAGAACGCAGGCACTGCACCGACTCTGTGCAACTCCCATAGTAGGGGTCGGCTTTCAAAACAAGCATTGATTTTTGAAATTCTGTTTTCGAGGGCCTATTATTAGTACGATAAAAATAAATTTTAGCATGCTTTTCTGGCACGGTGGCAAGGGATCCTCGCTGCTTCCGCGGAAGGCACGGCCGGCGCGGCAATGTTTACGGCGGTGGGGGCAGTGCTGCCATCGGACGATGGCGGCGGTCTCCTTGGCGGTAGCGCCGAAGATGGATGCCTGGGCAAGAACTAAATCGCGCTTCACTACAGTCTGTGTTCTGTTTTCAGAAACACGCTGAGTACACTTATTGGGAATCATGTTAGCAAGCACGAATACAGTGCAGCGTATCGACAGCTTGTCTGCGCCGGTACAGCAATAGACGATGCGATGGCCAGTGTTGCTCTGTGACGCCATCAAGCGTTTCAACATGGCAATCGCCGTTGGTGAGAGGTGCTTCGCGGTGTCATCTTCAGCCACTTATTTCGAAATAAGGAATGCGTCTAGGGCGTTCAAATTTCGGAAATTGAATAATAAGGTCCAGTATTATCTGCCAGACTACAAAACTGTAATATAATTGATGACCTTGGCATGACCCCTTTAGGAGTGGCTTTTAACTCCGGGACCCCTGGACATTACAAGGCCCACAAACATATCCAAAATAATATTATTTATAAATGCAGCATTTCTATTCATGTATAAGCGGTGTTGGTTCATCAGATCTACCAATTATAACGTGATAGCGTTAGACGAACAATCGGAAGGAATCAGATGTTGGTCTCTCCCGATAATTCGGATTGGTTGAGAGGCCCATGAGGGCATTCGTGGCCCATGGCCTCTCGCAGATATTTCAAACACTCCACAAAGATCACATAATAAGCACTAATTACTTCAGTGCGCAATTTTTTATTGGTATGGGGCGTCACGATGTCAAATAGAATTGAGATAGGTAAAATTTTTCGTGCGTAAGGTCGCACCATGACTCACACACTCTTATTAGATGCAAAACGTAAACTAATTACGCTGAAAATTGAGGTGAGACGAGAAATAAAACGGGACGACTGGATCGCTAGTCATATATTGAAACCCTAGTCATTCGGGTATGTTCAATTCATTCTGTTAAAAGGAGTCCTTAGGTGTCTTGTGCTAAAAATAGATGTAAAAACTAAAACAAGTATGGTTTATGGCGATACACAAGCTAGTAAAGGAACCCTTTCAATAATGTCACATATTTAAAACAGGGCATTTGTGTACACTGATATAACATTTTTCTTTATTTACAGCGCTTGTATCTTTGCGGAGACTGCCTGGTTTTAAGGTCCCAATGTTAAAATCGGAATTTGTTAATATCTGCTCCTGATGATTCTCATTACTTTAGCTAACTCGCAACATTACGCACTCAGAAAAGAGGCCTGTGCGCGTATCGGCGTCTGGGTCGGTCCTGCCATATTCTAGAAATATACATTCCACTGTTTCCTACTGACTTCCCACAATATGAAATATTTCATGTTCCCGTCTCAATTTCTTTTGTAGCTTCTCTATTTAAGACACCTCACTCCCCATTCAAAGAATAGTACGGTGCCCCTTGTAGTTATTGTAGATAGGTTCATTCTTGATTTATTGCCTGCATTTCTTATACTCTGATGTAGTTCGCGTCGTTTTCATAAAAATAATACGATCCCAACCATGTGCCCTTAGAACATGGCGTTTAAAGCTCTTTAATAAGTCGAAAGCATTACATATGCCTTCAGTCAGTTCATTTGTTCAGTCGTGTCCGACTCTTTGCGACCATATGGATCATGTCACGCCACGCTATCCGGTCTCTCACTATCATCCTAACATCACATAACTTCATCTGCAGCGCCTCGAGGATGTCATCTAACCATCGCCTTCGCTGCCTACCCCTTCTCCGTCGACCCTCAACCTTTCCCAACATCAAATCTTTCTCCAGCGACTCCTCTCTTCTCATCAGATGACCAAAGTAGCTGAGCTTTAACTTTTGAGTTTGACCCTCCAATGAGCACTCAGGGTTTATGGTCGACAATATCGACTGATTTGATCTTCTGGCAGTCCAAGGAACTCTCAAGAGCCTCCGCCAGCACCACAATTCAAACGCGGCAATTCTTCGGCGGTCAGCCTTCTTCACAGTCCAACTCTCGCATCCATACATCACAACTGGAAAGACCATAGCACGAGTTATACGGATCTTGGTTGGCAGACTGATCTCTCTGCTCTTTACTAGGCGGTCAAGGCTAACCATGACTATCTTTCCTATAAGCAGGCGTCTCCTAATTTCATGGCTGCAGTCTCCTTTCGGGGTAATCTTGGAGCCCAAGAAGCGAAAATTTGTCACAGCTTCCACTTATCCCTTGATGCTCCAGGACTTGATAGGGCAAGACGGCATGATCTTTGTCTTTTTAATGTTCTGTTTAAGCCCAAACCTCTCACTCTCTTCTTGTAAGCGCATCAGAAGTCTCTTGAGTTCCACTTCACTTTCTGCCATTAAAGTGGTATCATCCGCATATCTAAGGTTGTTGATACGTTTTCCAGCAATCTTCACTCCAGCTGAAGACTTATCCAAAACGGCCTTCCTCGTGATGCACTCTGCATATAGGGTAAACAGGCAGGGCTACAGTATGCAGCCTTGCCTCACTCCTTTCTCAATCGAAAAACAATCAGTAAGACCATGCCCAGTTCTGTTTGTGGCCTCTTGCCCTTCATATAGGTTCCTGAGTAGACAGATGAGGTGAATTGGAACTCCCATCTCATGGAGAGATTGCCACAATCTGCTGTGATCTACGCAGTCAAACACTTTCGCATAATCCTTATGCCTTATGAGAATCTAAATCAGTTTTCATCGGAAATGTGCATCCAAAACAGCGCTGACAAATTTTGTTCTTGATATGAAATAAAAAGAAAACTTCTTTTCCTATGAGGGCCATAGACGGATTCTATGGTGGAGTGAAGAGATAAGTTTAGCTTGCTGGCGACTCCGTTGATACTAGCCCTACCCCAACACCGCAACCTAACATGCCCTGACCTTAACTGCTGGTCTCTTTCCTTTTGCGTTTGCAGACATCGCAGATACCAACCCTGAGCGATTAGGAAAAGTGTGGGGGAGGCACACATAAAAGAATAATGCACACAAACTTAGACTATACGTAAAGAAAGGATCCAATTAGGAATGAATAAAATAATTCTCCACTAAAAGTTATCGGGCAGTTGGGATAGTAACGAAGAAAAGTTATTTAGGTAGATAAGACTTGAAGGTAATTTCCGTGGCAGTGATGTCTTACAAACAAAAAGCCTTCCGGCTGCAATACCATACCTATGAATTATATTATACACTGGCTTTAGGGGATCTGTTTTGAATATTGCGAGTGAGTGAGACGAGGATTGTAAATGGCAGCTGTAATCGAGCAAAAGTGATTTCCAAAATATTTATTCTTTGAGGAGTATACCACCGGCAGAACATATTGTAATAATGTATAGTTTCAATGCCATTGTGGAATGCTCAAATGTTTGACGGCGTGAATCCAGAGCAACATAGATAGAGAGTGAGGGAATAACTTCTGCGTCACAAGAATGTCACGGAGACCACACATTGCCTTGACCTGCAAGATCCTATAATGCAAATAAATTGAGAAAGGAAATCACAGTGGACGTAAAGAGCCCCAGGCGGTCAAAATTTGCGGAGTCCTGCACTACGGCGTCTATCAAACCCTGAGCCGCTTTGAGACGTTAAACCCTGAAACCATACCAAAACGCGCACGCGCACGCGCGCACACACACACACACACACACACACACACACACACACACACACACACACACACACACACACACACACACACACACACACACACACACACACACACACACACACACACACACACACACACACACACACACACACACACACACACACACACACACACACACACACACACACACACACACACACACACACACACACACACACACACACACACACACACACACACACACACACACACACACACACACACACACACACACACACACACACACACACACACACACACACACACACACACACACACACACACACACACGCACGCACGCACGCACGCACGCACACACACACACACACACACACACACACACACGCAATGTATATATATATATACATTGCGTGTGTGCGTGTGTGTGTGTGTGTGTGTGTGTGTGCGTGCGTGCGTGTGTGCGTGTGTGTGTGTGTGTGTGTGTGTGTGTGTGTGTGTGTGTGTGTGTGTGTGTGTGTGTGTGTGTGTGTGTGTGTGTGTGTGTGTGTGTGTGTGTGTGTGTGTGTGTGTGTGTGTGTGTGTGTGTGTGTGTGTGTGTGTGTGTGTGTGTGTGTGTGTGTGTGTGTGTGTGTGTGCGCGCGTGCGCGTGCGCGTTTTGGTATGGTTTCAGGGTTTAACGTCTCAAAGCGGCTCAGGGTTTGATAGACGCCGTAGTGCAGGACTCCGCAAATTTTGACCGCCTGGGGCTCTTTACGTCCACTGTGATTTCCTTTCTCAATTTATTTGCATTATAGGATCTTGCAGGTCAAGGCAATGTGTGGTCTCCGTGACATTCTTGTGACGCAGAAGTTATTCCCTCTTATATTATATTATATTAGGAAAGACGCTAACAGTCGGTGAGGCCAAGCAAAGCATTGGGGATTGTACTTTGTCTTTTTATTTTTTGTATTGTTACTTCGATAATCACATAAATTAGTAATGTAGTCTGTTTTAGGGGAAATATAATTAAACACATAGTAGAAGGAAAATCAACGTGCCGATGGTGGGAACCGAACCCACGATCTCCGAATATCGCGTCCGGTGCTCTTCCAATTGAGATACATCGGCAGCTGTCACCCCTGCTACTTTCTTGGGTATTAGTGTTGTCTGTATACGAACCTTGAGAGTGTTCACCAGTGCCATCCTTAACCATAGCGGTGGACGTGGAATGTCTTGTGTTACCGCCAGCGTTACGTAGAACGTGGTCAAGAGCGAGGGTGAAAGCTCTGCTAGAACCCTCTTACGCTACCTATGGCTTCAAGACTGCCAGAACCGAGAACCGCGTAAGCTATAAGCAGATAAATAAAGGTGAAATAAGGTTGCTGGTTATAATACATGAAGGAAAGAATTAAGCCAACAGTTGGTGAGGCCAAGGAAAGCATTGGGAATTGTACTTTATGTGTTTTTATTTTTTTTTTTAATTTTTACTTCGGTAATCGCAAAAATTATTATTGTAATCTGTTTTAGGGGAAAGTTAAATGAACACAAAGTAGAAGGAAAAACAACGTGCCGATGGTGGGAACCTAACCCACGACCTCCGAATATCGCGTCCGGTGCTCTTCCAACTGAGCTACATCGGCCGCTGTCCCCACTGCTACTTTCTTGGGTATTAATGTTGTCTGTAAACGAACCTTGAGAGTGTTCAACAGCGCCACCCTTTTTAAGACTCAGGTTCTCCCCGCAATCGCGCTCGTTTGTATGAGCGGTCATAATACCTTCCTTGTGATATACCTTAAATATTATTTACACAACTCTAACAGTTGTACTTATTATGGACAAACTTCCCTTAGACCTTTGTGTATGTCGAATGTTGTCATACTTGTTATACCTTCCTGTGATACTCAAATTGTATTTTGTTGTATATTTCCCTTACAATTCTACAGCAGTCGCTTTGGGACGTTAAACCCCCAAAACCAAAAACCAAACAATTCTGCAGCAATATGAACGTCCACGACTACTTTTCTTCATTATACTACCGAGGACCACATGAATGCATTGTTTACAGTGCTGTACACATCGATCATGTCAGAGAAGGTCAATGGCTTATTTTGCGTCCTAGCTATTGTTTAACTTTGTTAACTTATAATGTGGCTATTTCTCAAACGCCCACTGCTTCTGAAATTGTTCTGAATATCTGATATTATCTTTATTATTTTCCAATCATGATTGCATTTTTATGTCCTATGCCGCATCAGAAGCCTGTACGCTGCCTAATATATTGCATTTTACGTTAAGAGTTAGACGGTATATCTTCGTACCTTTTTCCACCTTCAGAGTTGGCAGCTCTCTAACGTTTCTTATGTTCTACGATTGTTTTAACGCTTTATTCAACGCTTTCTTGCTCCTTGAAGCAAGATAATAAATTAGTTTAATTGCAATTTGTTACATCTTATCGGAAATGCACTTAAAAATATCTGCATCCGCCTTTTTAGACTACGATTTCTCAATTCTAAACTCTTCCCGCTTTTGCTTCGAGCGTTGCTTCTCAATTGAAGTAATGAGAAGCATAAACATATCGTCAGTCCTAAATAACGCAACTATGACTACATCAGGTAAAAACTCAGAAAGCGCCTCATTGTGTCAGAATGAACCTCGAGCTCACACCCTACCCTCCCCCCCATTCCCCCTCCCCCTAAAAAATAAATAAAACAAAACAAAATGATTTTAGCCTGCCTGCCCGCAAGAATCATTTGGCATATATTTTCAGCAAAAGAATTATATGTTTGGATAGTTTAGGACAAGTATAAATACGCTGTACTAAATTTAAGCCATTGTTGCTCTTAAGTAGTTGATTGTGGATCAAAATTGAACTCCACCTTTCAGCATCAAGTCATATGTTCTTGAATAGCTCATGTTCAGTATGCCGTGTCAAATTGTGTATAATTAGGTGCTGTTGTTCAGTTATTGTGAACGAAAATTGAGCTTCACGAGACAGCACCGTCACACATTGTTGGACAGCTTATGTGAAGTAATATTTCGCCACACTAATCGCAGGTCCTAATTTATTGCGTAAATTATTTAAATGTGACTAAAAGTTAACTTTACGATAGGATGGCAAGTAAGAAATCGCTAAAAAGGCTTCAACGAGTAGAATCAGAAATATTATGCATATATAGGATCCACTCAATGGCTGGATCTTGGGTGCAACCTGGGTTAAAGCCCTATAATTTTTTTACCATAGTGGCTCCTGCGGCTCCAGGATTTTTACGCTGGAGGGTATTGCGCGCTTTCTGTCGGAACGTATTTGCCTTTTACCAAAATTTAGAATGGGCCCTGCATCGCAACCCAAAATGCGTCGGAAAGAATGCACAAATAAATATAAACTTGTCACCATTGGGTTTCAAACCCAGGCCCACTGAAAGAAAGCGGGCACTTAGTGCATAGGCCATGAAGGGCGGTTGGTACCAACAGGTTTAGGACGGACCTAGTAAACTCGCTATGCGTTTATATGACTATCCATGTGTTTCAGACGCAATTACTACAGTAGTTATAATATTATTTGAAATATTATAAAAAAGTAAACAGAAAATCGCAGAATGAAAAGGTGGCGTTAAAACCGAAATTGCTCTCACTTTTTATGCATTTAACTACTTCTTTAAACCAATTTCGTTGTTATGCATAAATCAACAGTCCATCAGTCATGGTACTGCTTTAGTTTACTCTGGTCGAGGATACGCAGTTTGAGTTTCATTTTCTTGATAATCTAACTGTTTGTCTCTTTTATCTTGAGAAATCCTCGCTTGCTCTGCTTACCTATGTTCTCTGGAATGTACCGGATGTTGTTCAATTGTTTCCTTAACTTCCTCATTCAGTCAGCTCAGTGGCGTCCATCTTCCTTTCCGGTAGCTTGCACCATACTTATTGAGATTATTCAGATCATTTGCTCTGACGCATAATCCCTTTTTCAAAAATGGCGGTTCAGATTTCCTTCCTCGGTGCTGCTACCATGAGAGAGAAAAAAAGCAAGTTTATTGAGACACCAGTCAATGGACACCAGGTGAGAACTCTATCTGCTCTGTCGCCCCTAGACGTCAGCTGGAGTCTCTTGGTACACAGAAGCAAGGGCTTGACCTATCACAAGAGAAATGCCGGAAACAACATTTGAAACGACAAAAAATCGCTCATTGAAGCAAGGTCATTGCTTAAGTCTTTGCTGCCATTAACGATATTTTTCTTTAATTTAATTACCGTTTCCAGCCTTTTCCCATTGACCAGGGGCCCTAAGAGTTGTTCTCTCTTGTGCATTAGGCGGCGAGAGCGAGCGAAATTCATCGCCGCTGACACGCTCCTTCATTCACAATTCTCGTCCAACACATCGCCGCTGCCGTCGCCACTTCGAATGCGAGCTCTCGTTAACCCTAAACTGACCTCTCGACTAAAGTTATGTATGACACCAAACTGCAACCAGCTATGCTTATTGAAGAAAAGAAAACTCATTATCATTCAATTCTTCACTAAAGCACTGCAAATCTGACTCATGTACTGTGGCAACATGACCTTCAATATGCTATTTGCAGTCATAGTAAACAAAAGGGCATATGTACCGCTCATGCCAGGAACACATTGTTTTTCGTTTAGCGGTGGCACTTATCATACAGCACACGCATTTCGGCTTTGGCCGTCATTTCTTGTGAGCCGATGATCACTTCCGAGCACGCCGTCGCATGGTGGCCCATGAGGGATGCAACACCGTGGGCCGTGGCGACCCAACTTCCTCACCGTGTTAATGGCTGAAGTAAATCGGCGGAATTTTTCCGACGACAAGATTTCGTTCCGGACCGAACTGATTTTCTCTGAGATTTCTGGCGGATTCTTTGCCGGAGCGGCAGATTTCACTCGCTCTCTCCGCCGAACACTTAAATTTGTACGAACCCTAAAAGTTACCCTAATATGCTTTTAATCACTTCAGCTCTACTTCAGATTCCTGTTTACTGCAATATTTGCGAAATATGTACGTATTCTTGCTGCGGAATCATCGCACGAGTTTTCTTGTGCAGTTACGTACTTCATTTACAATAATGAGGTTGTTCCGCTCACAGCTACCTTCCCGTTACACTCGGTTTATTGATCAAGATTTTTAATATGTTCATTTATTTCCTCGAAAACAACTACGGCACCGTGTCTAAGCAGATTTGTTTCAGCATTGAGGGAATATAATAGACCCGTGCTGTCATTGGAGCTATCGTCGTCTGTCTATAAGTAGGCTACCGCTAATGTTGCTCTTTTTGTCTCCTGCAACCGTTCCTGATGCCCTAACTAATTTACTGCAAGTTGATTTTATTCTTTGATAATGACGGGCCTTTTCATGGAGGCATCACACAGCGTGGTGGTATATCGCTGGAGTTTCTACAGTAGCTACATTGGGCAGGTTGCAATACGGCCTAGAGTAATAATTGAGCGGTGCTGTCTGAGAGTGCATATTTTGCGTGCGCGTATAACCGGATACCGTGCGCGTATAACCGTGTAGCGTCTGGGAGTGTCGTTTTACGTGTTCTGTCTGTGCGGCGATGATTTACTTGTGGTTATGATGAGCTTCATAAAGATGTAGTGCGAATTTTTGGATATTTGAAAATAGAATATAGCGCGGCAACTGAGAGCGAATGAATATCTGGTGTCAGTGTGATGGAAATGATGGCTCGTTTCAGGATGCCACATTGCTGCTCTGTACAAGATAAGCGCGCTTCGTGCGTCTCTTTGCGGTTATGTTAGTTCGTATGGAGATATGGAACGTAAAGCCTGCCTGTTTATTGAAGTCGCAGATATAACGTGTCTGTATCTCTACATAGGGCAGCCTCATTTAGGGTGTTCAGTGAAAATTTTAGTTTTGCAGTTTTGGTTTATGTCGCGTTATATGCTTAGCACTCCCTCCAGTGTAGGCTGACCGCTTCAGTATGGTTTTATGGTTTACTGGGATTTAACATTCCAAAGCTGCTCCGGCTATGAGAGATGCCATGGTGAAGGGCTCTATAAGTTTCGGACACCTGGGGTTCTTTGGTTTATGCAATTTAACATCCCAGAGCGGCTCAGACTATGAGAGTGGAGGGCTCCTAAATATTGACCACATGGCGTGTTTTTAACTTGCACTGACTTCGCACTGCACACGGGTGCATTGCTTTTGGCCTTCATCTAAAAGTAGCGACCACAGCTGGGATTGGTTCCCGCATCCTTTGGCTAATTATGGAGTGTCCCAACCACAGCATCACTGTGGCTGGCTCCAGAATGGTGAGTGGCGCCGCAGTGCGCACTCCTTTTGAAACTAGTGCCGAAGAAGACAATGTGGTGGGCGGTTCAAATATCCTGTCAGGTATTCAAAAATTTCGGCACCTATTATTTCAATTATAAACTATTTGACTCGCTCAGCGAATTCGAAAAGTTTCCATTGGGGATTCGAACATATTGAATATAAGTACACAACTTATTCAAACTGCGGTGATTATAAAATGAGCGCACACGCCAGTAAATTAGTGGCTCGTGTACACGATTATCTTGCACAGGCTAACAGTTTGCATTCAAGTTCGGACGGTCCCATGGAGATAACGACGGGCTGTAAGCGGGTATACAGGCGCGCTGCGAACTAAAGCGTCATTATAAAGTGTGAATAGCTTTGAAGAATTCGCCTCATCTGGACTAGTTCCAGACGTTTTTTGCAGTTCATTGCCGACAAGCTGTCCAATAAGAGCCTTTTGGGTGATCATCATGGGAATGTGTTCTACTCTGGAGAGAAAGAAGAACTGGACTATAGGACTAGCTTTGATTCTTTGCGTCTTGTCCCTAAAGCCGCGCATATCTTTCCGTCATAATAATATGCCAGTAGTTGCTCAAATCACTCACCAGACCAATGCACTATTAATAGAATTGATTAGTTTATTTCTGCCTGAAAAGTACATGGTGGAGGAACTGCAGAAAAAGCTGTCAAAAGTAGAAGGCCGCAGCCCCATTTTTTAATTCAGCAGCAACTGATAAGCAAAGATTCAATCGGCTTACAGACCTATACAGTAGTAAATTCCAAGGTCACTTAAGGGGTACTGAGCCATAACTGAAAAAACATGTTTGCTGCAAATGTAGGCTACTTTCATGCGTCCACACAAAGCACATAACAAAGGCAGTTTTGTAGCATAAGTGAGAGCGAAAAATGTTTGCCGCTACTTTCTTTTTCGCACAGTACTCAACAGATGCAGTTGAACAAGTCGATATTTAAAGATCTCTAAGCGTTCAGAAGGGAGGGGTGCATGTAGCGTATTGCAAGCGTCGTCGCCGTCATCATCGACTTCTCTGGCTTTCTGAGAAGGTAAGTAATTCTCCCAAATATTTTTCAAGCATCGAATACTGTTTCAGTAATTTACAGTTTTTATTTTCGAACGAATGGATAACAATTTGATGTAATTCCAAGCAAGATCGCACAGACTTCAAGACGGATACTTTAATTGGGTGACACATTCTGAAGGTTAAAGGCTCAGCGAAAAAGTATCTTTAACTGCAATGATATATTAATGTTTAGCAGTTCACGTCACAAGCTGGCAAATATTTATCTGATAATAAAGATGCATTTCGTATCACCCAAGCAATGCGTGCGATCAGGCGTCTTGAGTGTAAGTCAACGCAAGAAACGGTATGAGAACTCCGTGTCTTTATAAAATCTGCAACGTTCAAATCGACCTAAATATTACGCTACTTGAGCCAGCTTGGGACAGTAGCAATGGAAACATTCGCCTTCAAGGTAGAATAGCGATCTTACCTTTTTGTTTTGATAGCAACCCAAAAATACTCCGCAGAAGAAGTCAAAGATTTTGGTGAAATAATTCAGTATCTTCATAAAAGGATTAGTTGGAGCGAAAGTACAGGTATCTATAAAAAAAAATGCGGTTAAGAATGTTTAAGACAGACGTGGAATGGCGAGCACGTCGGACACATGTTTTTTGTTCGCATGTTAGCTTATTTTATTTAGCTGATCACAAAGTCTCTACTCTAGCATGTAGTGGTTCTTATTCACACTGTAAGTGGAAGCAACTTTCTCACATTGACTCACTGAGCATTCATGCAAGCACCAAACCTTATGGTTTTAGCAGATTCGTTTCAAGGTTTTGCCCCTAAAGCACGCAGGTTCTTCTGAATTCCTTCGCACCGTGCTCCAGGCAGGAACCAATCAGATACGAAATTTGAACACATCAAAGCCCTTGTTGAACATTCTAGGATTACATCTGAATAACAAGATTGACAGCAATTTTCCTGTTATAAGATCAGGCAAACTCGAAGGACCACTGGAGCAAGCGTACATTAGACCCGGAGAACATTTTACATAGGAGTTAAAACACGCTGGTTTAGAAATAAAGACAGTAGAGTTATGACGCTAAAAAAAAAAAAGAACGAGAATATGGACGAGCATTTCGAATAGACAACAGCCAACGTATCATTTATTCTTGATTTCGCTACGATATTCCCGTGGACAAAAAGGGTCGCCATCAGTAAAACTGCAATGAAATGCGGAAAGTAGTTATCAATTTGTGGCTATTACGTATAGCACATATGAACCGGAATTACGTTTTATTAACAGTGTACTACCTTTTCCAATGTATCTGGGTGCAGGAAATATAGGGCAATACTTTCAGCGTCACAGTATCCTACGATAGAGCGAGTACTGTGTCATCCAGACAATAAACTGAGCCTAACCAGTAGTCAGAATATCAAGCTGGATAGGTTAGTGATCGCTTATAGTTCAGAAAACAATGCAGAACAGCAGATGTTCGGTCTACTCTCACCGTTGTTTCGGTTTATTCAGTCCTGCCAGCTGGTTAAAACCTGTAACGGATACGTTTTCTTGAATAAACGGACTAATATTTTTTTCTTCTTCGCTGAGATTTTCTCGTACCTTCCTGAAAATGCATTACAATAGTTTGGTAAGGTAAATTTATTTTCCGCTTTTTACGTGTGCGTGTGTTGTTAGGGGGAAGGGGGCAGGGAAAGGAAGGAAAGGGTTGCAAACCACGTAGCAGTTCGTCGAAGAGGTGGAGCAACTGGTCTTGTGTAATATATATAGAGATTCTGGCAGTTCAGACTGCACTCTTGCTCAGGTCGTTTCAAAGAAGGGCACCAGGCAAAGGTCTACAGCCATGAAAGCTTTTCTGACAACCTCGCTCTTTCTAGCAGGTAAGAGCCAACTACCTAGGTGCTTCCTTTGAGGAATGCACGTGGGTGACTGAAAGCTATATTGAGTTTAGAAATTTAAGTGGCAACAAATGTCGGCGTGAGCCTTTTAGAATTAGCGAAAAATAGAGATCCTCCTTTATTAGAACATGTTTTGCTGGCTACAGGTAGAATGGTTAACTTGGCAACAGGCATTTCACACAGACGTTCTGTTCCTATCAAGTTAACGCATTCAACAATTCTTTTCATACATCCTGAAATGCGATATGGGTAACTTCGCATATTCTAACAGTTGACTTCCGTTCAGAGTTAAAACTTGAAGTAAAGGTTGTCCAAAGAAAAGTGCTCCAATCAGTAAATTCTTGACCCGCTATTCTTGTTTTCTTTTTTATTATTGCACAGTTCTCCTCTCCTGGTTAACTCCAAATGTTAGATAAGTATTTTGTCGACCAGAAGCCTATTAGATTCCGACTTTCAGGATTACAAATTCTTTATGAATGTAACTTAAATGTTGTTCACCCTCGTCATAACTAATAGAAAGAAAGGATACATGATGGGGGCTACATTATTCGAAATGATCGCTTTCAAATCAAGAGACGCTCCATGAAGTCCTCTCGGCTCAAAATGCTCCCGTAACTCTAGCGATCATTTTCCTCCTGGGCTCGAGAAAAAAAATAATAAACCAGAAAATTGGCAACATATCCCTTACGCCTTTAGACACAAGAATAACTTTAAATGAATACCTTCACCACCAGACTCAATTGACTAAATAACTTCCGTAGTCAGTAATCCTTACTCTTCTTTCTCAGTTACGTCGTGCAGTCCACCTTGATTACTTTCCGCGCAGCCCATTTCATGCGACCGCGCAGACCTTGTACAGCCACAGTGCATTTCGAGTCTGTAAAAACATTTTGCGTGGTGCTGTATCTCTTTAGGTTTACGGAGGCTCCCATGGGGAACTCCAGTGATGCACTTAGGCAATAAAGCTTACATGACATTCGACCGCATGCGATCTTGAGTTCTGTGTGTGGGCAAGGGTATAATGCATGCACAGAAAGAGAGATGCGCGGCAAGTTTTCGGCCCAAAAGTCCTAATTAACTGCAGCCACACCACCGTCGTCAAAGTGTGATGTGCCGTGGATCGCGTGATGGGCTCATAATAAATAAAAAAAAAAACATAACGGGTAAATAACATGCAGCCCCCAGAATTTTCAGATTCGCAGAAAAGCGCGCAGGTCAGCTGTCCTGGCGGCGGCTTCAATCAACTAAGTCATCGTCGTAGCTAGCCAACGCATGTTAAGCACTTCCTCAGGCCGTGGATCGCCGTATTCATCAGTTACCATTCATGTGCACGTCAGTCCCAAAGCAGGACCACACAGGTACTTGCACGTTGGGAACAAAATTTCAGCGTGTGGCCGCATGTCAAAAAAGCGCCAATTGCGCTTGTATGCGCCCTCTTGTCAAGTGCTTTACAAGATCCTCCCATGGTGGAGTAGATAGTCTGTCCGTGAGCAGCCAATGTCTGAAAAATGTTTTCCTTGTAGCCTTAAGGCTGCTCTCTGGTGGATGCTATTATGCAACACTTCCTTATCCCACCTGCGTTGTATGTCGGAGGGGAAGCAGCAGTCGGTCGTGTTGGGGCTTTCACCGACCGAGTTCTTAACTCGATCCTCTTGGGCAGCCGTGCCGCACCACAGGGGCTAACTATTTGTAACAATAACAATGATCAAAAAGAAGAAGAAGAATTACATTAATAGCTTATTTCTTTTGTTAAACGTAAAGGGGCAGTGGCAAGAAAGCTGAATAGAACAGCTGCCCTATTGGGGGCTTTCCGCATTATGCTCAACGCCGCTACTTTGAGGAAGAGCAGAGATAGAGTGCAAGACGGGCCTCTGCACTCCCGGCCTAGACCCGGAATCCTCTACTATGCACCCTCTTCGACATTATTCCAATATTGCACATTCTTTGTTACGCTACGCTGATACGCTAGCGCCACAAACAAGCGCTGACCTCATAAGCATAGCTCTACCAAATGTTAAATTCATAGTCTGGACACAATTTATTCGCTCGTAGAGGATGTACCGGTTTTTTTGCCTTTGGTAATAGCCAGTCCTCTCAATATGAATTTGTCACGCCTCTTCCTTCCCCGAATACTGGATGTTCAAGCGCTAATGATACTCCGAGGTATCATTTTGATCAAAGTGAAATACAAAACGTGGCTGTATGCTGTGCGATGTCCGCGCACATCGAGGATCCTCAGGTGGTCTAAATTATTCCGGAGCTTTTCACTACAACACCTCTTTCGCTTTTTCTTCTTTCATTCGCACTTTCCTCCCTTCCCTCACGACGAGCTAGGGGAAGCCGCCGAGAAATTCGAGTTAATGCGACTTTGATCTTATCGAAACCAACTTTCAAATTTCGCATGCGCCCGCCGAACAAAGGATATATCCCCCTAAAACATTTCAAGGATGCACATTATAAAGGGAATAGCACTTTGATGTATGTAACCTGGTTTTGGTCTGCCTCTGGCTCTTAACCACACTTAAGCACAGCTCTGTAATTGTTTTAGGCTGCACTCCGGCAGATTCGTATTTCGTTCTTCGCTTGAAACTGCATGAGCTATGCTGCTGGAATTTGGGCTGTACTGAAGCCTGTAGTCTCTCTACATTAGCGCTTGTGCGCTTACGGATGCCGCGCATTCTCTTTGTGATGATGAGAGTTTGCACGCGTATTGGGAGACGGTTCGTTTCAAAGCCTGAGGTAACTGTAACCAACTTTGGCAAATTTTTGACAACATGGATATTCACGGCTGCTCCGTGCAATGGGAAGGAAATTGTTTTTTGAAACTTCATCATAGTGTCTCATTTCTGTGTTTTCAATTTAAGGGGAGCTAAAATAGTGGAATATCTTACTCTAGTGGTGTGCTCTTCCAATCAATATAAATTTCTCGAATTTGAACTCGAATATAGCTCAGAGCTGCGATACTAGTGCTAACTTCATGCATGTTTATTTTTCTTTTCAGCTTTGCTGACATTTGGTGCAGCTGCTGCCGCAAGAAAGATTGATTCATTGGGTAGCGGTGCACTTGGAGCAAGTTCCTTTAGTAGCTCGTTGAGCGGCTCCTCCTCGGGTAGTGGGTCGCCAGGAGCCAGCAGAAGTTTTTCTAGTGGTTCCTCCTTGGGTAGTGCCTCATTCGATGGCCCGGCAGGTGCACCTAGCAGCTCCTTCGGCAGTTCTCTTTATGGTTCTTCCACGCCTAGCGGTTTGCCTGGGGCCAGTGGTGGCCACTTTAGTTTCTACAGCGGTTCATCTAGTGGCGCGCCAGGGGGTGGTTCATTTGGCG
Source organism: Amblyomma maculatum (assembly GCF_055883805.1). Lineage (NCBI taxonomy): Eukaryota > Metazoa > Arthropoda > Arachnida > Ixodida > Ixodidae > Amblyomma > Amblyomma maculatum. Next base: position 387,104,416 of record NC_139344.1, read on the forward strand.
CCGATAGGTTCTCCGGTCATTCTTGGGGCAGTAGCGCACATGGCGCAGCTGCTCCAGGTGCTCAGGGTTCGGGCTTCGGCTGGGGAGGTTCTTGGGGAAGCGCTGGTGGCCCAGCTGCTGCTCCAGGAGGCGCTCACTCCCACGTAGGCAGTACACACTTTGGCAGTGGTACTAGTGGATTGGCTGCACGGGCTGGAGGTGCTGGTCTTACTAGTGGAACTTCCCGTTTTGGATTTGGTCCTGCGGGCGCAGGATCTGGAGGCTACGGATATTCTTGGGGATATCCCGTCGGTGGTTCATGGGGTGGTTCCTACGGTTGGGCTCCAAGCGGTGGATATGGTTTCTATGGTCCTGCCTATGACAATGGGTTTGGCAGTGGATATGGTAGTTTTTATGGAGGAGGCTATGACGGCGGATATGGAGGCAGCTACGGATATGGCGGTCCTTATGGTGGCGGCAACTACGGGTCAGTTGGTGGCGCCCCAGGCTTCTCTTTCGGAACACAAGTAGCTCCAGGTAGCCAAGTGCCTGCCTCAAACCCAGGTGCCACCACTTCTCCCAGCGCTCCCAGCGTTGCCAGTGCTCCAAAGACTGAGTGAGTAATTTTCTCTCCCTTACAGGAAATTTGCCGGTAAAAATTAGTAGTTGAAACACTAGAGGAATTAAATACAAAAATGTGCTTGTACAGACTGAGAATTTCCATACTTCCTGTAGTACGGTTGGGGTGGTTAATTAGGAGTGTTGATAAGGCTCTTTCACGCGGAATATGTTAAATTATTCGAAACATACACCTCTGAGATACCTATAGCAGTTTTGTTACCAGTGAGCATTGGGTTTCGTATGCCAGGTGATTGAATGAAAAGTACCCTAATTTTTTTTAAATAGGTTCTTTAAGTTATGAAAATGGCTTTTCGGCACAAGTGAGCCAGTCTTGGGGAACGTCACAAGCCAGAAAAATAACTGTAATATACAAGCTGGTTATATTTTTTCTGATAACCAGCTGACCATCGACTGTTTAACAATTACACTTTCGCACATAGCTCAATTAAAATCTGTAGCCTCCAATTGTAACAGCTCTAAAAGTTTTTAAAATTCTGAAATTGTGTTAAGTTCGAGAGCTTCAGCTCAATACATTTTAGACATGTCACGTGGACATAGGTTTGTTTTCTAAACCCCCCTTTCTAAGCGATCCTCCTTGCGCCATTAGTCAGTGGCGCAAGTGCTCCGTCGCATTCTATATTTCTGCGCGGCCATGAGAAGCAACATTAGCGGGCGCCGCACCACAGGTAGGACACAGAAGTGACACAGCACTTGCTTTATTGACTGACTGCGCAGGGGGGCGGGGGAATTGCTTAAAGCGCGGGTTTTTGGAAAGTGCACGCCTTTGGGTGGATCGCAATTTTTGAGCCACAGCGCAGACGGTAAACGCGTTCTTCAAATTAATAAAGCTGACATCGGTATCGATAATGGCCGGCCACCAATCTGTAATTGCACCTAGACGCCCAACCGTTAAGCCTGTTTCACAGGCAAGAGAAAAAGCCGCTGATCTCTGGCGCGGGTACGCAAAAACCTGTTCTCAGCTGTCGCGGCTGATCGAACGGCCAGATTGAAAAAGTTTCAATCCGTTCGAAATTTCTCGCTCTGCCGCTGTCGCTAACCACAGAGGCCGAGTTGTTTGCTTGTAAACCAGCCTTAAGAGTTGAAAATGTATTGTTCAAATCTGGTTCCATTGTCATGGTTCGCACTGCCTGACAATGTCATTATAACTTATATAAAGCAGTAAAAAATCTCCAGCGGAATCGTTCAGTTCATACGCAGGCCATGGAAACAACAAACATAAGCCCATACCCATTCACAGATATTAAACCCTGATCTAAAACTTTGTGCTCGAATCTTACAAGTACTTATTTTGCTTGGAGTGCACCATAATTTTGCACTCAAATTTATTCATTACTTGTTTACCCGCCCTGAAATTAGACCTTTCATTGACTTCTGTCATTTCCCTTTCAGCATTTCCCTGTAGTTACCTTCATGGTCTCCCATAGTTTGGCGATTATCTTCAATGGAAACCAACAAATTTTGTACTGCACGCACTCTGAACCTCGAGTACAGCACATGAGTCAGATATTCATACCGACTACCCTATCATTATATCCGCACAGCAATATCTGACTTAGTTACCGTCACGTACCTAACGCCTTGTAGAGGTGTCTTTTCTATGTTTGCAAATTTGATATTGAAAACTGACAGTACTGATGCTCTGCATTTGTGAAATTCAACTCAAGGCAGGCGTTAGACACGTGGTAGTGGTAATTAATTTTACAGTTAACAGAGGAAACTAAAAAAATAAATGATATTCGATCTTAGAGGGAAATATAATCTGAAAATCGTCTGCACCGATAGCGAAACTAATATCAGACTTGTCTTGTTGGCAGCCTGATTCGAACTATAAAATATAAAAAATGTACCTTTGAAGACTCGTGGAGCTTGCTTTCCAACGCTGAACAGTAAAAAAACAGTGCATTCATTACCCTATGCCATAGTATTTCCTTCAATGTCACATAATCTGCCTTTCGTGCAGCGTCTCTATATTTTTTCAATAAAATGCACAGGAAGGTGTGGCCTATGACATAATGAACTGAACAAACTTTAAAATGCAAAATTTGTCGTTTTATTTTTTTATCTGGATTAGCAATAAAGCAATTCTAGAAGCTGATGTCAACTTTGCTTTTGACGGCTCACAGTTTCCAATGTAACGTCGCAGGTGAAATTTTATTGCAGGGACTAATGCTTTTGATTTGGATCTGTGGATTCCGAACTTGCCTTTAGCTCTTGGCAGCTCATTTTACTGACCCAAGCTGTAGCCGTCAGTAACAAAACTGCACTTCATTTCCAGGGCAGAATCAGCCGCCTCCCCCAGCGAGTGACCAGCAGTGCTGAAAGAAACCGCACGCCACTCAAGGTCAGCTACCATGTCGACATCAGTTTAAATAGCAAAATTTCGTTCCAGTCCTTTAAATTTGCGGCATTTAACGTAAGCTCTCCAAGCTCGGTCCAAGGAGCATCGTCGTAAAGAAGGGTGGAACGAAATTGTGATTTGAGAGAATGCTGTAGAGGCGCAAAAAAAAAAAAAAAAGGAAACCTTCCCAGAGCACTGCAGAATCCGCGCAGAAAAAATGCTAAAGCCTGAGCGTTGCTGCTCCAAACGGCACATTGCGCGCCCCTTGTAGGCTTTTGCTAGCAAAATTTCCTCTACTTGGCCCAAGCTTGTAGCTGTGTTCCTGAAAATGTGGGATTGGCGATACGGCGTCGCTCGTTATCACCCTCCCTACGTTGTCATGGAATACGCAAGGAACGCTGTACAAAGAGAGCGCATCTCGCTGAGTCTCACGGAGAGACCTCGAGAACAGGACTCGCGCACGCTAGATTTTCACTATGATCCAAGAAATTCCTTAAAACAGGCTGTGGCTAGTAAGTTTCTAAATAGATGAATATCGCATTAGAGCTGAAAACTAAAAATGTGTCGTATTGTTACGTTTGTATTGTAATTTCTGTACACTTTAAAGCAATTCTTTAAGTGGTCGGCAACTACAAGTCCTCAAATCTTGCTTGAGATCTGGAACGGCCGCATTAAGCTACTCTAAGATTATTCTCATTCACTTAAGGAGAAAGAAAAGGTTGAGTCTGTTTTTGTCTTCATCATTGTTGTAACGTTGATATCTACGAGTGCGGTAAGGTATCTGATGAATTGTAAAAAATGCTTGAAGGCTTGTCTTAAGAAAGCAATAAGAACAGGCAATATAAAACAAAGGCAGAAAGGCACCAGTAGCTAGGCGATGTCGGGTTGTTACCGGCATGAAAGATGCGAGGTGAACGAAAATTGAAGTTTAGGATTTATTTAAAAATTAACATTTTAATAAGTAAAGAGACAATTGAAATAAAATTCTAGGTCGCATTAGTCATTCGTAACGTTTGTCTACAAATTACTGAAGGGATATATAACTCATTTGAGTTGCGTATAGAAGCTATTTTTTTTGCGTAACAATTCCTTATTTACCATAATCTTAACAGCATTTTCTAGCTGCAGTTACTCGAAATGTTCTTACTGTAAAAACGTTCCCTAGTAAGGTCTTTTTCTTGACTATGGCAGCACCCACGGCAAATTCACATTTGTGAACCATTTATTCAGCCTTTGGGTAGTGGAACCGCGCATGTGGCTGAACGATTTATTAAAAAAAAAAATCATTTAGGTGATAGAAGTGTGTGTTAAATTATTGCAATCATAATAGCTGTTTTTTTTTTTTATTTTCTTTCAGACAACTGTGATGACCATCACCAGCTCCGATAAGTTTAAGTAAAATAAAGTTGTTCAGTTCTGTACTTAGACTGTGTAGAGTTTGTTTTATATTGAAATTTCATAATGCTGAGTAATTATAGGAAGCAAGCTCTATACAAGAAAAATGTTTCAGGGGTTAAAAAAAAAAATTTCGCGCAAGATGAGCGAACATCTGGCCTAGGCCGTCCTGGTGAGCGCATTTCGCTCAACGTGCTTGGCGCTATTTTCTCTGCATGCTACCTGCGCTTTACGACGTCATATATGGCTCTGTATGGAAACCCAAGTGGCGAGCATAACAACGTTGTAACAGCTTTGAGCGGCTAGAGACAGCGGTTGCTCTAGGTTAACGGATTCACTCAGTCCCGCAAAACCTCCAACATAGTGTACTTCATGGCACAAAAATAGTTGTTCTATGAAGTATTAAACACTAGTTGAAATGGGCCTACATCTATTTATTGCATCTTTGTAACGAGAAAAAAGTTGAGTTCAACGGAACGCGAGGCGTTATAAGGCACAGAAAATTAACATAATTTAGGTTGAATTGCGCGGTTCATAAAACGTCAAATAGCCGAGCACGCACTTCTCCGCCAGACTATACTAAACCGGATGAATTGGCTGCATCTGTGACTACAGTTTTAAAATACACACGGCTTGACAGCTTCCGACTCCCGTTCTACAATGTGTGTGAGGCGCGCGCCGTTTTTTTTTTTTTTTTTTTATACTGTAGTGCGTAATAGAGGTGCATATAGTTCCTGTTGTAGGTGAGTCTATCGCATAAACTGCAGTCTAAATATGTAGGTTGCTCAGGTGCGAAGTATGTACGCTAGCACATCGTGTTTCATTTCGCTTTCCGTTTCAAGCTAGGACTTCAACATGAGGCTTCCTGAACAGATAGGCGAAAACGGTGACTGGAGACCTTGGCGGTAACATACTAAAATCTTTTGGGATATATTAACGCAACTTAAAAAGGCAATGCGAAAGCATTTGGATTCATTTCGAATGGATCGAAGTTGATGAAGAGGTCGATCGACATACAATACGTAGCGCGGTGTGCGTGGCTGCGAAAACAACATAGTCCTGTCATGCAGTCATCAAAGAAGCGCTTCTATTCGCGCTGCCGCTTGTTCGAAGCCCCGTCGAAGCAGTTGCGACCGTACTTATTTGCAATCTTCCAAGTTCAGAGACCTTTGAAATCTTCCAAGTTCAGAGATCTTTCCCTACACTCCAGCTGTCCTCCTTCCCCTGATCGGCACAGCTGATAACTGCATCACACACACACAGTCCAGCTTAGGAGTCCCCTGCGACATCTAAGACTAGCACATTAAGACACGTTCTGGAATGACCAAAGAGCACTATCTGTGACGGCGTTTTGGTTTGCACACGAGGTGAAAAAATGCTTGAACTTTCAATTATAAACGTAAAGATGGATATCTAAGCTATGAATTCTATAACTCTACAGTCTAAAATGAAATCAGATGTACGCACTGCTAAGCCAAACCTCTGAAGCTTTCTAAGATGCAGCACTAAGAAATACTAGAGAATGCGAAGATAACCACAGGTCTATTTGCTTATTATCGTTTCAAAAGAATATAATGGAAATCTTTTTGGTGCTGTAGACTTGCTAGAGCTCAGAATATTTCGAGGAAATCATAATAAAAAATTCTAGGGGGCATTTTGGACCGCTAATGTGCGATGAGGCGAAAGCACCTGTTGCGTGGTGGTCCGGCGCCCTCCACTAGGGCACTTCTTTTTCTCCTTTTTCACTCCTACCTTCCTCCTTATTCCTTACGGCTCGGCGAAGGTGTCCGCGGAGAACTGTGAAGATACTGCCCCTTTGTTTCCTGTAAACCATTCTGAAACGCTCCTGATGCCTGATGTGCCAACGTTCTTACATCTAAGGACGTTGTGCTGTTCTACGTCTGCTTCTATATGCTGTGATGGGCGGCGTTCGAGGAAGCGTCAGATGAAAGGTGCCGCACGGACGCCTGGATCGAACGCCCGGCGGGGTCGCCTGGTAAAGTCAATACCCGGCGTAACGTCATTATATGCTGACGTAATAGTCACACTCATTTCAAGGCACGATATACTACACTACTGAATACGTCATCATTTCTTTCAAGGCACGACATACTGCACCACTGATGACGTGACCATTAATTTCAAGGCAAGATACACAGCACTCATAACATCATTATTTATTTCAAAGTGCGACAGACTACACAGCAGATGACGTCATCATTAATTTCAAGGTAAGACATACTACACCACAGATGATGTCATCAAACTAAAGAGTTACGGACGGATAGGATCGTCGCCGCGAGCATGAACCATTAAAGGCTTTCGCTTTAAAAATAAAGTACTTTCATTTCTTCCTCATGCTGTATAGTATCTTTGTTAATTGTTGCTTTTTATTTCATGTAGCGTTCAAATGTTTAGGTCATCATACAAAAGAAACTGGAGAGCCCACATCCAATAACATTTTTTGCGGGTTCCCAAAAATCAAGCTTCCCGATGAGAGTAGAAAGTAGGTTAAGACAGCCCTGGTCTCCATGCACTTTTATTGTGCGCTGTGCAAGATTTTCTTAATGACGCCTTAAATGCGCTGTTTTAAAACCCACCTTTATGAAAGTAAATTCTGCTTTTTAACCTCATTTGGCCATAGTTTTATCTTCTGAATATTCTTCACATTGAGGGTCATTCGTCCTTCTTTGTGAAAAATAGAATCTCACTTTTACTTACTTTGCCATGGAGATATTCGAAGAAAACAAGAGAATCTTCGTTCTATTTTTTGTTTCAGTGAATAAAAAGCAAGAAAAATATAATTTCGAATTTTTTCTGCCTTTTTGTGTCTTCATTTTTATTTATTTACTTTTTGACTCGACCCTACGGTTTCAATGCATAAAAGATGGGAGTGGGGGTATTATTGGGCAGGCATGTCAGCGAAACTAGTGTATTCATTTAGAGAATATAAATAAAGAAATAAAAATAGATAAAAAAATAAAAATAAAAAGGAACAGCCCTCAAGTCACTGCAGTCTGTTTGGTCGAGAACTCAGCCTATGCAATACCTGAATTGCCCTCTGCTTCAGGCTAAAGGTTGGGATCAATACCACCGCCTAAACACCATAGGTGCCGCCTTCGTGCTCTGCAAAGACATGCCAGCTACGGTGGTCTCACCTGGGCTCCATAAAAAGACTGCATAAATTTAAAAAAAAAAGAAACCCGAATAAGATAGTGCACCTCAGGGTTTTCTGGTCGGGTATTTTAAGAGCCAAAGAAAGACATTGCATTCGTAGAAGCAGTCTGTGTCCTTGATATCGATTCAGCATGAGTTTGATGCTGAATAAAAAATAATTAGTATTTTATGTTCAAACACTCTGTTCATGCGTCGCATTGTATCGGTAGGCTTTATTCAATAAGACTATTGCTGAATTTGATGCGTGGCTTGTATAGCCCCAACCTTCTACAGTATGCGACCACCTAATTCATTCTTGCAGTATTGAATCGTTGCACCCCTGTGATTACAAATTATTACCTAATCCATTATTGTTTCGATATGGACTGCTTACAATTCCGCCTAAGTGGAGAATATTTTTAATTTTTACAAAATTCATCATTTTCTGCATCGTTTAGATCGCCATCTTAACTGTATCCTTCGACAACAGCTGCATCGTTTAGATCAGCATCTTAGTGCTACCCTCCAACAACAGTTTTCAATTTAGTAATGGTCATTGCAGACCAGTGGTTCTAAGCAATGAATGCGTCAGTGACCTCTTGGGGACTCGCTGGTCATGGAGCAGGTCGCGGAATTAGAATTAACTCAAGGGTAAACCGGCCTAAACTGGCTAAAATAAGGAATAGGCGACGCGTCGGCACCGGTATGCATGCCGCCGGGCTGGAAAGGATTCGACTCCTAATACCGCTCTGCTCGTCCATCGGACACCGGAGACGCTCTGCATTGCAGCCCTGGTCAGTAACGCATCCAGAGCAGTGCATCCAAATATTTGCGACGATGCCGTGGGCTTCTCGTGTGCTTTCAAATTTCTTATGAAGGCTTTTATTTTTATAAATTTTCTCCAGTAATTTAAATGTGTTCCATGACTTTCTAATAATATTTAGTTTCCGTTCATGTTTAATAGATGAACACTCCAGGTATACACACAAAAAATTATTAAAAACAATGCATAAGGTCTTTCGGCACCTGTTTCGTTAAGAACATCGCTCCTGTTATGATGGCGAACTTTCTCTTTGAATGTGTTAATGTGTTTAAATTTTTGTCAAGGTATTTTGAAATAGTTTAGGCATCTGTTTTGAATTAAGAAATTTATGTTTCAAAATGCACATAAAGGAACTGAGTGGTTACTAATATCCCTAATAATTAAGGCTGTGTCCAATAGAAGCATGTGAGTTGGTTTTAAGTAGGTCATGTAGTGATTCGGACTGCAGTGTAAAACGTCTATGATTGGTAAATCACGTTCAGGAGTGCGAAAAAATGTAAAAGATTTTCAACTTATTTTTTCTGCGGGTTATCTGCAAGGACGTTTCCATTGATGTCACCATCTAAAACGACATCGTATTTGTTTTCGCTTCTGAAAAACAAAAACAGCTCAAGAAAACCAAAATATGAAATTAAATTTCCTGTCGGGGACGATTGATGAATGATGAAACCTTCTTTTTTATAACAAGGAATATAACTTCATAGTTAGGGCTGACAAAAGAAGATTACGAAAAAAGATTACGTTGAAAGTGCTTTTTTTTTTTTCATCAATAGAACGTCACTGCAGTGATTGTTCATACGAATGGAAATTTAGGCTAGTCGTATTGCTCCATGATGTAAAACCGAGCGCAAACAACTTTCCCTTCCCCACGTGTAGGATAGCCTACTGGGCATTGCCTGGTTAACCTCCCTGCATTACTATTCTGTTTTCTCTCTCTACTTGTACTTTGTCTTCGTTTTCGCTGCTTTTAACCATGTAACTATTCATGCGATTTTGAACGTATGTGTAATCCAGGGGATGCTCAAAACTGTTGCTATATTTAGTATGTGATGTTTCGTTCAGCATTATAATATGAAAATCAAAGCCCAGTTGTATAAATAGCAAGTAAAGATCGGCCGTCTTCGACTCTGCAGATCGAGTGTCTATGCGAAACACATAAAGAATTGCAGTTTCTGAGGACCACAAACGCAAAACAAGATCTCATGAAAATTACACAATCATATTTGTCCACCGCCATAGCAACAATGACAGCGTCCCTTAGAGTGGTCACTTGAACTGACGAACAAAAAACAAGGCTTTAAGCTAAATAATCTAACCCAAATCTTCTGTGTTACTAACAAAGCATGGATTGCATTCGCTCCAACTTCTCCTAAGGCAAACATTTTGTCATTCCTGTGCACACGTACAACACGTACTAAGTTGTTGCTCTTGGCTCCGTTCATCGCATCTGTAAGCAGTTCTTTATTTTTTTTTTTTCGTCAGACTCAAGAGCGTGACACTTTTTGTTTTCAGGTGATTTAGTTCTGCTCTCTTGATCAGGTACAGGTCTTTGTGTGCCTTGAAAATCCGACAACAATCGTTGAGACCTTATCTTTACCTGCTGGCAGCCGGTGCACAGCAGATGTATCTTTCATAGTCAGAACGTGAAGTTTTAACTCGCTCGTAACAGCATTTATCTTCGACCGCAGGTCTTCGTCCTCACTTTCTGAGGGATTATTTATTTTAGGTTTAATTTCCTGCTTTGCAGCTAAAGGTCGTGAATGACAAGCTTGGTGAATGAAATTTCGGTTGAGCCTAGTTGGGTGATGATTTCCTAAGGTATCTTTTGAGCGTAAGCAGTAGACAATCCCCACAGAAGAGACAAGTACATGCACTTCTGTATGGATCGTCTACTGCTTGCGCTCATCAGTTACCTTAGGAGAGTTTGGTCAGAGTCAAGCAAATGCTCCCTATGTCCATTCGTTTCCTAAGCTCGGCTTTGTCATTATCTTGGGGAGCATTGTGCTGAAAAACTGTGTCGTATTGGCCGCAAATTGTTTACGCTGACAATTAAATGTATTTTACGGTGCTTTTCAATGTCATCAGCTGCTCTAACTTGTATTTTCTGCTGAAGAATAGGTTGGCGAAAGCAGTGTTCTGTTCTGCGCCGGTCCTGTCCCATCAGCTACTCATTGTGCTTGCAGTTCTACACGCTGGGCGGCGCAACGGTTTACGACATGTTTCACCTTTTGAACCGAATGTCGACTGCAAATGTTGAGCACTTTACAAAACAATACGCCTAAGTGCAATCCACGCATGCAAAGCCCTGCTCATTTGGATAATCCTAATTCCAGGCAGGGCCCAACTCCGGAAGCATAAAGACGCAACGCTGAACACAAATTGAGACACGTTCTACTAGAATTAAGCCCACACAGCGAAAGAAGAGACAGCAGAAGCAGTAGCAAAGGTATAATAAAGCTGTTAACCATAATACATGGCATTTTCACTGACCTGCAAAAGTTCAAACGAACACCGTTTATAGTCGGTCGGCGAAGCTTTTGCTGCTGCCGTCAAAATGTTTCAGTTATGACGGTTTACTTTTGGTGGGGGCATTCTTGAACACGTTGACGTCACTATGCCTCGAGCAACGTTGTGCAGATGGAAGCAATGCCTCGACCAGTCTCGGCAAGATCAGATTTCAGTACGTGTCTTGCAATCAGCCGTTCAGATCATCATATCTTAAATGGCTACCACTTATCTTCTGAGATATAGAGAATAAAGCTCGCAGGTGTTACTTTTGTGATTCACCCGGTCACCTATTAACTGGGTACTTTCTGCAATAAGGATAGCACTCTTTAATCTTTTGCAGTCGAAACTAGCGATATTTATGTCTGAGACCCAGATTAGTAGCCGGCGACACCATAAGCACCCGACACGGCCGCTCGTGAAACAGTGGGCCCATGAGGCCGCACGGTGCTTCGGGCAGAACTTTCACCCAGCAACATTTATTGCTTGAATGCAGGGATCACGTCATCGCTCACTCCTGGACTTCATAAAATCAGCAAACGTTTTAACCTAATAATTCCCTCGATCAATCTTCATCACACACCTCTCTGCTGTCCTCAGGAAATATATATTGTTGAAAAAGTCCACATAAAAGGCTTTGGAAGAATGTATTTCATTTAGTAAGCAATGCAAGGTTTATGTCACACAGTGTCGCTGCAAGTGTTGTGTGACATGAGCTCCCGGAGGTTGCTTCGAACTACACGCCAACGTGGAGCAGTGGGACGGCTAGGGCCGTGACACTGACACAGGTCGCTTGAAGCAGCGGGACTTGACTGGGTACTTGCTTCATATTGCCGACCCGTAAGTACAGCGACTAGGTATGGCTTACTATTCATTAGTGCAAGGTTAATTACATTTGGAGTATTCTAGCAGTGACACGAACTAAACGGGGTCATGGTGCGTGTCTACAGAAAAAAAAATACCGAACGCATATTTATTTGTTTCATTAGCCTCTACTACATTTGCATTTACCTTCAAGAAAAAATTACGTGTTTTTGCCTTACTGCCAGAAAAGGCTCGAATGTGATTGAATCCTGCAGTTAAGATCCTACCAGGGCAATCTTCGTTGAAGTTGAATACGAAAGAACTCAGTTACTTTGTTTAATCACCCTCAGTGATACTACATTGTCTATCTTCGGAAGGGTACGCCAGGAAATGTTCAACTGTACAAAAAAAAAAAGATGTAAATGGAAGTCCCTGAAACACAGACAATCGAGACACAATTTTCGCATGCTCTTAAGTGCAAAACCCTTCACTGGACTGCACTTTAGCAGCATTATCAGTGGACCTTTGTAACGCACCATATTCAGCTCATTAATCGGGGGGTTCGCTCACTGAACGCATTCCTGGCTCAATGAATTTTAGGTATCAAAGAGAAGACACTGCTGTATGCGCCAGTAGCCACTACTCTTCATTTATGTTCACATTCGGCTCAATATTTGAAGCCTCATAAGAAAAGTCAGAGTACAAACGGCCTCCACTCAAGTGTCTATAATCGAGCCAGCCTCCTTTTGCAAGACGTTCGTGTTTGCCTTCGCTTCCCAAAGGCACATACTTATCCCACAAAAACGTCATTGTTAAAGGACACGTTGCTGTAGACCAGAGTCGTCTTTTAACGTGCTACTGGAATAAAGAACTCTATTTGGAACTTGTCATGAAAATCCTTTACTCTGAGGTACGATATTCTGGTCACTGAAAAAGTAATCACAGGGATATAACATAGATAAGCCCGGCCGGGCGGTCAATAGTTTTCCGCACGACATGCAATGCACAGCGCACGAGTATGTAGAAGTTTTACGCGTAGGGTGATTGGTGCTGGCGATAGCGGAGGCAGTGTAATGCAATTCGATTACGCAACTTGTAGAAAACGCGGATGATGAACCGACGTTGTGAATCTGCTGTTGGTACAGGAGGCCACACCTGCCGAATGATTGTTAATTTCAACGAACTGTATGCACAGTCCGAGTTCGAACCTCAGTGGCACGTGCTTTGCATTGCCATTTGTCGACATTTTTGTTGACTTGGAGTGTTGTCTTACGCACCGTATTTCTTTGATTCTGTTTTCATAATAATTTGTACTGAGTTCATGTGCGTAGAACGTTGTTTGAATATAGCATATACTGTGCTGAAAAGAAGCGGTGATAGTGACGAGGTTCTATACTCTCTTCCGGCGAGAAATTGCTGGGTGTGATTCCGCTCCGCTTCAAAAGCATTTCTTTTTTTTTCCCCTAAACAAGATCCTACACATCATGCGGTGATCTAAAAATGACATTTCATGACGTAAATGATGTGCTGCCATTGCCGTAAATGGCTGAAGTCGGGCGCTGCATTCGGACCATATTGAGGCGGACACATAGAAATGTGACAAATTTGGCGGGGAGTATATGCGGCTGTTAGCTCACCGCAGCTAGGTAGACAGTTACTTTGAGTGGTGAACGAAGCTAATACATCTTGTTGTAATTCCTAAAAACCACTGAAATGACGCCATAAGGGTGCTTTTCAGCTGCGCAACCTTTTAGAGAATTCTAATGACGATGCATATTTGCGGCCGCACGAGGGTAATAGCTGTCCTCCCGTTACGAACGCTTTGCCCTCATAGAAAAACCATCGATCTCCGCGGTTATTGCAAAGGGCAGCAATGGTAGTATGCTAACTCAAGCGGCTGATTTGCACAAAATGGGGTATTTCAGACAGTCGCATGGTTCGTGTCTGCGACAAACTGAGGATTCATATATGCGCGGTGGCTGTGCAAGATAATCCGCGGCGACAGGCAGCGAGGGATCACCAAGGACTGCCTTAAACGTCGACCCTAAATAGTTTCTTTTTTTGTATAGCAGTGTGCATTCATTACAATGTTAATAAAATAAAGAGCCTTCCCACGATGCAAGAAGCAAGCACAATCTCAGACAGCTTCCTCTTTTTAATAAAGTAATGTATATGTCATGTGCTGCCACATGTGATGTTTTTCTTGTGAAGTTTTATTCAGGTATGCATGCTAGCTGACTATTTCCTTTTCAGAACAAAATAAGTACTCGAGAGCACGTTACGCAGATACGCTCCAAGCATATTATGTTGCTAATTGACGTTTTGTATTGATTGCTTTTTCCAATATAGCCAAGGCATAATGTATACCTTTATTGCTTTGCATTTACCCGTTTCGACACTAAGGAATACGGGCACGTGGCGTCACCCTAGATTAATGCCTCGATTTCTTCAATCATCTTTCGCTTTCGTTCATTTTTTCTTCGTTTGTGCCCCTCTGCCCGTGTTTCGGCAGCCTAGTTAACCTCTGTGCAATTCCGCTATTCTGTTTCTCCGTGTCTCTTTACAAGACATCTTTCGCGCTTCGCAGGAGCTCTCCGCAAGCCAGCGCAAGAATTTTGAACCAAGTGTAAGGCCCAGCGTGTGCCGTCCACTTGGTTGTGTATGTGTGTGTACATGTGGAACACACACACACACACACACACACACACACACTCGCACACACGCACACACGCACACACACACGCAAACACGCACACACGCACACACACACACACACACACACACACACACACACACACACACACACACACACACACACACACACACACACACACACACACACACACACACACACACACACACACACACACACACACACACACACACACACACACTCTCTCTCTCTCTCTCTCTATCTCTCCGCGGTGCTTTCCGCGCTCAACACAACTCAATCTGACGCAAGATGTTAGAAACTTAAGGAGACTTACTGGCCTGACGGTAGCTGGTCATAACGTGGCTGTTCGAAAAAGGTGGACATTACACCCAGTGGGTAACACTAATTGATACTTTAAGACTGAAAACTTTGCCCTCAGACATGGACCATCAGTCGAGGAGCTACCTCGCAAATCTCTCGATTTCTTCTGTTTACGACGAGGTCCTTGAACGTTTTAGTTGCTGCATTCAAATGCAGCTAGTAAGTGAATGTGAGAGGTAATCGGTGCTTATGAAGAGTAATATGCCATTTTCGGTTCCCATTCTGCGCCAAGCCACTGCGAATGTTCTGTTGTCGTTCTTGGCCTTCACCTGTAGCGCTACTCGCGTATCTGAAACGCGCTTAGCCTCTACATGCGTAGCTGCTGCACAGTGTCAGACCACAAGTATGATACACTCAGACCGCAACATATAATTCACTCGCTGTCACTGCAACTAGAGGCGTGCGCCTCACGGAATACGCTGCAGCAGCTCGGTTCCTTGGACATCGTAATTTCTCATTCTTGGCGCTAATATATAGTAGCCGACCACAGCGCCGTTTTTCTTCCATCTTTTCTCTTTATTTTTTCTTCAGAATGCGTAATACGATTGTATGCTTACGTTACCTGGCGTCGTTCTACTGTACACGGCACGCGTAGGTCACAATTTGAACAAAATGGCGAATTGCCTAGAATAGGGACCCAGGTCTTGTAGCTGCGGCCTTTGTCCTGTCTGAGGCGGTTTAGCTCGGGATCAAGCCAGGTTTATTCCTCGCATTCAGGACTTTACGGCACTCTTCTCCAGCAACTCCAAGCAAAAAAGAACCAAAGAACTGTTTTTGCACTTTTCCAAGTTCATTACAGTCCTATGGGCTTTCATTTGAAGCCCAGAAGTGCCGACATTTACGCTTACGTCTGTTAACACATGCCAGAGAGCATAAGTGCCAGAGCTTGCCTTTATATTTATTTCTCAATGAGCAGTACGGTGGGGGCGAAATAATAAATATGAAGTACGAAGAGACATTAAAAATGAAGGAAGATCATCGAGAAAGAAATTATTATGAGGCAATTTATTATCAGGTCCGATAAAATATCCAGACAAAACTACAAAAAAAGAGAATATTCTTTATAAGTTCTGGAATCGAAAGATGAATCTATGACTAAGATTGTGCTGGAAAGATCACCCACATTGTGTGCAGTACTTAAGCCCTGTTTGTGCAAAGCATGCAGCCAAAGTGCCATTGAGAGCAAGGTAGAGGAGAATTATCGTTGGAAAAAAGCCAATTATGGATTGAGTATTGTTTCTATCAAATTATAACTCTCGCTTAAGCCTATGGTAGCAATGAAATCTCTTTTATCCGGCGGTCGTTCACACATCAAGAGCCCAGAGAGCAAGTTTATTGCTTATTGTATGCAGACCGAATAAAAATACCACTAGCCAGAAAGTTCTACTTTGAACAAATGGGCCGACGGCTTTTGTTTTCTTACTTTTGGATATGGCTCATAATACTCAGCAGTCAGTTTTAAGGTATATGAGCTGACTGTTATCGTTGCTTCATATTTGCGTGCGGCAAAAGGGAAAAAAAATAACGAGCGCTGTAACTGAGAGAGCAATTCCGAAAAAAACACTGCTCCTTAACGTTGTTGGCGATATATATGCTGGCTCGGAATGTTGCGAGTTCACTCTTCCCCAAGTGATCGAGAGACCCCATGAAGAGCCCCATTGCCATGAAATTTTTTTCTAGCAGGATCCCTGCTCTTGGCAGGTAAGACCCGGTGTCGTCGATGCTTCCATTTACCAGCGTAGATTGGTCGCAACCTTTTCCGAGGAAGCTATTGAGGGTGGGATTTGATGCTATGAACGCACCATAAGGAGGATGGGATACTTAACGCATGTGAATGGGTTCTTCTACATGTACCATTGCTTTGCATGGACCGCTTAACACAAGCTCACCCGCATCGTTTGCTGTCGTATCGTATCATCTGAGCATCTGCCTTCTTGATTAGTAGTCCTGAAGCTATATAACTAATTTGACCTGCAGAATAGCAAGAGACAACCGTTCTCAATGATGGCTGTGTGGCTCGTATCTTCCGAAAGCAGGAACATTTTTTATTGTTTATATTCAGTGATAACAGTGCTTTATTCATTATTCACGTTCACCAGGTGATAAAGATGCTCGAAATATACACAGCCCTATATATTGCATTCACCAGTCCTGCCGGGATAGCGAAATCAGAGTTTCGATTAGCTATATGTTAAAGTACTGGAAAATATCTATATAGTGGCTGCACAAAAACTACAGTTCTTTATTACGAAAGTAATAAAATACCCATACAGATATATGTGAGGCAACTAGGCCCCATCTTCCACGACTGCTCACAGCTTTCTTAAAGGAAGTATTCAGAAACTTGGAATGGGAGGAGTAAGGAATAAGGGTTTATTTAGTTAACTTCAGTAATTTGTAAGGCACTGATAACATTGCCTTGTTAAGCAACTAAAGGGACAAACCGCAAACAATTATTATTGATCTAGACAAGAAATGCAGAAAGGTAGGCCAAAATCAACATGCAAAAGACTAACATAATGCCGAACAGCCTCAAAAGGAAGAACAGTTAATATGTCTACTTAGAAACGATAGAAACCACAGGTCAGGATTATAGAAGGAAAATAACTAAAGAAAAGATCGGGATTGAGCGCGCTTGGCAAACACTCGCCGATTATGAGTAGCAGCTTATCAGCATCACTCAAGAGGAAAGTATATATAATATCTGCATCTTACCTGTACTTATCTATGACACTGAAAGCTGGAGGCTAACGAAAAGGATCTCTTAGGTTGAGGACTACGCAGAGGGCTATAGAACGGAAAATGATGTGTGTAACTTTAAAATAAAAGGAACGTGCAAAGTGGGACTGGGGAGAAATAATTCCAGTTACTGATTTTCTAGTTGAAATCAAAAATACAGTGGCATGGGCAGGACATGTAGTGTGAAGAGGGGATAGTCGATTGCTGCTAAAGGTAAGAAATTGGATCCTGAGTGAAGGAATGCGAAACAGAGGGCAACAGAAAATTGGGTGAGAGGATGAGGCTAGAATGTTTGCAGAGGCCAAGTAGATGGGGCTAGCAGATTAACGGGTTACCTGGCGTATGGAAGAGGCCTTCGTCCTGCACAGGATACAGTCCGGACGATAAGGATGATGATGATGATGATGAGGAGGAGGATATATCACAATTCTGGATTTTGGTTTGTATGGAAAGCCCTGACAGAGAAATTTCGTTGGTAAAAGAATATACCCAACCATTGGTAAAACTTTATGCGTGCCTTGAGCAAGGCTATTTTCCTTTATTATGTGTCAAAATGTTCAGCGCTTTAATTAAGCATGAGTGCACAGACCACAACAGCCTTATAGATGAAATGTTTTATGAATGTAATGATATAGTCATAATAAGCTTCATTGCCTGTAGCGCTGAAGAGCATCAGCAGATCGAAAAACGATTCGGTATGTAACGATATGTCTTAGAGCGAAAAGGTTGAAGCACTGGAGAAGCAAAATATTGATAGCGCGTTTATATTTGCCAATTGCGTAAAGAGCCTTTCCCATGGTGGGAACAGTGAAATGTCGCTGTACTGTACGTTTCTTCCCCTTGGCGTGCTGAGAGGATATTTTTTTTTAATCTGCCCATTTTCTCTACCAGTGAACTTTTCCGCTGATATTTAGCATTCAGTCTGCAGCGCATTCAGTACTCCGGACTGCAACACTGTCCGGGGGCAGACCAACGATGTTGCATGCCAACTTTATCGTCCCTTGAATGCAATAATTTCATTATATCAACTCGTGACCCCGATAACCTGACTATTAAAATGGAATAAACCATAAAACAGTGACCCGTAAGCGCGAACTTTGCGCGCTGACCTAAATGTGTGGTTTTGCAATGACACAACCCACTTGTCTTGAACTTTGCAATGCCAACAGACTAATTCTACACGTAATTACACGCGACGGCAGTGCGGCCGCTATGCACTCTAGGAGATGTAGTATTCCGACCGGCGCCGGCGTCGGCGCACTGAATGACGTACGCCCATTATGTCTGCGTGGCCACACGAACATTTGAGCCAGTATACTGGACTTGTTGGACAATTGGGCGTCATGTTCTACAGTTTCGGAACGTACAGAGCCGTGAATTTTTATTTTCCTGAAAAGCAACGTAAGCATCATTTGAGAACGTTTACAGGTGTGCGTCGTTATGCATAGAAAGTTTTTGTTGGCAAAAACCCAAATGCAGCGCTCAAGGTACTATTTCAACGCTTCGCCTTTTTTTTTTTTTTTTGCTAGCTCTGTAGGGGATGCTTCTAGCATCCATGTCCCTACAGCGCTTGTAAACTTTTTACATTTGACGAGCCCATTTATACAAGTCATTCTTCTTTTGTGGCTTGATGTGAGCGCACGTGTGTTTGGAGGCTGTTGATTCTCTGACGGAACTAGATGACATATAGTTATCAATTCATTCGACAGCATCAGTGTACTGAGTCATTTGGCAGACATGAAAAAGAAACGTATTGTCACAGAAACTCTTCGCCAGAAGCTTTCCGATAAACGAGGATACATTTTCTTTTTTGTTTTAGAAATCGCGTTTCGCTCTTGTAAGCACTTCAGTATATTTTATATTTCAAAGCCCCCAATAACATTATGTTTGTTTTTTCGGATAGTTTCTCATGTCTCATGCCGTCAGAATAAAGCGAGTTTTATTTCACTTTAGTGGTGCCGATCCTTTATATTTTCTATTAACTACAAAAAAAAAGTGATTACTTGCCAGAGCGTGGTGCTTAAGTAACCAGCATGAATTTGCTCGTTCTTTGTTCACACAAGGACACGATATAAATAGGCACTAGAAAAAAACCTTCCTTGCTTTTTCTATTTTTGTTGCAGTGACATTCACATGCGGTGAAGCGGGGCTTAGAAGGAAGGCAGAACGTTTAAGCGGTAGTTCAACTGGCGGCGGCTCTATCAGTGGTTTCCTGGGTAGTCCTCTTCCAGGCGAAAGCGGCAGTTCCCTCAATGGTTCCGTCAGCGGTGGCGCCTCACTTGGCGCCGGGAACGCTGCAGGCGGCTTCAACGGTCGGCTTCGCCCAGGTTCACAGTCACAAGGCTCTCTCCCTGGAGCCGCAGGTGCCTTTTGGAGTACCTTATGGGGCTCTTCTGGTGGTGCGCAAGGAGGCAGTTTCTCTGGTTCAAATGGTTTAGGGGGTAACCACTGGGGCTCCAGCAGCCAAGGCGCCGGTCACGGCTTCGGTGGCTCCTCTGGAAGTTTTGATGGTCCATTTAATGGTTTGGGTTCATATGATGGTTCGGGTGGCTCATCCGGAGGTGGTAGATATTCTGGTAGCGGAATGGGTGCAGGTAACGGAGCTTTCGGCCCTGGTCTTCCCAGTGGAGGTTTCGGTTCCAGCTTTGACCCTGCGGGCGCAGGGGTATTTGTTGCACCAGGATCTGGAAAGTTAGGAGCTTCATGGCAGAATCCTATTGGAGGCTTATGGGGATCATACGGTCAGGCTCCAAGCGGTGGATACAGTTTCTCCGGTCCTGGTGGGATCGGAAGTGGGTACGGCTATTACAGCGGTTTGGGTGGTGGAATGCAGAATGGGTTTGGAGGCAGTTACGGCAGTAACTTTGGCTGGAACGGTGGTAGCGATTATGGAAATCGCTTTGGATTTGGCGGTCCATTTGCTGGTGGGAGGTTTGGCAGTGGCTATGGAAACCGCTTTGGATTTGGTGGCTCTGCTGGTGGGAACTTCGGTAGCGGCTATGGGTTTGGCATTCCTTCTGGCGGGAGCTTCGGCAACAGCTATGGAAGTGGCTACGGATTTGGCGTTTTTCCTGGTGGTAGAAACTTCGGCAGCGGCTATAGAGGCAGCTTCAAATTCGGCAATCCTTCCGCTGGCGGCACTTTCGGCTCAATCGGCGGCAATTCTGGTAACACGCTTGGGTCAACCGGAGCACCAAGTAGTCAAGACCCTATATTGAAAGTTGGTGATACCACTTCTACAGTTGCCGGGTAAGTACACTGAATTTCTTTTCTACCGAGAAGTAAAGGGTACAAAATACAAAAATGATTTTGGTTTTGCGAAATAAATACAGACGAAAGTTTCCGAACACACAAAGAAAGCATTTAATATGATGATAATTTACTATGATATTGTATTCTGAATCTGTTTATAAGATGCTTTCTCGCGACATGTAGTGCCCTATTCACAACAAACAGTTCGAAGAAGACTGTTTCTTATTTTGATACTTGGACCTCTAGGGTTTTCTGCACTCCAGTAGCATATACATACGTGAACCCTATAACATCCCCTGTTTCCTCTTATTTTGGCCTCCTACGTAGTTGACCATAGAATCCATCCTTGGGTTAAATTAGAGAAAATGTGTTGACCCGTTTGTGAAACATTCACTAATTTCTTATTTGAAGTAAGCGTTCAAATTAATCGTTGATTCTATTTTACTGCCAAATCTTTCTCGTAAGGTAATTTTCTTGAAACTATAAGCACTTCTCTATCACTTTTATACTATTTGTATCATTTATTATTTTGTAAGTACAAGAGTCAAAATTCATGAACGAAATTGCTCAGCTGAAAAGTAATATAAAAAATAGCATAAACGTATGACTCCTATAGAAACATTCAACATGGCTCGAAGAAGGAGAGTTTGTTATAGCGTTATCGCTGTCTCGTAGAAAAGGAAAATTACGTTAGCGTGCCACAAGCAACCTATCCCAAAATTTAGATTTAGCATGCGTTCCGAAACCATTATAAACAGTCAGCTTTGCACGGAGGCAAAATATTATTTTAATAGTTGTTACTGAAGCTGCTCAGTAGCAAAAGTATTATACTTCAGAGTCGTCTGGACCACATAATGCATCAACACTGACAACCGCGATCAGAATGTCTAAGGCGTGTCTTGCCAACTAAAATTTTGTGCAATGAGAAATGTGAACTTTACGGAGGCAACTTGTTAAAGAAACGCAAAGTACAAATCAGCAGAGCAGAGCGCGTTCCTCCAGAGGGCACGCAATGCTTGAAATATTTTCATGAATTTAACCTAGATTGGAGTATTAAATTATTGAAATATAAAACCCCGTCATGAGAACGCCAACCCATTTCTGCTAGTTCCCTTGCAATCCATATCTGATCGCTTGCGGTCGGTAGCATAGCAGATAGGTTTTCCCATTATGGTTTTGGTGCAAGAATCGAAAGTCTATTTTCAAAACTGCTATGAATTACAGCCTCGACATGGTCGTGGAATCAAGGTTAGTCATATGTAATGGTAGGAACACCTCTGGGTATCTGTAAAAGTGTAGAACAGGATCTCAACGACTTCTTATTCAGCTGAAGGAAGCGCCTCTTATTTGGAAGGATGCCGAAATGCCTTTACGCGAAGTATGTGAAGCTTTTATGCTCTAAGTATGATGTCTTGGTCGAATATTTAGTGGAATCCCCGAAGGTGGAATAGATTTGTAATAAGGGTAACAATTGCTCATTGACATCTACCCAAGCACAGCTGTACAAAGGAGAGCTATACAGCTTTCTCAGACACTTCGTTGAAAAAATCTTCCTGATCCGAGGATCGAGCCCGGGACCACCGCTTTGCTGGGACAGTCGCTGTACCAACTGAGCTAACCCGGAGGGAAAGCAGATCCGATGATAGGGCGAGAGCGAATTGATAGCTAGAAGTCAGAGTAGTTACTCCCTTATTATGTGCCCCGCCGGGGTGGTGCAGTGGTAAGACGCCCGACTACTGTGCCGGAGTTCCCGGGATCGAATCCCGGCCTCGGCGGCTGCGTTTCGATGGTGACGAAACGAAGTGGCGTCCGTGTGCTGTGCGATGTCAGCGCACGTTAAAGATCCCCAGGTGGTCGAAATTACTCCGTAGCCCTCCACTACGGCCCCCCTTTCTCTCTATCCACTTTCTCTCCCGCCTTCATTCCTTCCCTTACGGCGTGGTTCAGGTGTCCACAGAGCAAGTGTGACAGATACTGCGCCTTTCCCTTCCTATGAACCAACCAACCAACCAACCCTTATTATGTTGTCTTGAGCTACCGTTAGTTTAGTGGAGGCACCGGGTAGGGAAGATGCCAGAGCATTCGTAGTGAGGTGGCGCTGAGAACGCAATTTCGCTTGCTCCTCGTGTACCTGTAGCATTACTTTTACGCTTAGTAATTAAAAGCCGCAATGCAGAACTATGGAGATAGTTTGCATAAGAACGCTATTTCTACGTTAGAGTAACCCGCATGCACAGTTTAGGCCCGCTAATCCATGAAGCCTGCTGCACTAAACCCCTCTGGTTTCCTCGCGCGTTGCAGCTACTATTGTGGACTAATTCGAGCGAGATTTTACAAAGAGAAAACTCACATTGTTACTCGTGTCCATAACCAGAAGCTGCAATTTGTTTGGCTATCCATTGCTTGCCTCTGATTTACCTCGTATTTCTTCTATTATGTGTTGCTGCAAATTTATGATTGCTTTTAACTGAAGATACCTACATTAGTTCACAAAGTCACCTGCGCAAGCATTCAATATAAGGTAGTTGCAGCGCACAGCGATCCGCGATCCTCTACCCTCATCCGCTAATACGTGTTCCTCTGCTCAAGAACAGACCACCTTAAGGTGTCAGATGGCGCAAAATACTGGACAAAGGCCTTGTACGCCTGCCATGTCGGCGCCTACCAATGTGTGCATGCACACAGCCGACGCGCAGTGGTGGTCCTGCTGGCAGATATTGTTGTGCTATCTACTTACTACAACCAGCCCATCTCTGTTCCTATCCTCCTGCATCTAGGTTTAGCTCCACACACGTATCCGACATGATATACAGGGTGATTGTTTTGAACATTTCCAGATTATTATGCTTAAGAGCTGGAGCGATATTTTCGAGTTCATAGCAAGGTGGACATTAAGTACGAAATTGTTGTAGTTGTTTGCAGAAATGTTTACCTAAATTTCCTAATATATCTTCTTGTGCTATTTATCTTAGAGACTGAGATAAATATTAGACCGTGGGCATAACATTGAAGCCACTCTCAATATTGCGTTATTCGCCAGTAATTCGAAATATAAAGTATCCAAAATAGGCACTTGAAAGCTCGTTCCCAGATTGATTTCCCGCGCTATATATTACAAGAAATATGAGGTGCACTTAGGGTCCACCTTTAAGCGTAATGCGATAGCGTAGGCTACTACTCCACATATAAAGCACTACGTAAATCAATCGATATGAGCCTGCCTGCATATGGTATCCTGAATGCAAATGTCTTGGGAGGAGAACGCCGAAGCCGGATTTTCTGGTGAATGAATCTTTTAATGCTACCGTATTAAAATGATGCCTCTTCGCTGTAGTAGCATCGCCTAATCGCATTACCTCCTTATATATAGAAAATTACATAATGCATACCTCTATTCGCTGCATTAGAAATGCGCGGAATATCGTTTTTTTAAACCAGAAACAGCGAGCAACTGAATTTTGAAGTTTGATATTTGGAATCTATTCGCAATAGGAACTTTTAGAAACTAAGCACACATTTCATGCCTGTAGCGTTCAATTTAACCATAAAACCTCGCTTCGTGTTGTAAAAGAAAGATGTGATTTGTTATTTTAACGCCACAGGGCTAAAGCCTCGTTCACCCGAAATCCAGCATAGACATCGGTGGCGGCGCTGTGAACGAAAAAGTAACGAGTATGGCGCTAGCAGGCGGCTGCTCGCAGATGAAAAGGCCGAACTCTGTTCGGACGTTGGGTTGTCTGACATTAAGTTCTGCAAGAGAGGCCGAATCCGGCATCTCCTTTCACATGGGAGGGAGATATAATGCCCAACCAGCGAGGACGCTTTGATTCACGTTACCCTTATTTGAGAATTAGTCACCTAACTAGCGCGCTTTGCTACGTCCACTTTGTCAGCATCTCAAAATGAATATCTGTAAATAACAAAGAAATCACCGTGTGTAGGTCGTTTGACCAGGTGTAAAGATATGGCCTACTTCACCATCGTCATCAGCCTAATTAAGCCTAATACAAAGTAAGCGCTCTCTTGCTAATCTTTTTTGAATTCTCTTGCGCGAGCATCGAAATTCATTTGAGGCCCAAACGTTTTCGGTTCGCATCTTTCGCGCTTAGGTGTATTATCAGACCTCTTAAATTGATCCGCTAAACACGGTTATATTTGGCAGTAACACAAACATCATTTTTTCACAGATCAACCGGCACCACCAGCCAGTGATGGTACCGGCACTACTGCCATTTGAGAGAGCTCGCTACCTAAGGTCAGCTGCCAAGTCATCAGCATCGGTCACGACAATGAGTGCCAGTTGTATGAATTTCTGTTATGTGAAACGTGCTGTCTAGGATAGGCATGAAGCGCACTTTCTTATGTTTGGTTAAACTTAGGAAATATTTTTGAATGTAGTTTCTAATAAAAGTGGCGGGAGATATAAAATATTCTACGGTCAACGCAAAACGTAATGCTTGCCATAAAATGCAAAACTAAATAAAAATTTCCTTTAGTGTTGTACCTTCAGCCTACTATTCTTACGCGTACGCTTTTTTTTTTATCTAATTAGCATTGCAGGTTCTACAGATCTTCTATACGAGTAGAAATTGTTATATTACATCACGGAGTTACATTACACTATCAGAATGTTTCCTTTAAAAATACAGATACTTCTTACGTTCTTTTGCTTGCCTTATGGGTGGTGCAACATTTTACCATGAAAATATCTTCTTTAATCCCCAAACTACGAGTAGTCTGAAGCTACTCATTCTGGCCATGTTAATGTAAAAGCAATAGTGTGGCAGCTGTAAAAATTTGTGCTCGCTTCGGCATTGTAGTGCCCAAAAAAAGGTGCATGTAAGTTCCTAACGTAGGTTTCTAAAATGCTGTTTTCGGAGTAGTGCTGACAATGCTAGTGAAAAGCCCGCCTTGCTGGAGATAGGGGCTACAAAAACGAGGAAGAAGACATATTGCGAGCACCTCAATGCCAAATTTTTAAAATGTTGCTAGGTGAAGAAAGACTTAGCCAGAATGTATCCGAATAGAAAAACTTATCCTTCTCCAAACCAAGGAAATGTCGCCTCAAAACAGTAAATGAAGTTAGATTTGGAAACTATAATACTGTCTGACGATATATATATTTATGGGTAGAAGATGCTGAATTAAATAGGTAAATATATGAATCAATTGTTTGAAAAATCTAAATAAAAATAATGTTTATTTCTTACATGTAATATCGAGTGTGATTAGATTTCTAGAGTAGGATTTTTAACAATACATGCTACTCATTTGCCAATTGTCTGGCACCTCCGGTTGCGATATAAGGCATTAGCGTTGGCGCATTGCGCGATATCAGCGATATGAATGCTTGAAGACTTTCCGCGTGTCTTGGGAGGCGAAAACTGACTGAAGTGAGCGATACTGTTCTGGAAATACGGATGTATTCGAAACAAAAGAAGAAATGGAATGCGTCAAAGTATTACACCCGCAACATTTTTCTACGCTTCTGTAATGAGTCTTCCCGCCCCATGTACAGGGAGGAGAGAGTGTCTATGCCGTGAGCTGGAGCGTCTAGATGGGCGCCCATTGACTGAAATTAAGATTTTAAGTCCCTGACCACGGCGATCGTCTGCGGTAAAAACCACCCAGGCACTGCTCCCCTTTATGAAACGCACGGGCCTCACCGAAAGGCTATGATTTTTCTGTTACGTTACGTGATATGACTGTGACGTGATGTGATGTGACATGTCTGTGATGTGATTGTACTAACTTAAACCCATCCCTCTCTTACAACTTTTAAATCCACTCACCCCTTTCCCCCGTGCAGGGTAGCAAACCGGTTTCTTTTACGGGTTAACCTCCCTGTCTTTCCTCCTCATTTCCTCCTCCTCCTCCCGTTTCATACAGTTTTTAAATAACTAATGTAAGCACAAGACAATCTATAGGCCACAGATAGCAAGGTTGTAGTGAAAATGATTTTAAGCTCTGTGCATAAAAGAGAAGTTAGCCTTGCATTTAGTTCGAAGTTGCACTTTAATAAAGCTAAAAGACAGCCTTCCTGATCTGCACTGAGGTTAGAGTTCTGATAAGCCCAACATCTGGATTGTACTTAACAATTGATGTCATCTCGCGCAACAGGATTAGGTCGGACAATTAGCGATCATTCTTGAGATGGCGCAGTAGCTTTCTGTCCCTCAGCAGGGTTTTTATCTGTCGAAATAAACAATTCCTCTGGTTTCAATGTGCCGTAAAATGCACTGAAGTGAGAGAAGGTTTAAACGCTGGGTACAAGTTCATCGCACTCAGTGGAAGATGGCTTTCCTGGTAATGGAATGCCGGGGTGTCATTGCATTTAACCCGATTAATAATTAATTTAAAGCGGCACACCTAAGGCGGGGACCCCGAGGCAATACTTGCTGCCGTCTGCCATTTTCTACGAGTTCACTACCGTACTGCTTAATTTTCCTCCACATAAAAGCGTGTTGATGCTAATTATGAGTCATCATGCTCATTTACATGTTGTCAAAGCGACAGGTAGGTTACATAGTAAATGATAGGGCAAATCGACCCTAGGTAACTTGCAACCCTTGTGAAAACGAAGATGGAGAGCATAAAATAAAGTAAAAACAGTAACTAGTTACTTGCTTCCTCTTATGCGAAGTTTGGGATAAAGGAAATTGAAGTTTGAAGTTCATTCCAAAGCAAATATAAAATAATTATTATAATAAAAATACATTTGCAACAGTAGTTTGGTTTGCATTTTGGCACATGTTCGAGTAGCCTTACTCAGTAGCAGAATCGGACGAACACTTGGTGTTTACGGTGACACTCCAGCGTGTATCCTTTAATGGTCTTCGATGCTAATTACTGAAGTAATATGGGAGTAAGGTCGCCCTACGGGGCTGGACTGGTAGGTCAACGCCGCTTGCGGCGGTGGCTAGCTTGCCACCGAATTTTCATCTGTTGTAGGCCGTCATTGCACCCGCTACTGTTTCGCTGGTGGACGACGGCTGTTGCGATGCCCATCTTTCTCTCGCTCTTCTTTTTCTTTCTTCTATATTTTCTCTTCTGTCCGCACGAGGCAGCGGAGGTGGCTCTACTGCAGAACCAGTAGCAGGCCCATGCGTTTTCTTTTACTTCTTCTTAAAGCCACAACAACTAAAGTAATATATGGCCTGTTCGATTTTTTTCGGAAGAACGAATTTTTTACTCGCAAATTCTAAACACATACCCTGAGTCTGCAACATAGCTTCTGCTAACTGGGATTACTCAAAAGACTGCTTATTTAAAAACATTAAATTTGCGAACTTCACTTTCACTTGGATGTGTCAGCATACACGGACATTCCTATTTTAAACCCTCTTTTGAACCTACATATGCTGCAAAAGCATTCCTGACTGATTACTTGTGCATAAAACACTTTGTTTTAGATTACGTGATATATTTATTGGCAAAATAATAGATGGGTTTTGTTTATTTCCAGACACCGATGATGTGCACCGGTTTCTACAAGATGTCTTGGTAAAATAAAGTTCGATTTGTTAATCAGAGTGTGAATCGTCTGTTTCATATGTGAACATTTTTATTTTCGCTGATATATTTACTTCTGTCAATTCAGCATACAAAAACACTCGACCCTTCATTTTCGATGAATCATACTGGGGGTTCCTACCGAGGCAGCTAGCGCTGCCTAGGGGGAGGAGAAAACAAAATCGACTGGCCTTGCCTGTGCGCATCCCTAATCATGTGTGGTGTCAGCGTGTCTCAGTGATGCCAACGTCTTCGGGCAGTCGTTAAAAACACAACTGGCTAGAAACCGAAAATTTAAGTTGTCGCAAGTATACTTAGAGCCAAGGGCTTGAATTCGTCCACATTATGGGTATGCGGCTACAAAGGAGAGAAAAAAACCTACATGCGGACCTTGAAATGGTTGATCAGTCAAGAAACACTCCCGACCAAATGAAATCAGCCGATTTTCATCAGAACAGTGTAATGACAATGAAAGGGGCTCGTTTCACGAGAAAATGAATTGTTACAAGCAGCTGCAAGCGTAGAGCAAAATACATTTTTATGGCCGCCATCCGTTATTTTAATTTAATTGGAATATACAAAGCCCATCCAGATCTGTACCCCACAGGCTAGATAGCAGATGTCGGCTATTGTAACCAGCCATCAAGAAGCACCTATTAGTTATGGCCTGCACCATCAGCGCCACAAGCTTCTCGCTGTGTTTTGAAACAGCTTTCTATAAAGGTAATATTTCTTTCTGACTAAAAGAAACTTTAAACTTTGAGTTGAGGGTTAACTCTGTATATAGATTATATTAAAATAATGCACTTTCCAGCCCTTTCATTTAATAAATTTGCACCAAGTGCAATGTCCACTTTTATTTGCTATCAATTTGAATGTGGCTTTTGATTATTTGCATTGTTTTTATTTGGTAACGTGTTAAGGAATGCGTGTTAAAATGAATAATTGAGGTTAGTGGGAATATGAGTGCATGGCATAAGCGCCAATAAACATCGAACACACTGGTATGCGGGGATGCAAAAGATGCTGGATAAAATCTATTTAAATAGATACAACGCAAGCAAGTATATAGAAATCCAGAAAAATTTTAGCATTTCCACGACAGCGCCAATGAATCCACCGTACAGTGCTCTCAGGCCAACTGGAAAGGCAACGCAGGCTGAAAATGGTTCCCCTGTTCTGTGCTTACTTTTATTCTCACCTTGCCTTGAGCTGCCGTTATTCAGGTGCCGTTAGTAGATAATCATCCTCAACGTTTTAGATTTTATGGAATTCCTTACCAGTCACGGTTGTCATTGTCCTTGGTCAGAGTCAAGCGAACGCTCTCTACGTCCACTCTTTTCTTAGCTCGGCTATATCATTATCTCGCCGCGCAGTGTTCTGAAGGACTCTCGTATTGGTTGAGAATTATTTACAAAGACTGACATACTTTCCACTGGGTTGTTCAATGTAATCAGCCACTTTACTTGCCGTTTGTCATCAAGGATAGGCTGGAGAATCAGTGTCCTGTTCAGCGTTGTAATTAACATTTTAGGTACTCCTTGTGCTTGCTGTTCGAAAAGTTGGGCAGCGTCACACTTTACAGCCAGTTTCGCCTTTTGTCCTGAATGCCGAATAAAACTCCTGAGCCCTTTCTGAAATGATACTCGTAGGTACAATCTCCACATTCAAACCTCTGCTCATCTGGGCAATCATTATTGAAAGCGGACACTCATCCGCAGGAATGACAACATAACGCTGAGTGCTAATTCAGACACACCTACTAGAAGCAGACACAAAAAAAAGAGCAACAGCGGAAGCAGCAGCAGTAGCAGTGGCAAAGGTATTAAAAGCTATCATAATACATAGCATTTTCACGGATCTCGAAAAAGGTTTTGCTGCTTCCACCAAAATGCTTCGATTATGACAGTTCTGTCCTGCTATATTTTTGGTGGGGACAAGCATAATCATTTGACGTTACGATGCCTCCAAGAATATTGCGTAGGTGCAAGCAGTGCCTCGACCAGTCTCGCCAAGACTAGCATTCCGCCCTCGCCTTTAAATCACAGTTCAAGTGTTCATCATATCGGAAGAGGGTGCCGCTAATCTTCGGAGATAGGAAGAATGAAGCTCGATGATGTTCATATTGTGATTCGTCCGGTCACCTATTAACTAGGTGCTTCTTGCAAAAAGCGATAGCACAACCATTAATAATTTCTAGTCGAAGCTGCCGACATTTCTGTCAGACACCCTGTGCAGTAGGCAGCGACACCCATAAGCACCCGACGCAGCTGGCCAAGGAACGGCGGGTTTGTGATAAGGCCGCACGAAAGCCTCTAACAGGTCTTGCACCGAGTAGTTATGCTTTATTTACTGTCTGAACACAGGGGCTGATGCTGCCCCTGTGTTCCTGGACTTTGTTTCATTATTTTCATTAAGACGTATTTCATTAATTTATTAATGTTTTCGATCAGCCTTCATCAGTCCCCCCTCTGATGCCATGAGGCACTAAATATTGGTAAATATATTCACATTGAAGGCTAGAGCAGAAAGCGTTTCACTTTATCAGATTTGCAAACTGGTGCTCACCGCGGTGGCGTAGAGGTAGAACATCCACCTCTTGTGCAAGAGGACCGTGGTTCAAATCTCGGTGCTGCTCAGTTCCTCACCGGACTAAATAAAAATCCGCGTGGCGATGGAATTGCATAAAACAGGTTTGGAGTGCAACGTCTCCGGTGAACACCTCCGCAAAACGCACTCCCTCACCAGAACATGATTTGGCCACCATATTGTTGTAATTGACTACAACCCCTTAAGAATATTTCAACAAACCCCCGGCCTTCAGTCCCCAGCGGCTGCGAAGTAGTTGACCACGGCGGCGGTCAGACCTGCAACGCAGCTAAGGGTGCTAAGAACCTCTGGCTCCGTACGGGCTGTCATTAGAAACTGACCCTGGCAACGTTTAATGCTTGAACCTTAAACAGTGATGCTAGTCTATGAGTACTGTTAGATGAATTAGAGGGTACGAAATGGGATTTGATAGGGCTTAGTGAGGTTGGGAGGCCAAATGAGGGATATTCTGTAGTGAAGGGCGGTTATGTATTGTGTTACTGAAGTTTACCGGAGAGACGAGAACTAGGAGTAAGTTTCCTTATCAATGCGGATATAGCTGGCAATACAGAGGAATTCTATCATCATCACTGCCGGAGGTTCCTTCCAGGATTGGATGGGATCCGGTAATAGGCCGTGTTCAGGTTCGAGCCCTTGAAGTCGGCGACTGTCTCGGTGAGCTCCGGGGAGGTCTTCCGGGGTGACACGAATAGGGCTGTTGCCTTGGCTCGTGGGGGAGGCCGAAACATAAAGGCCATCGCCTCCACTAGATGTCACGGAGTAGTGACAATCCTGAAGGCAGCAAATGAAGATACTGGTGTTGTACTTAAATTTTTATTTGTCTGGCTTGCACCTGCAAAAGGACCTAAGCAACTCGGCAATGGCAATAATAGCAAGAGCATGCTCTTCGGTCGTTGAAATTATGAATTCCCGCTGCATTCGACAGTGCTCAACTTAACATCTAAATCAACGCATAAAAGACGACCTGAACAACCTGCAACATTGTGGAGACAGACACAAGTGGCTGGAATTGTTCGTGCTATTTCAAGCAAGATTAATGCAGATTTGTGCGTGGGAAGGAATTGCGGCCGGAAATCAGATGGATTGCTAATAGAAGGCAAATAATGGTAGAAAGTGCAAGACTAAAGGCCAAAAGAAAGCAAAGTGCACAGATCAGTATGAACCAAGTTTGTTACTAAAAAAGATCTTAAACATCTTCAAAAAAGCTCGAGCCCTGGACCCTCCATGGAATCGCGGCTTAGGCCATTTATTTCTCGAACGCTTTGAGGGAAGAAGTAATTTTTAAAACCATCGGTCCTGCAAGGAAAGTGTTCTTGCTTTTTAGAATGCTGTGATCGATGCAGTGATCTCTGTTTAGTTTCGACTCATCATAGTAGAAGAAGTCATGCATTTTAGTTTTTCATGACACTTTCTTTCCTACAGCTCTGCCTAAAAGAATGCTCGGTGATGTTTTCCAGCTAGAAGAACTATAAAGGAAGCTAAATACATTTTCTTCGAACGTTTTAAAGTTGAGTTATGTTGGCCTTGGTGTATGGATTCCAAACGACTACCGTGTATTCCAGGATTGGGCTAATGAACGTCTTATAGGCTATTACTTGGTTTAGTTGTGCACTGTCACAGGAACATTCTTAAGAACGCTAGCTTACATTTTGCTTTATTTCAAATATAAATAACATGGTCGTTCCACATACTCTAAGTTGTGATGACAACGTATTTGATAGGTTTCTACAACATATAAGGGCGGATCATTAGTAATATATGAAAAAGTTGAAGGCCGTTCTTTGTGAATTAGAGATATTCATGTTTTTTTTTTATTTATTTTCATCTGCCATGTTGGACACCAAATAGCTATTTTATAAAGCTACGTGTAGCAGGGCATGATAATATCACCTTTTTATTTCCATAATGAATATGCAGTCGTCCAGAAATAGCTTAATCTTCACTGATAGATTCTGAAGAATGCCCTTGATGAAAACCAAGAACACAAGAGGGTAGAGTACGGACTCCTATCGTATGCCGGAGTGAACTGATACTGCAATTGATCCTATGCCTTAAACAACTCCGCGTCTACTTGTGGGTGCAACATGTGTCTACTTGTGGGTGCATTCCTCAGTTCGGGAAGTGCAAAGTGCTGCGCACGTATAATAGCGAGCTAAAACCGGAGCTTTACGAAGCCTTAGTTACCCATGACAAGGGGGAAAATTGTCTGAGCGAACCATGTCTTCCCTTTATGAGGAAAGAAAGAGCCTTTTTAGATATTGACAAATGATTTGTGATATTTTGTAATTCTGTGATTTTTGTGTTTTCTTCTTATTGCTTTCCGTATTTGCATTCTTGCACGAAATACACTCAGTTGTAAGTCAGCGCTCGTGTTCGTGCTTCTTTTCTGCCGTCCCGTGGTTTCGCGCTGTTTTGTTTTGTTGTACTATTTATTGCCTTCACAAATAATAGAAAGCGTGCCTCCTATCGATAAACATCAACAAGTTTTTCCTCAAAAGAAGAAGGCTGCTGAAGAAGTAGTCTGACTCTTCAACTTGGGATTAGGAGTGCGACTTCGCCGGCGAACGTTTGGAGGCGCTGAGAATGGCGACAGGAAACTCCCCGTGTGCGCCGCATTCTTCGATCAACGCCATCCCATGACGCCTGCCGCAGGTGGTTGCGAGAAGAGGCTGCTTTAACCGATCGCTTCGCTGCCTGCAGTCATAAGACGGGTGGCCGTGCGCGATGAAACTTCCCTTAGGCGGCGCATACTTCGGGCCACGCATTCCACAGCGTCGGCTGCTGACGATGGCAAGAGATGGCTTTCACGACCCTTCGCCCCGAGGCAGGATCCTGAAGCTTATTGCGTCATTAAGGAACTTCGCGTAAACTACATCTACAGCTGCATGCAGTGTCATATGACCTCTGTATACGTGGCAGCCTCAACAGTGTTTCAATTTAAAGTCCCGAGCTTGCTAACTTCTGCTTTACAGTCGGCGTTCTTCTGTGTGCCCACTGTTGGTGCAGTTCTACAACCCTTGTGAACCACAAACCCGTGGGTTACGAAATTATGCGCCTGGGATGAAAGGCGCAAAAAAAAAAAAAAAAAAGAAAACAAGATCAAAACGTATCATATGTTTACAATGGTTGTAAGACTGCTAAGATTCGAAAGATTCGTTCGCAGCTAAAACAGGCCACAAAAAAAGCCGAAGAGAACTATCATAATGATCAATAAACTTTCCTTCTTTCGTCCCCTGCAAAGTTTGGTGGTACATTTGTCCATAAAAGTAGACAGCAAAACATTTGTGTCAATAGAGCAACTGTAACTGATCATTCGTTAAATGTAGATTCCCTCACATTTCTTCGACTCGATGTTTTCTGATAATAAAGGCAGAAGGCTAACATTTAAATTTCATAATGGCGTCCCTCCGGTTAGTGTAATGTGACAATACACGAAGAAGCCGTGTTTTCGCTACTGCAAAAAATTGATAAGGAAAAAAAAAAATCATCACGTAAAAATGGCATATCTAATGCCTTCCTTGTAAGATATGTCGAATGGTGCTCAAAATACTTGCGCTTGACGTATTTTGAAACACTATTGCGAGAAGAAAATGCAAAAGACTGAAAGTACAAAAATATGGTGCTTATAATAAAACCAAATACCTCATTTCTTGGTAATTGCGGCCAATTGCATTTCTATCCTCCTCTGCCAAGACACTTCATCATGTTATATTTAAGCACATCTCGACGTTTATTAAAATAATAGCCTTATTACTTACAGATAACAGGGCTTCCGTAAAGGGTTATCGATAATAACGCAATTACTAAAACCTATTTATGATTGGCCGTAATTTTATATAAAAAAAGGTCAAATCGATATCATATATCTAGATGTTGAAAAAGCTTTCGATCGTGTGTCCTACTAGACGCTACTTATAAATTCGCCAGCTATATGAAGAACAGGACATCGATTGCCTGGATAAAGGCGTTCCAGCCTCATCGGCAACAGTTGGATTTGTTGAAGGCGTAGGATCAATTGCAGTATCAGTTCACTCCGACATACGATAGGAGTCCGTACTCTAACCTCTTGTGTTCTTGGTTTTCATCAACGGCATTCTTCAGAATCTATCAGTGAAGATTAAGCTATTTCTGGACCACTGCATATTCATTATGGAAATAAAAAGGTGATATTATCATGCCCTGCTACACGTAGCTTTATAAAATAGCCTTTTGGTGTTCAACATGGCAGATGAGAATAAATAAAAAGGACAGTATGGACATGGATATCTCTAATTCACAAAGAGCGGCCTTCAACTTTTTCATATATTACTAATGGTCCGTCCCTATATTTTGTAGAAACCTATCAATACATTGGCGTCGTCATCACAACTTATAGTATAGCCTTGCTAGTCCTCACGTCATTCGCGTGCTCTCTTAATTTGTCGTTTACGCATCGCCCGGTTTGACCGACGTATGTGGCACCGCAAGACAGAGGGATTTCATAAATCACCTTGTTTTTACATTGAACAAACTGGGTCACATGGTTAGTAGTACATTCAACTTCTTTTTGGTTTTCACAATTCAATGTTTTCGCACAAAGCGCGTTATAAGCGTTTCTGGCCCCGCGGGGGTGGCGCAGTAGTTACGCCGCTCGACTCCTGTTCCCAAAGATGCGGTATCGAATCCCGGCCTTGGCGGCCGCTTTTCGATAGGCGCGAGAAGCAAGGCGCCCGTGTGCTGTGCGATGTCAGTGCACGTTAAAGAACCCCAGGTGGTCGAAATTTCCGGTGTCCTCCACTACGGCGTCTCTCAGAGCCTAAGTCGCTTTGGGACGTTAAGCCCCACAAACCACACCGCATTATAAGCGTTTTGTTATAAGTCATGAACCAACTAGCCCAACAATATTCCCTTTTGCAATAAATAGTACTCGAGTCTATAAACATTGTCGCCCTATCGTCCTTTCTTCCCTTTGCACCGCTGGCTAGATATATATCAGCATCAGAGAGCGTATACTTCGGTACGCGCCAGTGGGCATCCCTTTTTTATTCACAATCCTCTCCACATTTGAAGCCACATACGAATCGCGAACGCAATACCTGTGTTCAATATATCTGTACGGGGAGCCGCCTTTAAGGCGAAATCCTTTGTTGCCTCTGCGTGGCATGCGCGGAAAATGTGACCACAAAACATCTTTCGCACGGTCACTTAAAGAAAAAAAACTCTGCCTCCACCGGCAATCGAACTAGTATCCCTCCATTCCCCAACCGAGTGCGCTCAAACCACCGTACTTCATAGCGGGCTCGTACAAAAGAGATTGTTATTCTTTTGCAGCTCGAGGATGAGAGTAGCAATGCACAATGGTGATTCAGTTAATTGAAATGGTTCTGTAAAGTGGCTTTTGCTGGCTTTTGCCATTTCTGCTCCAAAACCAACCTAAGCGCAGTCATGTAAATTTTCAAGACTTGTGCGATTATGTGCTGTAGCCTCCCAAACGCATATACTCATCTAAGAAAACCGCCGTTTGCAAAGACAGTGTTTCCTTAGGCCACAGTTGATCATTTAACTGATAATGCCGCAATAAAAAAAACCCTTTGGAACATGCCTTGTGCAGCCCTGAAATTGACTTGCAAAATTATGAAGATTAAAATTTTATTTGGGTTTGGCACAGTCTAACCGAATTGAACGTGCGAGTTATTTCGAGTGGGGATAGAAATTCATGGAGACGACGTGCAGGGAAAAACGTGACAGATTACAGCAATTCAACACGTGGGGTGATCGGCTTTGGCGATAGCGGCGAGTGTGCAGTA
Source organism: Amblyomma maculatum (assembly GCF_055883805.1). Taxonomy (NCBI): domain Eukaryota; kingdom Metazoa; phylum Arthropoda; class Arachnida; order Ixodida; family Ixodidae; genus Amblyomma; species Amblyomma maculatum. The sequence goes on from NC_139344.1 coordinate 387,140,991, forward strand.
AAATTGGGTTGTACGGCCTCAGGACAATGCGCATAATGTACCGCATGGTGCATCTGCTGTTCCTGTAAAAGAGTATTTATGTAATGCGATTGTGCATTGTTCGCTTAAGATAATTGTATGCACAGAAAGAGTTCAAACCGGAGTGACACTAATTCTTAGTAATGGGCTCTGTATTGCCTCTTGTTTATAGTTTTCTTATTTGCTATGTCCCCTCGGGCATCATACTTAATCGATGCATATTTTTTTGGTTATTTGTACATAGATTATGTACTGAACACACTGTTTCATTGTAATGAGTACCAGTTTGCAAAAAAAAAAAAAAAACACGACATCGACTAGGTTTCGTACTCGCTTACGGCGAAAAATCCCTGGGTCCTAATCCACTCCGCTCTGACGATTCTTTTCATTTTTTTTCCTCAGCTCGGCCGACGCTTCACGGAAAATCTGTGGTTGGGAGTCAACTTGTTAGGTAGACCTTTCGCTCTAAAAGGAGCTACATTGCTACGGCTTAGAGAACGTGTTAATTTTCTAGAGCCGCGAAAAATGATATTTAGAACACTCTTATATTTTATAAGTTTTGGGCCTGCAAACCAAGACTTTTGTTTAAGAAGGCAAGCGGGCGAATTCGCATTATTTTCTAGTTAATTGTGCGTTTCCCAAAACATTTTTTTTTTTCTAGCGTAGTTGTGATTTCAGTGTCCCTGCGAGCGAGTTGGCTCGTTGCACAGTTTTGGTACTTTACTTCTCCAGTTGCTGCGATTTAACATGGTCCGGATCTGGTTGGGCGTCCAGACGATCTTGGCAGTGCCGGACCCCATCTTCAATCCATGGACTTAGTCCTCCCTGGTGCTCTGATGCTCGGGATCGGATCGTGTTCATCCCTCGTAATCAGGCTTGTCAGACCGCTTCCCCAGTCCCTTACTGGAGAGAAAAACCAGAGGACTGCTCTTACATTTTCCTTACTTTCTTGTGGTCTTCTGGACTTTCCTTTGAAGCCCAAAAGTGTTGACAGTTACTCGAACGTCTTTAACACAGATCAAAGAGAAGTACTGCCGCAGCTTGTCTTTATATGTAGGCCTGGAAAGATCCTAAAGCCCAAAATAAATAGCCGTATAGCGCGCGGTTGTCAAATATTAACAAACAAGTAAAAGAGAAAAAATGAAAGTGAAGAAAGATCTTCGTGAAAGTAACGGTTGGTTTGGTTTGTGGGGTTTCACGTCCCAAAGCAACTTAGGCTATGAGAGACGCCGTAGTGAAGGACTCCGGAAATTTCGACCACCTGGGGTTCTTTAACGTGCACTAACAACGCACAGCACACGGGCGCCTTGCTTTTCGCCTCCATCGAAAAGCTGCCGCCGAGGCCGAGATTCGATCCCGCGTCCCTGGGAACAATAGTCGAGCACCGTAACCACTGCGCCACCCCAGCGGGGTGGCAAGAAAAAGGGGCCCATTATAAGCTCAAGACTAAAATGATGAATCTATAACGCAGATTATGCGCAAAAGATTAGGCAAATCTTTCGAAAAACCCTGGAGCCGGTATCTCTGAGAGCAGGGTATATGTAGAAGAAAAAACTGTCGCCGTGAGAAAAGCTATTTACGGATTGAGTATTATTTCATGCAAACAATAACGCTCGCTTAGGTATAGTGCAGCATCGAATTTTACATGACTTGGTGGTCGTTCACCTCTCTTCAAAGAGCGTAGAATGCAATTTTACTGCCTATTGTATGAAGAAAATCCCTTTTCTTTCGCCTGCTAGACCAAGAATGAATACCTATAGCCATAGAGTTAGAATATGTAACAAATGAGATGAGGCCTTTTGTTTGCTTGATTTTAGTTTTGGCATATATTATTCAGCAATTTTATGTTATGTGAGCTCATCGTGACTATTGCTTCATATTATTGCATGACAAGTGAATAAAACAGCGAACTAATCAATTGCCGGAACAATTCAAGCAAACAGCATTGCTCCTCGAGCTGTTTGCTATATATGCTGACTCAGAAAGTTGAGGGTTCACTTTACAATAATTTATCGGGAGAAAGCAGGGAGAGCCCCACAACTATGAAGTCTTTTCTAGCAAGCTCCCTGCTCTTGGCAGGTAAGAACCCATGACATCGATTCTTCCCTTCATACAGTGTAGACTGCTGGCAGCCATTTCCATGGGAGCGACTGCGCACAATTTTTTTATGCTATCGAAACCGTCTGAAGGAGGCTGCGAAACTTACACGCATGTGAAATGGCTCATCGTGATCATATGTTCACGCAGCTAATTCAGAAAGACTAGCTAGCATCGCTAGTTGCCGTAGTTGTTTGCAATATCTGCCACCGTGACTCGTCGCGTCGAAGATATCTCTATATCGGCCTTTGGAATACGGTCAGAAAATCTCGTTCAATGTTGACTGTTCAGCTCATTTTTTTTTTACAAAAGCAGGACCGCATTTTGTCGCTAGTAACCACTGCTAAAAGTGCTTTACCTGCTGTTGATGTCCACAACTCGGGGTGTTTTATAATATGTCAAGTACGGACAGAAAAATCTAGTTGCAAAATATTATACTAGACGTGGTGAATTATGCGTGGCTTGAGTAGTGGGTACCGAGAACAGTCGTGAAATCCTTCATGTCATGCCAGTGCACAGTGCCGAACATGTCGAAGCACATAAATGTTTTCTCACTTCCACACTGCTAGTAAACGCAATCAAGGGCTTTTATTTAGGCATGAATGCATAGAACACAACAGCACACAATACTTCACGCAATATTTTGTCAGTTTGGGGTAGTCATTATAAACACCATTGCCTAGAGCATAGAATGGCATCAGAAATTTGAAAAATATTCTGGTTCCTGCCGATAGACTCTACACAGCAGATGTCGAAGCACGCTAGGCGCTAAATACTGATAGTATTTGCCAATTGAATTAGCAGCCACGCCCATTGAGAACGGCAAAATGCCGCTGCTCGGTGCTTTTCCTGCTGTGTACTGAAACGTTGACGTTTTCTTTTCTGCCCATCTTTTCTAACGGGCCCTTTTCTGCTAATATATAACATTGTTATAAGTCTGCCGCGTTTTAGCAAAGCTGTCTGCAACACTGCCCAAGGCTGGTGCACGCCAAATTTGTTGTTCCTTTAGTGTAACTATCTAAATAACCTCTCAAACAAGATCATCAGAATGATCTACACCATGAAACAGTAACCGGTTAGACACCAGCGTTGAACGAACGACGACATGTATGTTAGCTTTTTACCCCCCCCCCCCCCCCGCGCTCCCCCCCCACCCCATTAAAGAAAAAAAAGAAAACACAACAACTCGCATGGTCTTTGACTTCGCCACGCCAGTAGAACGACTTCACAGCCAGTTGCGCGATGGCACTGCCACCGCTATGCACTCTATTCCGGCTGGCGGCTGCGTCGGTGTAGTGCATGGCGTACGCTCATGCCTGCAATGTCATACGAGTTTTGCGTGCGTGTATGCTGTCTTTGATGGACAAACGTGTTCACGTGAGGGGATCCTGTGCTCTAACATTTTGGCAGAGCACATAGTCATGGATTTTAATATGCACGAAAAGGAACGTAAGCATCATATGATGCATTCAAACGAGCACGTCGCTGTGGTCAGGAAGGTTTTTTGGCAAAAACAGCAAACGCGGCGGACAAGTGCGTCTTCAGCACTTCCTCATTCGCAGGTTCAGTTTAGTTTTGTGGGCTTCGCAGATCACGCTGCTATTATTCGCGTCACTAAGGCGCAGGAAAACGTTTTATATTTGGCGAGTTCAATTATGATCATTGCGCTTTCTTAGTAGCGTAATGTGCGCGCTCGTATTTTTGGAGCCATTTGTTCCGAGAAACCTATAGATTACTTATTCTGCAGCTCATTCCACAGCATTAGTGAACTGCATCATTTGACAAAGCTGCGAAAAATATTCTTACGGAAGCATCTCGCAAGAGTCAGATTATTCAAAGATGACCACTTTTATTCTTTCTTGAAAAAATAATATTGCGTTATTTAAGGCACTTCACTTTATGTTGTATTTGAGTGTGCCCAAGAAATATAAAATTGTTAATTCAGATATTTTGTCCTGCCTTGTATAATCAGAATAGACTGCCTCTTACCACTCGTTAGTTGAGGCTGAGTTCGAAATGTTCTGTTAACTGCGAAATAAACAGAGTAATAATTGCGCTAGCTTAGTGCTTGCGTCACCAGATGTATTTTCTCGTTCTGAGTCCAGATTAGTACGCAATCATAAAATAGTACTGAAACTAACTTTGTTATTTTTTTTTATATTTCTTACAGTGACGCTGTCCTGCAATGCAGCCGCGGTCAGAAGGAAGACTGATAGTTTCCGCACTAGTGCACTTCGCGGAGGCTCCTTCGGTATCCCCCCTGGTGGCAGTGCTTCAGGAGGAAGCGGCGGCTCGTTGAGTGGTTCTGTCAGTGGTGGCGGCTCGTTCGGCGTTGGCCAAGCAACTGGTAGCGGATACCTCGGTGCAACTCGCCAAGTTGATCCGTCGCAAGGCGCTCTGCCTGGAGCCTCTAGCGGCTCTTTGGGTTCTTTCGGCGGATCCTTTGGCGGTTCCTTTGGCGGTGCGGCAGGTGCCAGTTCGTCTGGTTCCACTAGTTTTGGTAGTTTTCCCTGGGGCAGTAACGGACAGGGCGCGAGTACTCAAGGCGCCGGTTTTGGCATTGGTGGTTCATCGGGAAGCTTTGGTGGCTCACTTGGTGGTTCGGGTGTCGCTCCCTCAATCGGAGTGAATGGACATTCTGGTAGTGGAGTGGGTAAAGGTGCCGGACCTTTCAGCGCTGGCCCTGCCAGTGGAGGTTTCGGTTTCAACTATGGCTCTGCGGGTGCAGGTGGATTTGGCGCACCAGGATTTGGAAGCTTTGGAGCTCACTGGGGAAGTCCTACAGGCAGTTTTTGGGGGACGTCATATGGACAGGATCCAAGCGGTGGATATGGCTTCTCCAATCCCGGTTGGTACGGCAACATGTATGGCTACGGCAGTGGTTTTGGAGGTGGATTAGATAGTAACTTTAGAGGAAACTATGGCAGCAGCTTTGGCAGCGGCTATGGAAGCAACTTCGGATACGGCATTCCTTATGGTGGGAGCAGCTTCAGATTTGGCGGTCCTATTTCTGGTGGGAACTTCGGCAGGGACTTCGGATTTGGCGGTTATTCTACTGGTGGGAAATTCGGCAACGGCAATGGATTTGGTCTTCCTTCAGCTGGTGGGAGCTTTGGCAGCGGCTATGGCAGCGGTTTCGAATTTGGCGGCTCATATGGCAACAAAGGCAATGGAGGCGCCTTCCAATTTGGTGGTCCTTCTCGCTGGAACTCCGGCTCATTTGGCGGCCACTCAGGCGCAACGCTTGGATCAAACGGAAATCAAAATGGCCAAGACTCTGCATTGAAAGAAAATGGTGCCGTTGCACCAGCTGCCAGGTAAGCACAATGAACCAGTCAACTAACGGGAGTTAGAGTATAAAGTACAAAAGAAAGCCTGTTTTTTGTGCGAGAAAAAGTTTTCAAAAGAACTGTTCGAAGCCTGATTCTTTGCTAAATAAAATTTCTCTATAGAGAAAGAAAACTCAAAATTCTTACTCAATATATAATATGCTTTCACCCGAAATTTAGAGAGCCGTTAAAACCAAACATTTCCAATGTAACTATCCCACCTTTGATTCTTTGATATGTAGGGTTAAATGCGCGCTCGAAGCATATGCGTTCTTGAGCTCTCTACCATCAGCTGTTTGCGGTAATTTTAGACCAGAGTGGGGCTGATCAAAGACGTTATCCTTCATGTAGAAAGATAAAAAACCTTGCCTACATCACTCTTTTATAGCATTATATTAGTTTAAAAATGGATCATTGGTTATCTGTGTATCTGTGAAAGTCGAACGTTTTAATAAAATGAATTGCAGGGAAATGAGGGGTGCTTCTGTATCACCGCTATACTATTTGGATAATTTATCCTAGTGTAAAAAAAGTGGCCAAAATTCTTAGAGAGAATTCTCAGCCCGCAAGCAAGGCCATTGAAAAAATATACATGAGAACATCACTACTCTAGAAACATTCCTTTGTGGATCCGAAATGTTTTGGGGACACGTCCCAACTAATTTTTATCGATTAACTGGAGTGGCATTTTGCGCATAAATGATCATATCGTTACCCGTGTCCTTATTTTGAAGCTGCAGTATTCGATTGGCTGTATTTTGCTTGCCTTTCATCCTTTATTTGCGATTAATTTCATCCGAAACTCTATCAGCTACGTTATTTCTCAAGCACCAACCTTCAGCAGCATCTAGTCACAATTCTGCTGACAATCGGAGTTGGATAGTTATAGCACATCGCGATACGCGATCCTATACCGGTATCTGCTATCACGCGTTCCACTGCTTATATGAGCTAGTCTTGTGGGTCCAGAGGGCGCAACATGCTTGACGGCGGCGCATGTCTGAGACGTCGAGAAAAGTCAGGGTGCGCTCATTGACGGCACACGGTGGCGGTAAACGCTAGTAGATCACGTTATGCTAATTATCGGTTTACTCCGACCAGCGGAACATTATCCCCCCTTCTTGGAATCAGTGGTTAGCTCCACTTATGTATCCAATGTGATATACAGGGTAACCTTTTCAATATTTTCGGATATGTACCTTGACAAGTGAAGGGATATGTCGCTGCTTTCTGAGCAGGAAGAGTTTACAGCAAGACGGACATTATGCACGTGATAGAGGCACTCATTCAGGCAAGAATTTTACACTTTGAAGAGCAAATAAATTCTGTTGCTTTTGATTTTAGATATAGAGATAAAGATATCAGTATAGAGAGGCAAGCAAGTTTGTAATGGGCAATGTGGTTTGTTGTATTCTGCTTCACGCTCTCGTTATACCATAAAAAAAAAAAGATTCTGCTGCGCTGTTGTAGCATCACTGAATGTATAATGACTCTTACAGTACAAATAGCAAGTTTGTATTTAGTGCATTATGAACGCACAAGACAGCGTTTTTAAAACCAGGTCAGCGAAAGAACGACTGTTGGCGTTTCATCTTTTGAACTCCATTGGCAATAGGAGAATTTTCGAAACTGTGTTCATGTTTCATAGTGGCCGCTCTCAATTTAGCAACAAAATCTCGCTCCGTATTGTAGAAATAAAAGGTGAATAATTATTTCCGGTAACCATTTGCTCTATTTACAGGCTTTGCGTCTGCAATATGTCAGCCTTCCTGTCCATACACCGTGCAGCACACAAGCGCAGCGATGTATCTGCAGGTCATTTTTAAAACACATACCTATAAACAGCAGAACAAATTACCTTTCGTACGTCGTGTGACCGCGTGTGCATGTATGGACTTTAGACGAAATAAGCTGTCTGCAAGGCAAATTCCTCTCCCATCATTTTCTACCAATTCGCTTCTGCCTAAAGTGGCACTTATTTTCTTGACATTTTGGATTCAAATTGCATTTGTCGCTTCAAGATATTATGTCTCAACTCGACAGAATAATCTTTTGGGCATGTTGTAATTCTCGGTAACACAAACATGCTTTATTTCCAGACGATCCGAAACTACCAGCCAGTGATGCGCGCTGCTGCCATTTCAGACAGCGCGACACCCAAGGTTGGTTGGCGAGTCGACATCAGTCGTGGTAGCAACACTGTGCGCAAGTTTTTTAAATTTCTGTTATGTAAACCTCGCTGTCCTGGCTAGGTTGAAGAGCACCATGTTGCGTTTCTGTGAAATTTTAACATCCCTTTCAAACATTGTTCATAATAAAGGGGGTGATTATAAAATTTTCTGCAATCTTCGAAAGTGCTTAATCAATAAAACTAGAAAACAAAATTATAATTTTGTCCAGTGCTTCAATTTGCGCATTTTCATTTTTGCACTTGCACAAAGCCTTTTTGAATTTACGAAATGCTGGGTTTGGATATCTTGTATAAAAGTGGAAGCTGCTACATTGCACTACGATGTTATCCTACATATTCATAATATTTTGCTTCAGGTAAAATAGTTTTATAATTTTTTTGTTATCTTATAGGTGGTGCAACATTGCCCTCCGTGAATGTTTGTTAATCACGAAACTAAAACTGGCTGAAGCTATCTTTCCTTTCTACGCTCAAGTTAAAGCAACATCATGAACACAAAAAATATCGCATTTTATGGTTTGCCATAAACACTTATATAAAATATCGAAAATGCTGAAAAAGCATAAAACGTGCAACTTTCCTGTTTAACTGGGCTGAAACACAAGACGAGAAAGCAGCCTCTGAAAAGAAACGTGTAAAATGTTTTCTTGACGTAAAGAAACACTCACTCAGAAGGTTGCGGAATATAAAACTAGATCCTTTCACAAAACGATACGATGCAAAAAGCATCTCTGAAGTGCCCCACATTCCAACCTCACTGTCGACTCCTAAAATAAAAAAGAAAGTAGATTTTGAGTTCATTTATTAGATGGTTTCAAGGATCTACGAATAAGATTTTTACGAGTCCCTCCTCAACATAATTAATGTAAAATATGCGCGCGTAATCTCTAAGGCGAAAACTTTATATATTACGCGCTACATTGATGTGGTAGAGCATTACGTTTAACATATATTTGACTCAGCGGTTGCTTGGTGCCCGCGATTGACTTATTGACCTAGTGCGCTATATTTTGAGGAATTAATCCAAACAATTGCCGCTATGCATCAATGGCCACAGACTGATTAAAATTACCGACGCCGTCTAGGAAATGAGAAAAAAATAGAAGACGCGGTGAGTTAATGGTCTGCAACGGCCACACGCTCCACGGCTTGCGTAATAAAGCTAGGTGTTCCGTTTCGCAGAGTTTTTATATCTTTTACCATAGCAAAAAAGAAAATATTGTACGCCGAAAACGCACAGTTGCACTTTTAAAAGTAATTTTAAACTTTGTCTCATAAAAGAGAGTTTATCTAGGCACAAAATGATGATCTCACTTAAGATAGGTGTAAAAAGTATAAAATTGCATTCATGGCCCATACTGGGCGTTTTGTTGCTATATTCCTGAAAGCTAGACCGTACTTATTTAGTGAAGGCATCGCAAACAGCAGACATAAATCGCATCATTAGCTATCATTCCACCAAAAGTGAAGCAGCTGGCTGCGCCTCTGTGGAATTTTTTTTAATCAAACAAATGATTTCTGTGATTTCAGCGCCGAAGCCTGGGGAATTTAGGTTTGGGTACATAGCGAAACACATTTGGCGGGAACACGGCTTCGCCTCGTCCTGCACCAACAGGGCTCCATTGCGTTCGACCCTGCCAGTAATGACTGCTTGTTAAGAAAACAGCGCAAAAACGACAACCACAGGAAAAGCCCCGACAGAAAAAAAAAAAAAAAAGAAGACATGGCCGATAGCACGAATTGGCCGATAGCTCTGACTGTGAGGTACGCAAGCTTTTGGCTGCTGGCTTCCCTTGCTCGGTCATCACGGCTATTGCTGAGACATTCCTAAGGAAGCATGGATCCCGTCAAAAGGCGGCTGCTTCTGAACGCGCGAAAGCCAAACTAGAGGTGATGCCTTATGTTCATAAGGTGTTGCATAACCTCAAAAAAGTGGCCAGCATGCACGTTGCGCCGTTCGTTTTCTGCGCGCCAAGCAAGTTGGCTGAGCTGTCACCCGCATCTGCGGTGACGGCGAGCCCGGCTGCAAAAAGCAGTATGAAGAAGCCTTTGTTAGATCTGCATAGGAGTGGTATACATGACCCCTTGTCCTGCGCAAAACGCTATGTTGGGCAGGGAGGGCGTTGCCTCAATGACCATTTAAAGGACCACTCTCAAACCTTAGTGAAACAAGTTAAGCTCGCGAACTTAGTGAAGCATGTTATGGCATGCAAGTGCGTACCCGGCTTTGACGAGCCAAAGATTTTAGGCAAGGAGGTTTAGCACAAAAGCGAGAGTTTTGCTTGAAGCTGTCCACATCGAGAAAAAAGCAGACGATTGCTTTCGCGATCCCCCTATAAGCTTGTAATCAACTGAGCGCGGTTTTCTGGAAAATTTTCCATAACATATTTTACAAGGTCTTCCGTGCCTGCTCGTATGTCATGCACGGTTTTTTAATATCAGTTTACCTTCATTGTTGTAGATTAGAAGCATTAATTTTGTTTGGCCGAGGTCATTAAAACTTTTGTATGCAGGAAATGCTTTCATATAAAAAACTCTGGCTACCACTGTCTGAACCTGAGCAAGAATCTGAGGAGTTCAACCTGAAGAACAGAGAGCCAAACATATCCGAAATAGTTGAAACTTCCCCAGCCATATGGTAGGCTAGATAACACAATGTTTATCATAATAGCAGCCTGTATTGCAATTCAAACCACTAAAAATGCACACTGAGCACCTTTATTTTCCTATATTCTCAACACTTGTTTAACGCCGCATCCGCTCGAGCTGCTGGTTGCAAGTTGTCCCCTTACTCGTCTTTAATTCCATCGTCCTGCGCTCCCAAATGCTCCATGCTAACTAAGCTGTCACCTTGGCCATGCGATTCAGTGGTTTCATTTCCCAGTAGCCGTTGCCTCTAGCTCGGTGTCTCGTGCAATCGTAGCTGAAAGTGACACGGCGGCCGAACATCATAAAGCTTTTTAAAAGTGAGCTGGTGACGTGGTGCGTTGGATAATGCGAACATAGATGGACTTAGGACGCCTTGTCTACACCTCCCACTACGGAAAACAAACGCGGATTAGCACGGCTGCACGCGAAGCACGAAAAGAAGGAAAATAATCTTAGGCCCACTGTCCACCTACGAAAAGGGTACGCGATAGCAGACGATCCTCGAGTAGCGACAACTGCTAGCATAGAAAACGCGCCCTCTAACTAAAGGGGAACAAACCGGTGGCCTACAGATGTGATTTAACCTGCCAATGAGTGAATGTGGATACCATAATCTACTGCCATATCACACTGGGCGCCCTTTTCCTGACTGAATATGAAGCTTAGACTTGGCCTCGTAAAATGCATAGACTTGAATTGTTTTGCCGCTGTCTGCGCACAGTAAAGCGCGCATAGATGAACCAAAACGAACTGGACCATATTATAAAGGAAAATATACCTAGATTTGCTTATATACTGTCGTCTAAAAATTTAATGCTTGCTGATTTTTCTTATTGCGTTACAAATAAGTACTCGCTACCACGAAAAGCATTTGCCATCCATCACGTTTTTTTCCTTTTGTAGCTTAGGAGCAGGAAAGACGAAATACTTACAGTGAAAGGCTGTAAATTTACAACCATACACTACGTTATAACAGGACACTCTGATCAGTGAAATCGATCGCCATTATATTAGTCAGGCAGGTCCCTTGCTCTGCCCCTCTGGCATTCCCCGACGAAGCTCGACCACACTTGGCATATCTTGATTATTAGGAATTTATTTACATGTTGCGCGCATATGACACGTATCACTCGGAGTGCGGCCTCTCCGCACGACACTCCGGTTCAGTCCCTTCTGTCCTCTCCTCTCGTCGTTGCGCCCACCGTGCTGCCTCCGATCCTTCTCTCCCTCCGAGAGTCCTCCTTGCCAGGTCCACGGCTGTCTTGGCGTCCCAAGCTCCCGACACCTCGGAGGTTCGAACGCTTCCGAGAAGCCGGCGACCGTTGCAGGCTCCCGCTCCCAGCCGCGGGCAGCGGCCAGCTCAGATGACACGGGCAGTGCGCCCTGCGGGAGCCCATAAATTTCTTCTCCTTGTCGTCCTCCCGGCGCCGGTTCTCGGGTCTTCACCACCGCTTCAGAAGGAAGGCTGCCCTGGTTTCGGGAATGTCAGTCCGCCAACGCTTCGCGGAACGCACGGCACACACAAACACACGAAACCGGACCGTTCGTTCTCCCGGTGCTTGCGCCAACACACAGCGCGCACGACAGCCCCATCGCCACTGTGATGCATGACTTTTTGGAATGCAGCACACTTCTAGAGCTCGACACCACTCGCGCTAAACTGAAACAGGCAGATGCCTCGCAACTCCATATTCAGTACACCATGGCAAACCAAAATACAACATATACACAAAATTAAGGACCCCCTCCCGCCCGTGCCATATACACCCGAGGCTATGGAGCTGATGCTACAAACCGCGACAATGCGTCAGCATTGGCGTTGAGTGATCCCGCTTTATGAACAATCACCAAATTAAATCTCTGCAGTGCCAGTGCCCAACGCATTAGGCGGGCGCTCTGAGGGGAAGTCAGAGTGAGAAACTTTAATGGATTGTGATCAGTGTTTACAGTAATTTCGGCTCCAAACAACCACGTCTCCATACGCTGGAGAGCCCAGATGATCGCATAGGCTTCACGCTCAATTGTGGCCCAGCGACGCTGAGTCGGGCTCAGCTTTTTGCTCAGAAAGGCCACTGGACGCTCTCGACCCTCGGCGTCGATCTGCGACAGGCAGGCGCCTACTGCGAACTCCGAAGCGTCTGTAGCGAGTACATATCCTTTGTCTGAATCAGGGGCAAATAATACAGGTGCCTCCGCAAGACACTGTCTGACCCGCTCAAACGCTCGATTCGCCTCTTCTGTCCAGGGTATTACGCTAGGCACTCTACGGTTTGTCATATCTGTGAGGGGCAAGACCACCGTGGAATAACCCGGTACATAATCCCGGTAGTAATTGGCCAACCCCAGGAAACTCCGCAACTCTCTTTTAGTGGTCGGTTTGGGGCACTCTTGTAGGGCACCCACTCGTGCAGGATCAGGAGCGTGTTTACCAGAGCCTACAATGTGTCCCAAGTACTTCACCTCATGCTGCGCAAACCTGCATTTTGCCGCGTTTGCCGTGAACCCTGCCGCGAAAATGGCCGACAGCACTTTCGACAGGTGCTCTAGGTGATCCTCCCATGTCTCTGAATGTACCGCCACATCATCGATGTACGCGCACGCGTATTCCTGGTGTGGCGTGAGGATCTCGTTCATGATTCGTTGGAAAGTCGCAGCCGAATTCCTGAGACCATACGGCATCAGTCTCCACGCATATTGTCCCCGGTGAGTCACAAACGTCGTGTACTCTTGGGCAACCGGATCGAGCGGTATTTGCCAGTAACCTCGCAGCATGTCAATCACTGATATATAGTTTGACCCGGCCACTTGATACAACAACTCAGTTGCTCTTCCCATAGGAAACGCATCCTGTTCGGTCACAGAGTTTAATCGGCGATAATCAACGCACAGTCGCACGCCGCCGTCCCTTTTCGCAACGCACACGATCGGATGTGCAAACCCACTCTCAGTTGGATAGATCAGACCCCATTCCGTTAACTTCCTGTCCTGTCTCTCAACCTCATCTCGAAGCGTCAAAGAGACGCGGTATGCATGAGCCCGCTTCGGCTCACCACCGCCTTTCAGACGAATCCTGTGCATTCCCACTGTGCATCTCCCAGGCGTTTCAGAGAACGTGTCGCTATGCTGCTCCACGAGCGTCCGGAGCTCACTCTTCTGCTCTTCACTAAGGTGATCTACTGCGAGCGTAACCCGCGAACGGGCGAAGTGGGACAAAGCTGGCAATGACGGGATTTCACCGAATGCCTCGTCCTCTTCGAAAATGACGCCCACTGCGTTCACCCGCGTTACAAACGGTCGGAGCCGATTCGCATGGATACTCCTCCTAGACCCATCCTCGGTTTGCACGAGATAACTGTGAGGTCTCTCTTTACGTACGACACTTGCGGGTCCTACCCACTTCGCTGCGAATTTGCCAGCGTTGTCTGATCCCTGAATGAGAACTGTTTCGCCCTCCTGGAAATGTTTTTGCTTGGCCCTTCTGTTGTAATTTGTTGCGTACTTTGACTGCGTCAGGTGGGCTGTTACAGTGGCTCGTTCGTTCGCCGCCGCCAATTTATCCCTTAACCCGCGAAGATACTGCTCCCCAGGAGTGTTGAGGCCATCCGGTACTGCCCATTCTCCTGACCAGGTCTTCTGAAGGATAGTTAGCGGTCCGATAGGTACACGGCCATACATCATTTCAAACGGACTCTCTCCCGTTGTAGCATTCGGGACTTCCCGGTATGCCCAAAGCAGGAAAGGCACGTGCCGATCCCAGTCACTACCATGGTTCTGAATTACATCAAACAACATACTCTTGAACGTGCCGTTAAACCTTTCGACAATGCCATTACTTTGTGGGTGTTCCGGCGTCGAGAATCGCGGTGTCGCCCCCATTCTCGCTAGGAACTCCTGCGTGAGGCGTGCCGTGAAATTGGTCCCTTGATCGGAACACACTGTTTCCGGCACCCCCATTCGCGAAAAGATGTCGAGCAGGGCGTCACAGGTCGTCTTTGCAGTGAGCGAACGCAAACACACCACCTCAGGCCATCGGGTGCAGAGATCGATTACGCATAGTGCATACCGATGGCCCCTTGCAGAAGGCGGTTTGATTGGCCCAATACAGTCAATATTAATGACCTGGAATGGCGTGTCAGGCCGAGTAATTGGCACGATCGGTACTCTGTCACTTGTTCTCACCCGGGATTTCATCTGACATCCTTTGCAGCTTTGGCAGTAACGTTTTATGTCCGCAGTAATCCCGGGCCAGTAAAAGGCACCCTTAACCCTCTGAAGAGTCTTCCTCTCACCTAGGTGACCAGCCCACTCAGAGTCATGGGCAAGCCTCATCACCTCCGAACGGCGCGACTTTGGCAGTACAAGCTGCAAACAAGGGCGACCCATGACCTCATCTTTGTGATAAAGTAAACCGTCCTTCTCCACCATTCCATGGCTACCCACTCCGGCCTGCTCCCATGCATCCCTCAGCGTAGAATCGTCCATTTGCGTACGGCGAAATGCTTCATGTTCGGTAGCACCTGCGCGCTCACCGTCTCCCACCTCGTCGCCGTCACTGTGCGGTCTACTGGTCGTAGTGACAGCCGCGGTCACTGCCGCATCTCCGCGCACTCCATCCTCGCTTCCGCTCTCTAGCGCTGCATCAGCCGCTGTCACCGCAGGTGTCTCTTCCAGCAACTGTGCGTGCGTGTCCGGCGTGATAAGTGCATTTATCCCTGGGGCCAATTTATCTGTCGCGGCACAAAGAATTTCGGTGCCAGCCGTAGCTGCACCGACGTACTTAGGCGTACCCAATAGCTTCAAGGGCACATACACCAACTCTGCCAGCACTTGCTCCCCAAATGCACCAGTTAATTTTATTTTTGAGCCTGTAAGTGGTTCATGGTCTCCCAGAATGGATCGTCTGATTACACTAATCTCTGCTCCTGAATCCAAATGCCCCACAAATTCGGCCTTCCCGCTACCTAACATGACCGTATTGAGGGGGCGGAACGGGCGTTCCCCACCGTTTACGTTTTCATTTCCGAAGTTAGCACCCGCAACACGAGCCACTAAGCCTCCTTCATCTGTGTTCGTTTGCACGAGGTTCACCTGTGCTGACCGCCGTTTCGGACACTCACGGGCTAGATGATCAGGGAGGCCACATTCGTAGCATTGCCTACGTGCCCTGGCATATGGAGCCGATCGTCCGGCCTCGTCATAGCGCGTCCTAGCCGAGTCAGTTGTTTTTCTCTCTCTCCTTACCGGGCTCGCTGTACCACCCACCGATTCTCATGTGCTCCTATTAGAGTCTTTAGCGATCTGGCTTTCATCAAATTGTTCCGCGAGGTTGGCCACTTCATCCGGGCGCATTGCCTTCCCTGTAGTCTCATTTTGAACAACAAAGGCCCGGGCATCGGGACTTAACATCTCCTTCAATTTGTCTACCACTACGAGCTCTTGCAGCTCTTCCAGGGAAGTAACGTTATAACTGTTGCAATAATAGGCAAAATAATTTTGCAGTCGCGTTGCGAACTGGTCCCATGATTCATTTGAACCCTTTTTTGAGTAGTTAAAAAATCGCCTGTATTCAGCTGACGACAGCCTGAGCACTTTGAGAATCGCTTCTTTGAGCGCTGCGTAATCCCTGCGCTTCTCCGCCGAGAGCCGACCGAGCAGTCCCCTAGCCTTTTCGTTCAGTCTGGGCAGTACTAAGCCCGCTCTCCATTCAATTGGGACGCTGTAGGCATCCAGCGTTGCTTCAATGTCCTCAAACCAGCCTGGGACAAGCGCCTCTTCCGCTGGCATGTCTAACAGCACTCCCTTCAGCATGTTTGTGTATTTTAGCCTCCTATCTTCCTCCGCGCTCAGAGGCGCCCTCAGCGCAGCACCGGCACTGCCGTTGTTAGACAGTCTTGCGTGCTCTAATTCTGTTTCCGCAATTTTTAATTTCATTTGTAACAATGCCATCTGGTCAGCGACGGAAACTACTGACCCTTCGCTGACGCTTCGCACCTCGGCAGTCGACACCAGCTCCATCTGCCTCTCCCCCTCTTCGCTTCGGGCCCCTACTTCGGCCTCGCGACTCCGCAAGTTATATCCCGTGGTTGCCATGATGCCCTCGAAACAGGAGCCAACAAGACACCCACCTGTCCAGACTTGCGCTGCAGGAGAAGACTGCAAATTCCTCGACGCTCCCGGTGCGCGCTCAGCGCTCAGCCGTGGGCCCACATCCTCCGTCCGGTTCCCGGTCGGTTCCGCTTGACGTCGGAGATCCTGTCGGCTGCGTCAGTCAGGCAGGTCCCTTGCTCTGCCCCTCTGGCATTCCCCGACGAAGCTCGACCACACTTGGCATATCTTGATTATTAGGAATTTATTTACATGTTGCGCGCATATGACACGTATCACTCGGAGTGCGGCCTCTCCGCACGACACTCCGGTTCAGTCCCTTCTGTCCTCTCCTCTCGTCGTTGCGCCCACCGTGCTGCCTCCGATCCTTCTCTCCCTCCGAGAGTCCTCCTTGCCAGGTCCACGGCTGTCTTGGCGTCCCAAGCTCCCGACACCTCGGAGGTTCGAACGCTTCCGAGAAGCCGGCGACCGTTGCAGGCTCCCGCTCCCAGCCGCGGGCAGCGGCCAGCTCAGATGACACGGGCAGTGCGCCCTGCGGGAGCCCATAAATTTCTTCTCCTTGTCGTCCTCCCGGCGCCGGTTTTCGGGTCTTCACCACCGCTTCAGAAGGAAGGCTGCCCTGGTTTCGGGAATGTCAGTCCGCCAACGCTTCGCGGAACGCACGGCACACACAAACACACGAAACCGGACCGTTCGTTCTCCCGGTGCTTGCGCCAACACACAGCGCGCACGACAGCCCCATCGCCACTGTGATGCATGACTTTTTGGAATGCAGCACACTTCTAGAGCTCGACACCACTCGCGCTAAACTGAAACAGGCAGATGCCTCGCAACTCCATATTCAGTACACCATGGCAAACCAAAATACAACATATACACAAAATTAAGGACCCCCTCCCGCCCGTGCCATATACACCCGAGGCTATGGAGCTGATGCTACAAACCGCGACAATGCGTCAGCATTGGCGTTGAGTGATCCCGCTTTATGAACAATCACCAAATTAAATATCTGCAGTGCCAGTGCCCAATGCATTAGGCGGGCGCTCTGAGGGGAAGTCAGAGTGAGAAACTTTAATGGATTGTGATCAGTGTTTACAGTAATTTCGGCTCCAAACAACCACGTCTCCATACGCTGGAGAGCCCAGATGATCGCATAGGCTTCACGCTCAATTGTGGCCCAGCGACGCTGAGTCGGGCTCAGCTTTTTGCTCAGAAAGGCCACTGGACGCTCTCGACCCTCGGCGTCGATCTGCGACAGGCAGGCGCCTACTGCGAACTCCGAAGCGTCTGTAGCGAGTACATATCCTTTGTCTGAATCAGGGGCAAATAATACAGGTGCCTCCGCAAGACACTGTCTGACCCGCTCAAACGCTCGATTCGCCTCTTCTGTCCAGGGTATTACGCTAGGCACTCTACGGTTTGTCATATCTGTGAGGGGCAAGACCACCGTGGAATAACCCGGTACATAATCCCGGTAGTAATTGGCCAACCCCAGGAAACTCCGCAACTCTCTTTTAGTGGTCGGTTTGGGGCACTCTTGTAGGGCAACCACTCGTTCAGGATCAGGAGCGTGTTTACCAGAGCCTACAACCGGACCGTTCGTTCTCCCGGTGCTTGCGCCAACACACAGCGCGCACGACAATATTCATCAGAATTGAAGAAGCAGGCTCAGGGCGCATAGGCAAACCAAGTCATTTTATAATAACTTTGCTTTTCTCCACATTCTCAGTCGTCACGCTTTGTACACTCACCATGAATTCATTTGTAATGCATATATTGTCGCATAATTGTAAACATCGCGCGTAACTGTTTTTTACCCTGCCGAGGTGCTGTATACAGATGTCTTCAAATTGTATGATGACTCAATAAACGTATGCTAGGAAACACGCTGTAACCTATGTAATTTATAAGCTTAATGAGAGAGAAGTCTTTTGACGGCGCTGGCACTCGATCATGTTTGTAAGAAAAAAAAAAAGAGAGCGACTTTTTTACTTTTACCCCAAATCCTTTTCGTAAAAATGCAAACCTCAGTGGAAACGAAAGGGTAACACAGAGGACGCCTCCGTTTTTTTTTTCTCAGCATTAGCACTGTTGTTTCGTGAAAACAGCATACAAAAATTTGCCGCAGTAACATAAAGCTATTGTGAACGAACTACACTCACGCCATGCAAAGAAAAGAAACGCGCAGTTAAGACTGGAGGTGAAAGCTGTAAGGGGCACGAGGCAAATAGCAAGAAGTTAGGGATTATTGTTAAGCACAAGAGTAAATCCTTATCGATGGTGGCGGCCTTTGTGCGTACTGAACATAGGGGTCGAGAAGAAGAAACAATCAAAGAAATCTGGAAGAAAATAGTTTACTCTTTCTTGGTTCCTCCAGAGCTAGCTGTGAACTGTGGACACAAAAACGCAGCGCAGAAAAAAACCACATGCAGAAAATTAATAAACCGTCATGGAAAGAGACAATGGCACAACAACTGCTCAGGGAATAAACAGCGAGCTCCAAAAGAGCAGAGGACAATACAGCTCAATGGAGTACTGCACGACGACCGCAGAGTGCAGGAAAAAAACAGCAATGCAAAAAGAACTTGCAGTGCTTTACAGTGCAGTGCTGCGGGAGGAACTAAATATCATGATTTAAACAGTATCCAGCAGCGGCGGTGTTACTCCCACCCATACAGCAGCGGCGATTTTCGGTTAGGTTAGGTTATGCTCTATGGAACGGTACTTGTTAAATATCCAGTCGTTTGTAATATATAGGCATACCTTTTTTCTTCGAATTGCCTGCAGAGTTTGCATTATATTGTGAACTTACTTGTGCAAAGAATCATTGTGATAACGTACATTTAGGTACCATCTACTAGCTCGGGTGATACGAACAGTTAATGCGTCATCACAGATTTCTCTGTGACTGCGAATATGCGACAGTAGTAAAAACCAGGCATTGCGCTGCCATGTTAGGGAAAATGAGTTTACTAACTTCAATTCATAAGGCTCTTTACAAACAAAAAAAATAGAAAAGAAAGAAATTTTAGTGTGTACAGATCAGTCCCTATGCTGTTTGATCTATGCTGTTATTTTAGAGCGCCAAACCGAAGCACATATGCGCTAAATGCAACCACTGAATTCGGAAGCGCGAAACAGCGTTGCGCGCAATTAGCCAATTATAGGAGCACCTATGTGTGTTGCCAACAATATGATTAAGAGAGTGAATTCTTTTACGAAACAATTTGAAAACAATCATAAGGTAAGAAAAATGAATGAATGAATGAATGAATGAATGAATGAATGAATGAATGAATGAATGAATGAATGAATGAATGAGGCCTTCATTTAAATGAAGGAAAAAAATGATTTTTGCGAAGATCTAAAGAGGTAATTCCTGATCAAATCGGCTTTTGTTGTCCCAGCGAATTGCACTTTGGGTGTCATGAAGCGATCCTGATCATAAATGCAAGATGCTGGGCTAGTTGGTACTGCATAATGAAATAAAACAACGCCCCTGTCCGTGTTTCTTTCCTCATCCTATAGACGTTTAACGCGGCTTCTTTTGGAGCTACATACATACAACATTTCTTCGAACCTACACCCAGTTTTCGAGGTCGAAAACAAGAATGAGGAAATTCATACGGAAATTTTCTCGGGCACAACATACGTAACCTACAACAAAATTGTTTGCATGGAACGTATGCAAACGTGATGTATGCTTAATCTAGCCTTAGGAGGTCAACTATTGCTTATTAGAACAACTGGAGGTATCACAATGTACAGACCAACTGAAGTCTCCGCTTAACTGATCCTGAACCTAGACTGGATCAAAGTGTGGAGGCTTAGTGTGGGGAATGAGGGGAGAGTCCTGCTCTTCACACACCGTTTGGGCACCCCTTCGGTTTTTTTTTTTTTTTTTCGGGGGGAACACCATACTCCGACTGCAACTTCATTTTGAGCCATAACTTTTTGTTTTGGCGCAAACACGTAGTATTAAAGATAAATTCGTAACTGTAAATATGCTCTCTTCATATCTTACTGCAGCAGTGTCTTCGCTCGCATAAAGCCCATGCATCTGCAGCAAGTTTTAGGATCCGCTTCATGACCTGCTAAATGTCATCTACAAGCTTTCCAAATATCTACGATTGCCAAAACAAGCTGCCCAGGCGACCGCAGTAACCGCATGGGCTTTTAAGTTCTTGAGATGCCGGATAGAATTCGCCAGTTAAAGCTTCATCGTATATTGGAGCTGGAGTTGGAGTTGGAGTTAATTTCTTTCTTTCTGCAAGAAAGGGGAAGCCAAGGCAAAAGGCGACAAGCCTGACTGGGCCTTGGCTCCCAAAACAGACCACAGCAGACAACAGCACACACCTCTAGTGTATATAAAATATAAAAAAGCATTATGCAACGCTTACATACGATATATAAAAGGTGTCAATACACGCAGTATTCATTAGATATTCAAATCAACAAATCATGCACTCAATAACATATTTACACAAAAACGATTGCATATGAGAAAACTACAGTGACTACCATTCATGAAACTATAGGGGATATACATTTACACGTTTTTTTTTTTTTTTTACGTTCTTCTTAAATACCCTAGGTGCCAATGAAAATTCCACATTTGGTAGTGTGTTGTTGATAAAGGGTGGCACCTGAAAAGTTAATTTCTGTTTTCCATAGTTGGTTGAAGTAATAGGTACAAGTTTTTTTGTGTTCGCAGATCATACGTTACTGTAGATCTATCAGGTAGAGTAGTATACAGCCTATTATAGTGAATATACTGCAGTAGACGAAAGTAGTAAATCTGATTAGCTTCTAAAATGGCGTATTTTTTAAACAAGAATTCTGTACGCAAGTCGCGCGGTATACCGTAATAACCTTCAATAGCTCGAAGGGCTTTTTTTTTTTTTTGGAGAACAAGCAACTTATTAATATTTGTAGAAGTAGTGGTTCCCCATATGAGAATACAGTATGTTAGTTTGAAATAAAATAAGAGCATAATAAATTGAAATCTTTAACGAAACGGATATCAAATTAGAAATTCTGTAAAGACATGCTACAATTCTGCTCAAGTATTTTACTAAATTAAAAATGTGCGTATTGTGCGTATCCAAACGCCTAGAAACTTGTGATTCGTAACTTGCTTTATAAGGTTACCGTTATTTTTAATTACTATACTACATTGAAGGGTGGTGTTGATTGCCCTAAATATGATGTAGGTAGATTTATTAGGATTCAAACTGAGTTTATCATCAACCAGATCTATAAATTGTTTAAACATTCATTGACCGTAATTTCTAATTTAGAAAAGGCACAGTCGGTAAAAAAAATATATATATATATTGGTATCATCCGCGTATATGATCAAATCAGGTGCGTTAGGACTATTTGTGGTATCATTAATATACACTATAAATAACAGTGGTCCCAAAATTGATTCTTGAGGAACACCTTGCCGTATACCCATGTTAGTAGAGCAGCAGTTATTAACTCGTACAAACTGTAGCCTGTTCCACAGATAACTTCTTAATAAATATAGTGGCACGCCACGGACTTCATAATCAACCAATTTACTTAATAAAATATCATGTTGTACACAATGAAAGGCTTTTCGAAGATCCAGGAATAAACCAAGGGTATATTGCCGACGTTCAATGTTATCAATTATTTTTTCTTTTATGGTTAGCAATGCTTGTTCAGCGCACCTTCGCTTCACAAACCCATACTAAAAGCTAGATATAATGCTGTACTTGTGAAAGAATGTTTCGATCCTAGTATTTATTACTCCCTCGAACACTTTGGATAATACAGGCAATATGGAAATTGGACGATAATTAGAGATTTCATTCTTATTTCTACCTTTATGTACCGGGCATACTCTAGCTATCTTTAACTGATTAGGGAACGTTCCAGTTTGAAGCATTAGGTTAATGATATATGTCAGGACATCCCATATAAACTTCGATACGTATTTTAGTGGCGATGCTTAGATATCATCATGCCCTGCTAATGCGTTATCTTTCAAGTTTTTAATTGAACCATTGACTTCTTTTGTAGTTGCAGAAAAAAAGTTATCAGAGTTTAGTGATGGATTAATCAAGTTTGAATACGTTGTACAAGAGACCGGATTATTGAAAGCTGCGTTGTCAACGTTAACAAAGAACTCATTCATAGCTGTGGCTAAGTCGGTGTCAGTCATTATACAATTAGTGGTAGTTACATCTAAGTAATCGGAGCGCGTTTTTCTATTGAGTAGATTATTTACTTGATGCCACAATTTCATTTCATCATTACGCAGCTGTGAAAAGCGATCAACATAGTAAATGGACTTGGCACTTTTTAGCTCCTTATTTAATTTGTTCCTGTATTTCTTGTATTCAGTAAAAATATCAGCATTTTTATTCTCAATAAACCTATGGCACATCTTATTTTTTTACCTTCTTACTTTTCACCTTTTCACCCATTGAACGTGAGATGTCATAATACTTCCTCCGCACTCTCTCTTATCTCTCAGTAAGTACTGCGCGCATAAAAAATAAACATTCTTACTAACATGAAAGAACAAAAGGAAAAGCTGGAGGTCCCTACGACATTGAATATATCCTATATACATTTACAATCAAGTGCGTGGGTAAACAATTTGTTCGAGACGTACTCGCAATAAATTTATGTGCGGGTGTTCCGTAAGTCCTAGAGGTTAACAAGGGACTGTATCCCAGTGCGACAGGAGATGGCTCACGACAATAGCATTGGAATAATACTTTATAGAATACGTACTATGATCAAATAAAACTCAACATTAGCTGGCATTTCCTTCTGTTAGAGCGTCCACTCTTTCTGGAATACTACTTCCCCCATCCCATGGCACCACAATACTGCAGATTATGCGCAATCAGCAACGGAGGATACTGAGCACTTTCAAAATCTTGAATGTACAAAGAGCGTTAGTGTCTCATGTTCGCGTGAATAAGCAGATATGGTTTCGTACTCATGTTATCGGCTTTGAAAAGTACGGAAGGACAAAACAATACTTATATAGGTTTGGTTTGTGGGGTTTATCGTCCCAAAGCAACTCAGGCTATGAGAGACGCCGTAGTGGAGGACTCCGAAAATTTCGACCACCTGGGATTCTTTAACGTGCACTGACATCGCACAGCACACGGGCGCCTTGCTTTTCGCCTCCCGCGAAAAGCGGCCGCCAAGGCCGGGATTCGATCCCGCGCCCTTGGGAACAGTAGTCGAGCGCCGTAACCACTGCGCCACCCCGGCGGGGTATCAATACTTATATACAAAGAATGCATCTGTTCTTGTTAGAAGTTTGCCAAGGTATTTTTCCCCAGCGAAGTTGCTCCGTGATTACGGCACTCAACTGTTGAGACGGGGGCCCTGGGCTGAGTTTTGATGGGGGCAAAAAGCAAGGAATCCTTGCACCATACGATATGAGTGTGCGTTAAAACCCACAAGTGGTCATAATTATTCCAAGCCTTGCACTACGGCAAATTGTTTTTCCTTTGCTACTTTTGGTCTTGAAAGCGTATAAGCCGGGTTACATCACTGTACTATCCATCACGTATTATCCTCATTCTCTAGGTTTCATATATTTATTTACCCTGAGGACCAGGAGCATTACAGAGGGGAGCGGTTACAAGTTATAACAATGTAATTAGGAATAATTGTGTAAAACTTTACACAAATACGTTTCTCTTAATTATACACTCTTAGCTAAACAATTGCAAAAAACGGTGTTTAACATCAATTAACGCAATTACAATACGAGTGTGCTTTAGTTCCTGAGATTTTAGAAGAATAAATGACAGAAAAAGCATTTGCGTTGAAGCACTCGGTGCTACCATGCGAATAAGATCAATCCCGAGAAACGATACTGCAGTGTGGTAATTAGTTTTTGATTAGAAAGGATTTGAAAGGAAGCTTCCCTTATATTTGTTTGAATTATAGCATTGAATTCAGAAAGCTCTATGTTGCTTTCTTTCTCTTAATAGCTATGGATCATATGGCCGAAAATAAACTACAGGTTATAAATACTGTTACGAGGTTTATTTACACAGATGTTAGGATGCGCTGGAGATAAGCACACCAGAGCGGACAAACCCAGCTTCCTCTTCCTCTTCTGCTTATCCCGCAAAACCTCATCTTCCTCCAATACTGGACCGCGGGAAGTGCGTGACACTGCCCCCTTTGCAGACGAAGCCCGCCGGGCGAGTCAAGGTTGATAGAAGGGCTTTATACGGGCCATGTGGACTACTTGAGTCTTTTGAGAAGGACGACCTTTACACCACAGTTGACGACGATCTCTGTGTTCTAGTACTGCTCAAAGCTAACACTGTAATGTAGTGTAAAATAGATACACGAATGTATTTACAGGTATCTACAAGGAGTAGCTGACCAGACGAACGACTTCATGCCATTGGCGCCTAGCACAAATCACACACACTTCGTCGTTCTCCACCTCCCCCCCCCCCCCCCCCTGCGAGCACAGCACTTTGTTTGCCTTGCTAAATATTTAAACATCACTTGTTGTACAGTTGCAGTGTCAATCTCCCGTGTATGTTACCATTTTTCATTTTATATTTCACTTATTTCCCGTTTTGTTTTCTTTCCTCTACCCCTCAAATCAATTATTTTTTTTTTATGCAAGTATACTTCAAAAAACATTTTCTTTACTACCCAATTCTTGGCCGATCCCCCTCTGTGGGTATGTGCCATAAGTTATTTGGACAACAACAACAACCACACCACTTTGTCGTCGTCGTCGTCGTCGTCCCTTTACTATATTAATGCTTATCCCGCCTGCATTATATAGTTCTCTCTACTCTAATTGTATGGAGTATAATGTGTTGAGAAGAGTATGTAAAATATTAATTTCGCTTTGCGCTAAAAACGTTTTCCTCAAAACTTTATGCCGAAGTAGTACCTGTAAATTCTGGCTTCCTAAAAATATTTTTGTTTCTTCTGCTAATTGTTGGCAATGTGTTACACCTGAAACCATCGAACACTGTTTTATGCCTGCAATGATGTGATAGCAATTTATGACGTTCTACAAAGAACACGGAAGAAAAACATTGTTTTGAGTTCTCACAGTGTGCCTTACCTAATGGCCACCCAACAGGTCCATAAACATTTGGCATGATTTTCCTCCTCAGACTGCACAGCCTGTGCAAAACTCGCATTTTGAACCGAATTGCTGAGCCTCTCTTTTGCCCCAGTACTCACTTCGTCCAGATGGTGTACCACCTGAGAGACACTTACGAAGATAGTGACTGTCAACCGGACTGACTCTCATTGTTGATCTGTTGTTTATTTTTTGCCACTGTTTTAGTCGCGTTGTGTTAAGACCAGTTGTGTGGTGTATGTTTCAATTGAACTTCGGCTAAAGGCTATTTACTTTGTAAATTATGTATATTGCTATCTTCTGCGTGTTAACGAGTGTAATAAATACAATACTGAAAAAAATCCCGGGCGTAGCGCAGTTGGTTAAAGCGCTCGACTTGGTATCTGAGGGGTGGAAGTTCGATTCCCGCTGGAGACCGGGTTTTGTTCTTATGATGCCATCAGGGTGTTGACAGTTGTAGTGTGACAGGTTTTACCAGCGCACGGATAACGATGAGGCAATGACGGGTTTCGCCTTAAAACGATTGTGTCGCAGCGGTGTCGAATGCCTGCACTTTTGACCGTCCTGCGTGTAGGGTGTGCTATATAGGCAGCAAACAGCTAGCCTTTGAATTCTGAGTCCCTGCCATTAACTGCGGTTCGAATATATTACGTTTACGTGTGGCCTCTAAACTTCTCTTGCAGTAAAGTTCAGCCTCTTATTTACAGCGCATCGGTCCCGCAGAGCTCAAATTCCTCTGTCGAACATAGTAGGAGGAGAAATTTAACTGCTGCAGATTGACAAGAAAAGGGGCCAGCTACGGGTTGGTTTCACCTTTCAGGTTGGTGCCAGATTTCGTGGATGCTTGACTTAGGTTGAAGTTGGTCAGTATAGGCGTGCGTCTAGCAGTCGATTGTAACTAACTTCAACCCACATTCTAAAGAAACAATAAATGCGAACCACAGTGTGGTTTTTTGGTTAAAGAACTCATTTATTCGTGCTGGAAGTTGACAGTCAGTCGGCGTACAACCAAGAATAAGGTACAATAACACGTTTCAATGATAGAGCTCCCTCTTCGAACAAAATTAGAAACAAGTCATCTGCAGTATCGGCGATCGAAAACGAGAAGCTTTTGCAAAGCAGACACCCGCGATGACACGATATCAGCGGAGAGATCATTTTACCTCTTATGGATGTCGTCCTACTGCTACGCATCAATACGCATGAGAAAATCCGGAATTTGCACATGCATGTTGTGGCGTAGTTGTGGGAAGTTTTTCAGTTTCCTCATCCTTCGGTTTCATTCAATTGTAACTGTAGCTCTCATCCTGTTCTCGCCTTCTTTTGCCATATCTTCTCACTACGTTTCCTTTGAGCATAATGAATTTAACATCGCCTCTCAATTCTGTGTTATTTATTTTCACACGCTGCAGCCCCACTGGGGCTATAGCAGGTATAGCAAGAAAGGGCGTCTAATACAATACAAGAGCAGAAACAAATGCAACAACTAAATACAGCAAAAATTATGAAAACTGATACATAAATGTTTTGGAAAATGTCCAAGGTGGAACAGGTTCCTTATAAGGAAGTATTTACTCATTGACATTTATCCAAGCGGAGCAGCACGGCTAGACAAGAAAGCTGTCCAGTTTTCTGAGAAACTCCCAGTTATAGAAAAACTTGTCCTGGTCCGGGGTTCAAACAAGGTATACTACTGTCTAGAGCAGACGCTCTATCAACTGCGCTAATCAGGATGGCCAGAAGAGACGATAATGAGGTGCGAGGGAATTGATCAATAACTCGAAGTGGGAACGGTGTTTGTCGAATGACGACTAACACCGAGTTATTGACAAAATAGCTCTCGCCCTACTATCTGCTATATTGACCGTCCTGGTCAGCTCAGATGATAGAATGACTGCCCCATAGAGGCACTGGTTGGTTGAAAGTTTTCCAATATAGCTTGCGTTTGTGTTTGCTTACTCTAATGTATGTATGACATCAGCAGTGATATATTGACACATGCCATTCATAGACGACGACGATTTGACGATTTGTGTTCTTCGGTGCCAGAGTGCCAGAGCGCCTTCTCTGTAACGTTACGTTACAATATTTCGCTGCAGCTGTCCGCATCTGAGATACTCAGTGCCAGATGGCGTCAGCACAAGACGAGAAGACAGCAACAATATCATCTACATCTACCATATAACAAGAAGGTAAATGGAGATGGTGATATAGATCATGGTCTACCATTAGCGAAAAGTTGGAGGTTTCGTAACGCGTCACCTGAGATTTCATACATTGTGCGGAAAGTACAACACGTCGTACAGTGTAATTGTTGCCATGCCTAATGAAGAGAAACCGAGAAACACCGACCTAAACCAATGAAATCAGGGGCAGATGTGCATGATACTGTTTTAATGCAAGTAGAAGGGCAGGTAGGGGAATCAAGAGAGAAGTAAAGGAGAACGTGCTCGCTGGTGCGTCGTGCCTGCTTTGCTTTGGGTTTTGGTTCATGTTAAGCACCCCTAGGTACCGCAAGTTGAAGCTCGCAGGAGCGGACCTCCACTTCCCAGTGCCGCGCTTACAATCTCACCTCCGGAAAACCCATCGCGACAACGGGCCCATCGAGGTGAACCAAAAGACCAATCAAAATCATTTCACCTGGCCTTCAAGCGCGATAACGGTTCTGGGCTGATAATCTTCCATCATAATCGGGCGAGCCTGCTAGTATCGGTTTACCCCCTTTCCTTCCATGCTAAATCGGGACAACTGCTCGCAATGAGTGGTAAAAATGAAGCTGTAGAAATGGGTACTACTGCGACAGTAGCTAGGTTTGCCGCTTAGTAAAAAATACCTCGATTGGTTCGAAGGACACTTAAAGGGGAGAAAGCAGATTGAAAGTGGGCTTCGCAGAAATGTCGAAGATTGTGTGACAGTCGCTTAATGCTGCGCCAAAACGTTTCGTCTGAAGATAAGTGACAGAGAGTGGTGGCTGAGGGCGAGAGAAGGAGCTTTTTTGGAGATTTCAAAGCTCACAATAGAGCAGGAGGAAAGTGCCTGAATTCGTTGTGGTGTACATGATGATGACACTGCAATTGTGTTGGACGAGAGCCCGAATATATGATCACGCTAGTACTGTATCACAAGGAAATTACAGGCTATAATACATATGGATAAAGAAACGATCTCAGTCCACACCGAACACGAAAGCCATCAACGACGGAAATTGCATCTACGGGAGGCATGCCTTGACTGGTATAAATGAACTTCGTTTCGAGGACACCGCATAGACAAAATTAAAAGCAATGTTATTTTGTGTGGTATACATCTCGAAATCTGCGCCACTCCAAAGCATGTGGAAAATGCATGCAATAAGGGTTCAAAAATGTATTTGTTCTTTGAAAATCTCTCAAGAAGATATGGATGTTTCCGGACATCATTATGGATGTAGGTGACAGTTCTTTGCGTGCACTGCCCTTTCTTGGTCCAGTTCGCCATTATGGCGGCATTGTCTGAAAACATCTTACAGTAACTAGTTTATGATGCTGCTCGATCAACTCACGATGCAAAAAACATTGTTCAAAAACGGCTGACAAGAGCAGACGCACATAGGCACCTTCAACTGCTTGCCTGAAACGACACTATACTTACAGTCGCGGTTTCGACCTAGGTACTAGGCATCCGTTCGTCCTGCTCTGACCCCTTCCTTCAACTGCAAATGTATTCGGCCTCGCCCTCTGGGATGCTGCGCTACTAAGCTCTTGTGAGAGCTTTGGCTGGGAGTGGCGTTACTAACACCTATTCCAATCTCATCACAATGAAATACTCCAACGTGTGAGCAGTGCAAGTGTGGCGGTACGATAAGGCAATACTTTGTGACTGCCCTCGATTTGAGCGAGGGCGTGTTCTGGTTGCTACACTCCGCCGCTTGGATTTACGTCCTCTTACAGACGCGAATATTTTGTGATGTTGTACAAAACTTTCATCAGAAACGAAATTGGTAAAGGTTGTCCTAAAGTTCTTAAAGAAGTCTAGGTTGAATTTCCGGCTATAAACTTCAAGTGTACGCCCTAGATCCCTTCATCATAGTTATGTGGAGATGTAAAAAAACTCCTTTTATTGCTGCTCTCCCTTTCTCTTTCTTCCCTCTTCTCCCCTCTCTGCGTGCCAGGTAGCTTACTGGGAACCACCAGTAAACTCCCTGTTTTTCTGCACTTCCGTTTCTTTCTCTCTTTCTTACTGTAACTTTATATACGCTTACCAAAAATATCATCGTGATGTCAAAGTGGCCGTGAGCGCGCTCAGACAACACGACAATAGACCCTTTGAGACCATGTGTGGGCTCCCACTGTGACGATAAACCCTTCTGCAAAAGAACGTATAATTTTTGGTATGATTAATTATGTGCAAATAAATTCATAGTTCACAGTCAAAGCATTCTTCCTTTGGATATCAGCCCATTTTTGTCCAGTTCACTAGAATATATAGGGCACAACATAAATCCCAGGTCACTCCCCTCATGTGTGCGCCTTACATGCCTGGTATCCCTTTAAGGCTATTGGATCGCACGTGTTGCGGTAATATAATCATCATTACAGGCAACCAGCGTGTTTAGAAACTGTAAGTAGACCCTAGCTCGTGGTGCTTTGATTATTTATCGCGACAACCTGTCAAGCCCTGTGTCACAAACGATATGTTTTTATGCTTGCAGAACCATTTATTAACACAGCGGCACAACAGAGAATGTAGATGGTTACGGGGGGAGGGGGGAATTTTAAGCCTTCCTGTTTAGGCTGGCAAAAAACGCTAGGCAGCAAACCCTACGTAGTAACAAACAGTCAAGGCCAATTAAGCACGTGCAGTGAATAATGATTTAGCTAATATTTTATTTTACTAGGCGTATAACGACTGAAGTCTGGCTAACAAAAGAATGGGCTTTCTGTGAAACAAGTTCCTTTCACAAACAATGATTGCAACTTAAAAAGAAACTGGGCAGTCAGAACAAAACTCATAGTGAAAAACTCGGACTCATATTTCGTTTTGCTGCTTAGTGCCGCCTATGTTGTGCAACACTTTTCTTTGATTATAGTCAACCAACCTGGCCCAACAGTAAGCGCACTGCCTAGTTATCTTCGCGTGTCAAACATTTGATTAAGCGGTTATTTTTCTGACCAGTCTATGGCTTTCATTGACCTATAGTAGAAGTATTAAAGGTACATGTGCTGAGGATCTTTCTTACTTTTTCAGTGGCAGCAACATGCGATATGCTTTGTATTTTGTTTGATCGCTAGTTTTATTTTCCCTAAAGTAAAGAGGCTCAAAAAAATTTGTTCCATTTCGCTTGACTTAGCACTTCTACCAGGATGCTGGTAAAGTTGCAAGTACTGCAGTTTTTATTTTTCATGACTTCAAGGCGAGGGAAGAAAAACTACGAGATTGGTTTAAGAAACGCAGCTTCTCTCAACCAGTAGACAAATTTCGGTCCGGTCGGCTATATATATGGACTCAGCACAGTTAGGAGCCACACTTCTTCAAGATCTTCCCAGAAAGGCACCAGCAACCCAAAAACCATGAACTATTTTTTGCCAGCCTCCGTCCTCTTGGCAGGTAAGATTCGGCGACACGCAATTCTTTCTTGAATGTTGCATTCAAACATTATTAAACCAGAATAATTTTAGGCCCTCACCACTGCTTATAAAACTTGCATGAGATTAACTCGGCCTCACCGACATGGCTTTCTTATTATTGCTTTTATTCATGCCTGCGCTACTGGCTGCCTTTTCAGCACAAACTAACTCCCTATTTCGTAAGTTTGGGCCACTGTTTTCATACAATTCTCACCTCCAGTAAATAATCTGCTCGTTTACTGCTTCGCCTTTGGTGCTTTGTGAACTGTAGCTGGCCATTAACTTTTCCCGCTAGCTATTGTCTTTCAAATGATCAGTGGTAGCTGCAAATCTAGGATTAGGGGAGACGGTGTATCATAAAGAGCGACTTTGTAGAAACCGACCCGTAGAATCATACGTGGCACACTTATTCAACACTCTTTTCATGGCTACTCGGGTGGATAATAATGAGCATTCGACATCGTAAGCATAGCTCCTCTCGTACACTTTGTTATCGCAGACACTCATTGTTAGATATCAGAAACTCGATACCGGCTGTAATCATACTAATTTCATTATATTTTAATAAGCAGCTAAATAAAAAAGACTAGAAGCAGAAGGTGTTCATATGACTGCAACAAAAAGATATAAACCGGTAGAAGGCTCCAATCTACTTCTAGCGAGCCTAACTCATTATTCTCTACAATGACCCCTTTAGGCTCGCTGCACAAGCAGCAGCAGCTAAGTAAGTGATTTCTGAAACTCGCTCTAAAATTGCAAAGAAAACTTAGCTGACCTATGCCTTCGGATGTCGAAAAAGACATCATGTAAAATTCTCATAAATATTTACGGCACTGTAGCTTGAAACAATTGTCCCTGTTCTTTAAATTGCAATTGCATCTCATTGTTGCCTATTACCAATATACATGGCTGCCGCTCTAATCACGAATTTACTTACACTTAATGAAGAGCTTAAGTGCGTGCTGAAGAAAAGTGTTATACAGGGCAATCATCAAATGCCGATAAACATTCCCTTCGTTTCAGGCTCTCATCCTTGCGTTACCGGCATCCCACAAATCAGATACGGCAGAAAATATCTGCCAACATGCCGAGCCCATTTTTGTAATATTAATTATTACAATTCATTTTTCGCCAATATTCCGGAATCCTTCCTTTTACCGCGGTTTACGAGTAGCATTAATAACTGTGTCAAGTTCAACTGCCTAGCGTCCCCCTCTAAAGCCCTTTAAAGCAGTCGCTAAAAAGCAACTGAGCGAGCTCAATCTCAGTCGCGTTCCATACAGCAATCTACCTTTGGCACACAGGCAAATGCGTCAGCTATCAGATAAATGCACTCTGAAAAGGGTGTAGATAAATCGTTGGATAGAAACAAACAAAACAAACAAATAAGGGCATACGTCGTCGTTCTGGCGTTCTTTCGGGAAACTATAAATGAATGGTATAAGTGTTTCAAAATCTAAGTGAAGCAGACAGTATCGAAGCTGTGTCACAATCTATGGAGTAGCTGTAAGCGGCAGGCGGGCAGTGGCTTGACGGCGGAAAAAAAATATTCATTTGCAAAATTCTGTGCTTCTATAGATTAGCTAGTGACACCTAGATATAGAAATTTTGTTGTTATTGATATATCAGTTAATCTTGCTCCGTTTGGGTAGCGAACACTTCTCTAACGACTGAAATCCTAAAACCCAACGTGGAGCATGCCGTTCTTAACTGTAATTGATGTTCATCCATTCCGGCCTCTTTTAGAAATATAAAGCCGAGATGTAGGCAAATGTCAATCTGCATTAATTCGAAAAGTATTAACAGAAAAAAAAAAGCTCGCTCCCATCTCTTTCCAGCGAGTCTACGCCTTTATTCTTTGCAAGGGCTACATTAATAATCAGCTGCATGCTAATACGTGATCTGTCAATAGGTTCCGAACGCAAATGAAGTTTACCAAACCTACTTGTTTGTTAAGCCATGAAAAGAAAGCTATCTGATAAAATTTTAGCAACATTTAAGGGCAAAGTGGTCTACAAGAATTTATAAACATTTAAAAAGCATCTCGATCTCCATACAGGGGTGCAACATTCTTGAGCATCGAAGAACAGAGGCCCAAACAATTTAACGAGTATTTATTTGATTTAAAGTTTTGAGACTAATTCGAGTTCGAACAGTGGCATTATTATAGTTGAATCCCGCTATAACGAAATTCACGGTGCACGAAAAAAAATTCGTTCTCGCGGAACTTCGTTATCGCAAAAATTTGACGTGAAACGCAGAAAGAATTGCCCAAGCAGCAGCAAAGGCGTTTAATGCCAAAAATCTGTAAGCTTGGTTTGCTTACGCTTCACGGCGAGCAACGCCGTCACGCGATTTTCGCACTCGGTCAGCAAACCCATTGCAACATCGTCGTCTCGGACAGCAACGAAATTCCTGATGACATCAAAAGCGTCCATCACCTGTACGGCGGTTGCCGCAGCCGGCGCTTCCTGTACGTCGTCGTCTTCTTCATCGGAAGAGTCCTTATCATTCCGGGCAGCTTTTATGATCTGCTCATCACTCACATCTTCGTGAACAACAACACAAGCGTCAGCGCCGATGTATTCGTCGAGCTCGAGATTAGGCGGCACGTTTCCTATTTCTCCCAGCGTTTTCCAGGCGGCCGCGATCCCCGGAGCCGGTGACGCCTCTTCGTCGTCGTCTGTAACGCCTGGTGTTAGGCCAGCAGAGTGTACGGGTCGACCTTCGGCAAATCCGGCGTGCCTGAAACAGTTCACAATTACTGAGCGCCCCAGTGTGCTCCAGGCAGCAGACATAATCTGCAGTGCCACGTACAAGTCCACCTTCGTGTCTCGGCCGGTTTCAGTGTTAAAAAGCAGCCGCTGAATTAACCTCCCGCGGTAAGCGCGCTTCAGGCTAAGAATCACGCCCTGATCGAGAGGCTGTAAGACAGACGTGCAATTGGGAGGGAAAAACCTCAGCTCCGTGTTAGTGAGCTTGACTTCGTCGGAGTGATGCGCTGAACAATAGTCCAAAAGCAAGCAAACTTTACGGTCCTGCCGCTTCATGTCGCGGTCGAATGCCATCATCCACTCGGTGAAAATAGCGCGGGTCATCCATG
Organism: Amblyomma maculatum; assembly: GCF_055883805.1. NCBI lineage: Eukaryota > Metazoa > Arthropoda > Arachnida > Ixodida > Ixodidae > Amblyomma > Amblyomma maculatum. The sequence continues at coordinate 387,175,213 of NC_139344.1, forward strand.
ACTTGTTGTTCGCCTTGTACTGCACAGGTAGGCTACGAGTTCCCTTAAAACAGCGCGGCTTGGCACTTTTGCCTATGACTAACGGCGGACGCTTGTCCGAGCCATCCATGTTTGTGCAAAGCAGCACTGTGATGCGTTTTTTGCTGTGTTTGCCGCCGTGACAGCGCTGCCCCTTGAAGTCGAGCGTCCTAGCCGGCAACATCTCGTAGAATAGCCCGGTCTCGTCGGCGTTGTAAATGTCTGCAGGCGCGAAGTTGCTTAAAATTCCGGCCATGTTACTCGCCTTCCAAGCAGCTGCTCCGTCCACGTCTGCTGACATTGACTCGCCGCACAACACTTTTCCAACGATGTTATGGCGGGCCTTGAAACGGTTTAGCCAGCCAATGCTGGCTTTAAAATCATCAATGCCAAGTAGGCATGCATAGTTCAAGGCTTTCTGCTGGACGATGCTTCCGGACAGGGGGACGTTGCTGGCTCGTGCTTCCACAAACCACGCATGCACTGCTTTGTCCAACTCTTCATGGAGGGGCCGCGTCACCTTTTTGTGCTTCGAGGATGTGCCTGAAGCAAGTGCCATTCTCACGCTGTCCTTATTGCCTAGAATCGTTGACAGCGAACTTGCAGGAATTCCGAAGTCTTCAGCAATTGCCGCTTTCTTCCTTCCGCTTTCTGCTTGGGCGATTATTTGAGCTTTTTGCTCAAGGGAAAGAGTTTTGCGTTTTTTCACTTGCGTTGCCATCGTGTCCTGCGGATGAAAACTCGTCGTTGTCGAAGAGAAAGGCAGCGAGTGAACAACGCGACCACGACACAAAGCCAAAATGGCGGAACTGCAATCACGTGATTTCATGCTTAATGTGGCTTTGGATTTGACTTGGACTTCTCGCCAATAAAACTAGTTTCGGTTTCGATTTTGAACGCGAAAATTTCGTTGAAGCGGAAACGCTCTGCAAAAATGGTTCGTTGTGCAGAGAAATTTAGGCCATTAATTCTTATAGGATACTCGCGGGGAATAAAAAATTATTCGTTGTCGCGGAAATTTCGTTGTGGCGGTATTCGTTGTGGCGGTATTCGTTGTGGCGGGATTCAACTGTATCTCTATTTCTTTGTTGTTGTTGTTTTTTGTTTTTTCATTTTAGCCTTCTTGGCGCGCGTGGCAGCTGAGACTCTCTCACCAGGAGTCTCGGTGTTCGTTCCCGGCCCGGGTGGCAGACCCATCGCTGGTTCGTCTAATCGCACATTACCGGGAGCTGAGGGTGAATCCCCAGCTGGCACCGCTGGCGGTTCCGATTCCACCCTTTTGTCGGGCACTGGGGGCACTGTCACTGGCGCTACCTACGGTAGCATGGATTCCAACAAATTGAAG